>NW_026251982.1:0-442704 GCF_025201335.1 Gilbertella persicaria | reverse complement strand
TTTTTCGTCTCAGTAAACTCGTTTTCTTTCTGTTAAAATTATTCAGAACTGGTCTCGCATCATATCGAATAGATTAGACTACATTAGGGTCAATCTGACATTCAGAAATTTTTGATGAACTTCTTTTTTATATTCGAAAGCTCTTGTAAGTCCCTATGAATCATAGAACAGTTCTCACGTAGCTATCAAAACAATTGTACTATTCAGTTTCTAGTTGCCGAGCAATGGCATCAAAGAATGATATGTTTAAGCCTTTAATTTACCCTGGACGCCATATATAACTTGTTAGCAATGGAGCTATAGAAGACTTTGAATGTTTTTTAGAGTGTGAATAAACATGGGAAAAGTAGAAATAGGGCTGATCTATGATGCAAATGTGGGACAAATGAACATAGGACATACCAGAAGGCAGTGTGTGAAGATTGAAAAAGGAAGCAATTCCAATTCTTCTTGCCGCCGCATCAAAATGGGGTTTTTGCTGAGAACTGCATAAAGACGCAAGTACCTGGCTTTGGTGCAGTAAAAAAAGCTGTAGATATTTGCTTTTTAATTCAACTGATGTAAAGGGAACAACAAATTTGCTGCTAAAATATTTAGTAAATATACGAAAATGTTTGCGAGGTTTTTTGCTTCTATTTTACGATTCTTATACTATAGTGATTAAGAAAACATATTTATCAAAGACTAGAGCACTTTGTGCATATTTTGAGTGCTTACGCTTGTTGATAGCTTTATTTTTCACCTTGTAGCGTCAAATATAAGATTGAATATTGTCAAAATAAAGATTTTCACGAATAGTACCCTTTGGTCGAAAGGCATATTTTGGCCATTTTTCACAAATCATTTTTTTTTTTTGTTCCAAATCAACTCCAAAAGGTATCGTGGGTGTTATTAAACATGGTTTGTAGGTATTTAGATCATTTATGCATGTGTACGTAGGCTTTACAATACCTTTCTGTCTCGAAGAAAAAGAAGAAGATTTGTATAGATTGTTATCTCTTTGTCGCTGTTGAAGCATTCGTTTGCCTGCCATTCCTGACATGAATAAGTAATGTACTACGAGACTATTTACTCAAATAGAATAGCTTATTAAAAAGTCATTTGATCCGTTGAAATAAGTTTGATAAGTCTGATAGGTCAAGCAAATTGATGAATCGAGTTCTAATCGAGTCAAGTAAGGTTTTATGGTAGCGAACTGTTTGATAAGCATTCTATTGAAATTCATAACCTTGGTGTACTATCATATTCAGTACTTAGTCCTCCTTTTGCAAGAAATATTTTTTTAGAAAGTTCGAGCAGAAATTTTATTAGCGTCTGTTCACAAATCTATTGTTTAATCTTTGTGCTCAACAACACTGCTGAATTTTTTTTTTGTAGTTGGATTTTATTTACAAAGTTATTGATTAGTCGCGCATCGCAGAGAGGTAGGACGTAGGAAAACAGGAGTAAGGAAAGACGAAGTAAAGATTATACAATAATCAAGGTTATTTTAGCAAGGAGTCATTTTTTGTAGCTAAGGCTACCTGGTAAATTGTATCTGAAATGATACAAGAATGTTCAAAAGCAACCTGGTTGAGAATCAGGTTCCAATAGGATTTCCAGATATTCCATTGAGCTATCGCAACGATGGATACAAGCTTGGAGCGGTTTGTAATGGAGGAGAAAGACCTGTGGAAGGAGGAGTAAAGTATACCAGAGGGTAGTAGCAGTTCAGTATTTCCAACCAAACACTCCACTTGGTAGAGCAGTGGGCTATGAAATGATCATACGATTCCGGTTGTGATTTGCACAGCCGACAGACAGGAGTAGAGACAGTACCAATCTTGAAAAGTTCGGACGCAGTGGGCAGTTTCTTGTGAAGCACACGATACCACAGTGTTCTAGCCTGAGGGAGCATTGGAGTCCTCCAAAACAGAGAGAGCGAAGTACGAGAAGCCTTTTTTGGGATTAGCTTTGTCTTCATAAGGATGCAGGCAGAAATCCCTAGAAGTGAAAGAGCGCCACAATCTTGTGTCAGTTAATTGCTTGGTCAAAGCATCATAGACAGAGACAGTAGATGGTGTCACATCTTGTGTAATATATTGCCACAGGAAAGTTGAAGTTTTACTGTTCGTCTGCGAAGAACGTCTATAAAGAGCTGATGGCACAATCCTGGCAATGTCCCATATTCATGGCGAACCTTCAGGCGTAACCGGTTACTCTGTTCGTCAAAGAGGAAGAAGAGAGATGCTGGTACTTTTGAATGTCGATGAAGCCAGTGGTTCTGAGGTACCTCTTGAAACATGTTAATCAGCGGAAAGTAAAGCAAGTTGGCTAGAGGCACATTATCAAGTTTGAAGTTGATACCAAAGTGATCAAAGGCAGCATAAATACCATTGACAACTGAAGTGGGATGACAAATCATGACGGCGAAGAGTTCTAGAGAAAAAGGGTAGCAATGTATTGTCAGCATCTGGAGACATGATGCCAAAGTGTTCTGTCATAAGCACTCGGAGCTGAGTAGGTAGATTAGACGAACTAAACAGAGTAAAGACCCATCTCATCTGCAGCACCAAGTATTGTGTGATAGGTTTGAGCTCCTACACCACCTTGATCTTAGGGAGACATAACTGGTCAAAAGAAACATAAGGAAACTTCTTTTGCCACACGTAAGCATAGTAATCGAACGAAGTTCATTCAGAAATCGCTTAGTAGGCGCAAACAACCGCAAGCAGTACCAAATTTTGGATAAAATCAAAGTGTTGGCAACGGTAGCTCTTCCTTGAAGCGAGAGGTGACGCTGAGTAACCATGAACCCGTGTACGCACTTTTTCCAATAAATATCCTGGACACGATTCCGTTGAGAATTTGTGTATGGCATATAAAAGCCAAAAAAAGCAGAAGGGGAATGATGGTGGTAGTATGTTTCGATATCATGACTCAAAAGCAAGATTCCCAAGATTCTGACTTGACTCCACTCAGTGAGAAAGCTTCCGTCTTGTGCTTGTTAAATCTTGCATTTGATACAGCACTATACTTAGTCAAGTGATGTTGGAGACGCATAAAATCAGTGGCATCCTTGACAAACACACAGATATCATCAGCATATGCGATGCACTTGATCTGTTGAAACGTAGTGCTCATTGTCGGGACATACCTTGGTATGTAGGTCGCTGGATTGAAAGAATCAGCGGCTCCAAAGCGATGTTGAACAATAAAGGGACAAAGGATCACCCTGCCTTAACCCACGTTGCTGATGTACTGGATCCGTAAAGGATCCGTTGACATTGATTGCTACTGAGTTATCAAAGAACAAATTATAAATACTCTGTATAAATAAGGTAGGAAACCTAGGGACACAAGAGCTTGTTGAAGATATGTTGGTAATACTCGATCATAGGCTTCTCCTGGTCGAGAAGCAAACCTACACCTTGATGATGTTCATATCTTGCTTGTTGTAGAACCAAGTGGAACGTACATCCCATTTTCGCCAATAAAACGTCCTTGGATGAAGCCCTTTTGAAGCGGTTGATAATTCGATTCATTATAGGAGCTAGACGTTGGGTAATGAGCCTTGTGGAAATTTTACCATCACAGTTGATCAATGAAATTGGTCTCCAATTTTTTAATTCTGCCAAATAGCTCTAATTTCTTTCCATGACTGAGAAAAATCCTTTGTATTGGCATCATTGTATACCTGGAGTATCAGGGGCTTCAAAAAGGAAAACCAAACAAGAGTTGAAGGTATGTATACCCTAATCCATCACTACCTAGGCAAAATGTGAGGTAGATAGACATAGAACTTACCAGGCGGCTATATTGCGAAGATTGAAATGGAAGGTAGCTCTTCATCCAGCCCCATCAAAAATCGAGCTTTTGCTAAGAACTACATAAAGGAACGGATATTGGGCTTTGCTGTAATGACAAAAGTTGTAGATCTTTGTTTTCTGAGTCTGATGATATAAAGAATGCAACAGCTTTGCTGCTAAAATATTGAGAAAATAGACAAAAACGTCTATGGGTTTGCTCGTACTATACCATTTTCATACTACAACTGTTAAGCAAACACATTGAGCAAAAACTGTAACATTTGGCGCTCATTTTAGGTATTTAACCTTGCCAATAGCTTTGTTTTTCGTTCTAGAGCATCAAAAAGAAGATATTTCTCTAAGTTGCGTTTATTGATTGAGCCGCGTACACTAAGAGTAATGGTCAAAGTGAAGAGGCGGGTGCAATTGAGATAATGCTAACCAAATAAAAATACGATAAAATAAAACAAAAATTTAAAATAAAATAAACAATGTAGAGGCTATAGGAGTGAATGGCATTGATCCCCTTCAATGGTTTGATGAACATTGGATCGGATGCTTGCTAATATTGCTGTGGATACAATGGGGGGTCTTGTCTAAGATAAATCTCATATGAGCAAGCCAAATGTGTGAAAGAGTTATTATGAGGATTCTGCATGGTTTGATTCCTTTCCATTGGCAGTACCAGATGAACGAAAAGTCCAGGGACAGAAGAACCTCTTTGATATCAGAGATGGATAAAAAAAATCCAAAGTGATTAAACGAGCTTTTTTCATGACAATACCCTTTGGTCGAACGGTCATTTTGGCCAAATTTTACGAATCGCTTTTTTTGGTCCAAATCAACTCTAAGTGTACCATATATGTTAGTAAGCATGATTTGCAGGTACTTTGAGAACTTATGCGTGTATAAATAGGCTTTGAAGCACCTTTATATTGTCTAAGAAAAAGTCAAGGATTTGTATGGATTGTTGAAGCCTGTATTTGCCTAATCTCTCTATCACATGAATATTATACCGGATTGGTTACTAGCATACAAACGCCTTGTCAGAAAGGCATTTGGTCCTCTTAAATCAAAGAAAGACATGAAAACTTCAAAGCAATGAAAAACTCACTTTAACTTTATGGTCCATGATATATGAAAGATAGCCTTTGGAACATAGATTAAACATGTACACACTACCCCATATTCACATTTCCGCATCAATTACTCACTTTTCTATAGTAGAAGATATATGCAGCTTAGAGCATAATGTAATTTGGATGATTCGAAGAAGTCAATAATTTATTGTCAAGGGAAAGGCCCCAAAAAATCAATGCACAATTGCGTAAATAGTTCAGAACGTTTCTTTATATTGAGTAATGTCTTTTGGACCATTTCTTTGGTTGATATATAATAAAAAATCGAATTATACGAAGAAAATAACTCAGATTGCTTAGAGGATATCTGCTACAGGTGTCTGTCATTCTAGAACCGAGATTCAACTCTTTTCTTTCAATCTTAATTTTGTATACAGCCTTTCAATAGGATTGTTAGTACACATTTAAAGAGAGTTATACTCAGAGAATTTTTAAGCCAACAAAATGAAGATTGTTGTTTCTTTTTGTGGCAGATACTTGCTTACATTTAAAATCATAGTGTATGCCCCTTAATACGTGTTATATTTTGAATAATGCTGTCATTTAGCACATAGCCAGGTCTGTTGAAGCAACTGGTCTCTTTGATGTTATTTAATTTGTCTTCATCCTATGTCGCCCTTTAACTCATGATACCTCTTCTTTATCCATAAGTCCTTGAGACACATGGAAATTAATCCAGTACCCCTTCTGTTAGATTCTGATACTTTCTTTGATAGTCAGTCGACCCATGTATACTGTTATTAGTGAAGAGAAGACAAAATCAAATAAACTTATATTGCCTGTGGCTCTTATTTCCATCACGCTTTTTTTTCACCTTGTAATCCATTTATCTGTGCTTAATGTAGACCGAAATGGTTAGAAACGAAAGAGCCAATTTGATTGGGTGTAGATTTAATCAACAAGGCCCTGTCAATTGTGCTACTAGGCTTAAACATCGTTAAAGGGCGTATCGGCTGTCTTCATCTCTTGGATTCTGTGCCTCTCTTGGACTACAAATGTTGCTTTGGTTAATCTTTTTTATATCTGCTCACATAAGGGAGCATGATGAATATGGACCAGGTAAGAAAAACATTGTTTGATACATTTACGGCAAATATCATACCACTCAAATCGATTCTATAAAGCGACATGTTGTATCTCTCTTGATTTGTTAGATGAAAAAAAATATGTGAGGTTAACATTATCCTCATTCATGATACTAGGATGATAATTTGAGCAAGAATGTTAAGAATGGTTTTCATGGATGTATTGATTGACAAGAGTATTGTATGTTTTTTCAGAAACTCGACGGACAGAAGTCTCATTTGTCATAATAATCAATTGTTTTTTTCTTTGTGTATGTGTAACTTCATACTGAGATGATCAATTGGATATGGGAAATAACATTTTCATTATCATTGTGTGCCACAATGTTTGACAAAGCGCTCGAATTTTTTTTTATCTTTCGGTGGAAAACCCTAGTGTAAAGTATGGGTATAATGAAACTATAGTATGACAAAATGATTAACATTGTTAAAATAGATTGTACTACGGAGACCTGCCTTGAAAGAAAGTCCCCCACATTGATGGGTGATACAAGAAAGATACCAGAACAAGACAGAACATACAAAAAGAAGCCTTCTTCTCTTTATTTTTTTCTTTTTGACAAGCTTTAGATGACTCACTTGAGGTATGACATTCGTTTACTTTTATTGACTAAAATCCATTTAGTGATTTCTCCTACCTTCGTAAGTTAAATTGTAAATCAAAACTAAACAAGCTTCATATTTTATTTTAGAACGATGTGCCATTGAAGTGTATATTGCATTCTTTTTATTCCATAGTGTTTATGTAAATGATGGAATGAGATGTCTAAGTCCAAAGAAGATTGTTGCTGGCAATCTGAAAAGCATTATCACCTTGTTATACATCACTATGCTTTTTATGCAAATGTCCTATGGTATATGGAGGGTGTAAAACAAACTCAATTAAACTATCTATAGACATTGCTTCTACATGGATCAAGTATCAAGAAAAATTTATGGTTGAACCAGGTACGCTGTCTATTATCAGCACACCTTTTGTTGCTTGGGATAGCAAACATCAAGACATAGCTGAAGTATGTTAAAAAAGATAAAAGTTATCCATTGACATTCTAAAGGCATTTGATTATATTGAATGTATTAATCTTTCAATGCAAACGAGTGTATTCTTTCTCTTACAATGCTTTTGGAACTATTTGTCAAACTCAGTAGCCAAGAAGTCATTCATGAGTTCAAGAGAATTCAAGTTTTATATTTTTTGGTATTGCCGTAATTGTTATACAACTCACATTTACCTTGTTATTTTAGGGCTCTCGGTAGTGCAGCCATTTTTCCTATTTTGCAATGGTATCATAGAGAAAACATTCAGTTAAGAGAAGCAGTACCTCAGTTTGCATACTCTATTGAAGGTAAATACCAATAAAAAGAGACAAATAAACATAACTCTCCTTCTATCTAGTTCTTCTTACTGCTTTCTTGGGTGTTCGATCACACTTTCGTTTCGAGAGATTGTTAAATATTTCACGCAACTTGAGTACGGGTGCTTCTGTAGTTGTTGAAAAGCTTTCTTATTTCAGAGACATGAATGCATTATTAACTGTTATTCTTTTTTTCGATGGCCTCGGCCTTCTGATCCTTTGTGCAGATGGTTTGACAAACCACATGGTGATTAATACTAACAAATTTGCTTCTGATTTGTTAATTGCAAATTGCAATGCATGCACTGTTTTTATATGGCTAATTGGTGTAGGCATAAAGAATTTAAAGCAGTAACTGGAAAACTAACTCTACATTTTTAGATCTCCATCTTTCATCCTCGAAGAACAAGAGAAGAAAGAGATGCTAGTCTGCACGGTAAAAGCACACATTCATCTAGCAATACACGTCAAGATATAGAAAAAAGACACGATAGCCAAATAAGCAGAAAAATGGATAGTTCAAGGTCTTCAGAACCGACGAAAGGATCGAATCAACGTATTGTCAGTTTCATTGAAGCTAAAAACAAACAGGACATGACAACTACGGATGCTTCCACTTTGTACGACAAAGACATCCCGATGAAGCATTTTATGAGGCCTATGTCTCCTATTGAAGCTGATTACCCCTTGGACCCACGTACAGCTGTCACTCCAACCGAAAAGCTAAATATAGGTCATAGTGTATCTATTCCAGATCCTTATGCTGGTCAACCTGTCCATTTTACAATGATGGACAATGGGTATCATCAAAGTATAGGTAGACCCTCTTTCGAGAGTTCTTTTCGGTCTGCTTCTCCTTCCATAAATACAAGTCGACAAGGATTGCATCAACCAGAACAACCCATCAAAACCATGAGTGGTATGGTCAGTGACGCATACCATGATTTCTACATTGATCCTATGCGCCATTCACTCGATTATTTATCTCCTTCTAGACATGACAAATCATAAACATTTTATTTTCTATTTGCTTTTCACTAATAAGGTGGGTAACCACTGGGAGGAAATCCTTGTTGAGGTGGATAATTTCCATTGTTTAGTTGAGGAGGATATCCATTAGGATTGGTATTGTTGCTAGGAGGATAAGTACCTTGATGTGCTGCAAATGGTGTGCCCAAGGTATCTGCATGGGGCGCATAGCCACCTGAAAACTGTTGAGGTTCAGGGAATCCACCAAACTGTTGAGAGGGAGGATAAGGACTATTGTAGATAGGAAAGCTGTTGCGATTGCCAGGCACATTCATCTGTTGAGGTGGATAGCCACCATGATGGGGTGGATAACCTTAATATGAAATGTCAATTCACTTTTTTCCATATAGGTAATATGCTTACCTCCATAATTAGGACGAGCAGATGTTGAGTTATGTTGAGGGCTATATGAAGATGATAAAAGAGGCGCGTGCAAGTTACCTGATGCAGAATCACCATATCCACCTGCCCCAGGAATAGGTGGAGAAGTAGGTCTGCTTGGATTGACTGGAGAAGGACCACTGTAAGAAGCAGGACGATTGTTGTTTTGTGGAGGAGAGGGACCACTGTAAGAATTAGGACGGCCATTGTTCACTGGAGGGTATGGTTGGTGATAAGTGTGTTGCGATCCAGCTGAGATAGAAGGTGTAGGATTGACAGGAGGGTAAGGTTGAGGTGCACCATAAGGTGGTCTTTGTTGTTGAGGTGGATAAGGGCCAGTGCCATGAAATGCTGGTGTAGAATGGGATTCCATAGGTCTTACACTACCTGGAGGAGGAGGATATGGAGAAGAAGCATGATAAGGTCTTGCTTGATGTTGAATGGCACCTGATGGAGGCACAGGAGGAACATAGCCGCCTTGTTTCAAGTGCTTATTCATACCAAATCTTGTGGGTGTACGTTTTGGTGGTGGACGCTAAAGAACAAATTCAGATATGGATTGTATATCAACTACTTTCTTACAGCAGCATAAAATGTCATTTCCAAATAGATCTCTCCAGCAGGTCTACCTTTGTACTGCAACTCATACCAATCTATGAACGCAATCTCAATATCGACTTATACATTAAACCCAACTTACTATCTTCTTCACCCTCAACCAAGACATTGGAAATATTTAATTCGCATTCTGAAATCAGCTCTTGTCTTTTTCCGTCTTCATCATAGACTTGAACAACAACCTTGGTCTTTTTTTCAGGAATAGGCAAAGTTACCTACACATGGTTCCTGAAGCATGAATACATAGTTTTCTCTCGCTTTTTTCTGTACCTGATCATCCCAAACAGGATGTTGACCACCTCGAAGATCTGTTTTTGTTCTTTCAACTGCTTCTCCGATACGAAACAAGACAAAAGGATCTTGCTTGCCCACAATCTAATATAAAAGCGTGTTAGTCAAACTCTTTGCGACAAAAAAGGACAAGAACCGAGAATACCTCTCGCTCGGGCAAGTGCTTCTATAGAAACGTTTAGTGTCTTCATCTCGTGTCAAGACTTTACTTACAGCTTTATAGGCAACAATGACTAATTGCCCAATAATTTTCGGTGTAGACATGTATGAAATTAAAATGAAAGAAGAAGAGGAAAATAGACAAGCGTACAAAAATAAAATTGAGGCTGAGAGATGCTACACAAGCCTTATTTTTTTTGTTTCTTTAAATGCTATATATGTTGATTGAGTTGATATCATCATGCATAACTTGACAAACAATATCTCGTTTGGTTGATTTATTCAATCGTCTTGAGTCATTTCTTTTGGCCTCTTTTGGTTTTTTTTGCTTCTTCAATGCACAGTTAGCTAAACAAGTTTGTGTTACTCTGTGTTCCATTTATTCAGTGCTTCACCTGTCCTATCCAATTGTCCCTTGAAAAGGCGCTTTACTTTTTTTGATGGTATGTCCTTTCCTGTTGATAAATAAACTAAACGAGATATACTGCATGCATAAAATCAAATGTCTTTTTGTCATGAACAAATGACAGGACAAATTTTAGTCTGCTAAGCAATTGAACACGGATTCCACTTCTTTTGAAGTAGTCATCAGGCAGAACATGATCATTTATGCGCGTTCGTCTTTGTGCAACCTCTTTCTCTCTTTAAGATAATAATAATAACCAAATAGAGTATTGTTTTCGTTTTTCTCTCTTTTGCACCTTAACATGTCACATCCTATTTCCAATAACATGGAATATCTTAAGCAAATACTCTATCAAGAAGACAATGCCACAGACTATTTTACTTTTCGGCATCGACCTAGTGACGCAGAAAGTAAATGGCACTCTATTTTTCGACGCATGTCTATCAATATACAGCGAGATGAAGGTACTCCTGAGCAAGAAATTGTATCAGGCACTGTGGATAATCCTTCTGAACATGAACGGGCCTTGATGTTAAGTATACCTCATAGTGATGGAAATGAATTGAATGAAACACAAGAGGAAGACGATACATTACCAAACTTGGAAGAAATCGTTCAAGATGGAACGATGGAGCGTCCACCTTGTACACATAATTATTTCGAAAATCCATTTGACTCAGATGCAGATACAGTGTATCTTCATGAGGAGGAAAATAACAAGTCTGTTCACCCGCTTAGTACCATCACAGATGACAGTAGAAAGCCAAAGGATCACAAGGCCTATGTAGCGCCATCCATGATTGAAGGTTTGACATAAAAGCATTGTATCTATTAATCACAACAAAAATAGTTTCTGCCAAGCTGCAGAAGCAAAAAGTTGAATGGGTAAAAACATTTGACAAGATAAAATTAGCCAATTCGTTGGGTGGGCCCACTCGAAGAAGATCAAGTACAGTTTACTATACGACTACAAGGCAGCCATTAGCACCTTACTATCCATCTGCATTTACTCCAGGGTACCTTTCTTTATTATGTCGAGATGAACATGGCAGAAAAGCAGTAAGCAATAAAAATAATGCGTATGTTTGTTGTCTTACATGTCCTCTTTAGCCCCCTATTTTATTTGATGCATTAAATGTAAATACAAGACATATGTTAATTATACTAATCTATATCATTCCAGATATCCATTACTGATTCAACCATTGATCACAACTCATCCCATCGACTATGGACATTTCGCATAGACATACAGTATGGAGAAATTAAATGGGTGATTTACCGTACCATTATCGAGTTCTATAACCTTCACCTCACCTTAAAGTTTAAGTACATCTCTGGCTTCATTTCAGAACCTCCTCCATCATTTCCTAGTCAATTAGCTCACCTTACAAATGCTGCATTGACTTCGATGCGTATTGCTCGCGAACAAGAAGACAGTATGTGGAGAGATATCGCTCTCAAACGTCGTGATGCTTTAGAAATTTACCTTAAAGAACTCATTCAACATGCAAGCATGAACGTCAATTACGAACTTTGTGAATTTCTAGAGCTCAGTGCTGTCTCGATTGTCAAAGATATGGGCTGGAAAGGTAAAGAAGGATACTTGGAATACAACACAAATTTGCCTTCTTTACGCTTATTTAAATGGCAGAAATGGCAAAAAGAATGGCTCATTCTACGCGACTCTTATATTGCGTTTTGCAAGGATATCTCATCCAATACACCTGCAGGTGTGTTATTGTTTGACAAATACCTCAAGGTATCTCGAACACAAAGTACGTTTGGATCCATACACCAGACGCACTTCATTATCTCCAATGCCTCAAGGCGAATTGAAGTGAAAGCACCTACTTCAAGACATACGGATGAGTGGATTGATAACCTGAATAAAGTACAAAAAGAATCTCCATGGATTATGAATCATCGATTTGGATCTTTTGCACCAATCAGGGAATGTTCGAATGCTAGATGGTTTGTTGATGGGCAAGGTAGAGTCGATGTCAACACGAAAAGTACTTATCCAAACAGATTATTTTGAAGCAGTTGCACAAGCAATTTTATCTGCAAAATCTGAAATCTATATTGAAGATTGGTGGCTAGTAAGTATTGAAATACAATTGAACAAGCGTAATTGAATATTTTCCATAGAGCCCTCAATTGGTAAGCAAAAAAAACAGCACTATATCATTGCACGGCAAAAGAGTCTCATTTGACTAGTACTTGCGTAGACCACCCAAAGGAAATGAAGAGTATCGACTCGACCGTCTTTTGAAAAGAAAGGCATGTCAAGGTGTCATGATTTATATTGTCATTTACAAGAATGTCTCTGTGGCTTTACCACTCGATTCACAATATACTCGCGACTGGATGCAACATATTCATCCCAACATCATAGTCCAGAGACATGCTAACTTGACTTCTTCACCTTTTTGGGCGCATCATGAAGTAACAAGGACATAGCGTATTACAGATCTAAACCTACCCTTTTTTTCTAATATAGAAAATTTTAGTGATTGACAATAGGCTAGCATTTGTTGGAGGATTGGACTTGTGTTTTGGGCAAGTTGATCAACTAGAGAAACCTATAGCTGATATAGTTTTTTTTTTTTTTTTTTTTTTTTTTTTTTTTTTTTTTTTTTTTTTTTTGCTAAAGTCGTTACGATACTACAAAGCATGATTTGACTGATTATCCTTCTTACGACGAAAAAGAGATTTTTCCTGGACAAGATTATTCGAACCCCAGAATGAAAGACTTTCAGAAAGGTAAGCTATTATGTATTTGAACCAAAGCTTGATGAACAAGAACAAAACTATAGTGAGTCAGTACGATATGGAGCTCATTGACAAAAGAAGTGCTCCTAGAATGCCATGGCATGATATCCATACCGCTATGGTAAGATGCAACACATCACGAACGATAACTCATCACTCCTGCCAATGAAGACTGGGCAACCTGCCAGAGACATAGCACGTCATTTTGTTCAAAGATGGAATTTCATCAAATCAAACAGAGCTAAAGAAAGAGATCAAGTACCTTTTTTACTTCCAAAGGGTGAATATGTCTCACTTAAAGACGAAATCAAATTCAAGGGTACTTGTCGTATCCAAGTATTAAGAAGTAGCGCTCAATGGAGCCAGGGAATTATAAGAGAAGTAAACATGAATGATCATGGATCAAGATCTAATGACTTGTTTAGCATTCAATCTACAATGCTTATATGGAATTTATCTTTAAAGCCAAAAACTTTATTTATATTGAAAACCAATTTTTTAGCAAGTATTTCATTCGAATTTCTGTAGTCACTGACTGACTCTTACAGTAACAACCACAAATCCTCATGATAAATTGATTAAGAACAAGATTGGACAAGCCATTGTAGAAAGGATTAAACGAGCACATCAAGAAAAACAAAAATTTAGAGTCATTGTTGTCATTCCTGTTGCTCCTGGATTTGAAGGTGATTTTGCTCAAGTGGACAGACGATCCATGCCGTTAAGGTGACTCATACAAAAAAAAACTTGATTCTAATCGTTTTGCTTTTTATAAAAAAAAAAAAAAAAGATCCGTGGCTCAATACCAATATCGCTCTATTTGTCGTGGTAAATACTCTATTTTTGAAGAATTGACAAAAGCCAATGTGCCTATCAAAGACTATATTGGGTTCTACAGTCTACGAAATTGGGGAAAAGTCAAAAAATCAACCAAGATTTTAAGAGATCAATATGGCCATGTTATACCGCCGCCACCACCACCTCCTCCACCTGTAATGGCAAATACTAGCAATCGCCGCATGCTTGGTAGGAAAAGAACACATTCAAGATCCTCTAGTCAGAATAAGTCATCAGAAGATATGCTACAACAAGAGCATCAGCAGCAAATGAAAGCATTTTTAGAGCAACAACAATACAATGATGGGAGAATGGATTTCATGACTGAACAAGTTTATATTCACTCTAAATTAATGATTGTGGACGATAAGACGGTTATTTGTGGTTCAGGTAAATTACTTAGAGACTAGAAGCGATAACTCACTTTTTTTTATTTTGTTCTATTCCATAGCCAATCTAAATGACAGGTAAATCAACGCAAACAAAAACATTTGATTTGACATCGATCCACACAGATCTCAATTAGGAAACAGAGACTCTGAGATTGCAGTTGTCATCGAAGACAAGGATTTGGTAGACTCTCGAATGAATAACAAACCTGTAAGTTCCCTAAATCTACAAGAAAGTAACTGATGCATGGATAGTACAAAGCTGCAAAATATGCCTTGACACTTCGTATGCAGCTGTTTAAAGAGCATCTAGGCCTTTTAAATTGCAGTCCATATATGGTGAAAAAGGGCAAATATGAAGAAGATGCTATTTTTGAAGATTTGAAAGAATATCAAAATATGAAGCGAGAAGATATTGTTGTTATGGATCCCTTAAATGACGAGTTTTATTATGATATTTGGAACAGAACTGCTGAAAACAACACACTTATTTATCGAGATGTATTTCGATGTGTACCAGATGATACAGGTAATCATATATGTATATAGAAGCTGTTTGCTAATAAGAAACAGTTCGTTCCATTGAGCAACATCGCCAGTTTGTGCCTGATCCCACAAGAACTTTGCCTGGTCATATCGCAGAGCCATGGAACAATACAAATGAACAAGTCCAATCGAAATTAAATCATATACGAGGTCATCTTGTTGAATTCCCCACCGAATATATGAAGCATGTGAACATGACAGCCTCTGTCATGCAAGAAGCAGTGCCTCCCATAGTGTTTACTTGACCTTATTTGTGTCACAGAAATAAACTCATCCACCAATTGTACCTGAACAACATTTGAAAGGAATCTGTGCTCCCCCAAAAAATGAGCTTGGTTTTTTATATATATTTTTCTGGAGCTTAGTAGCTGTCAATTCCTTCTTTTTGTTGAAGGTGCTATGCCTGTTGTGAGTGTACTTGGTAAATCTCTTACTTGTCTCTTTGATCGTTTAGAGATCTGGGTAAGATCGGTCGCAACCAACGTTACTGAGGAAACCGACTGGAAAGACTCAACAAGAGGCTCTTGGTAAGATCTCATTAAAAAAAAATAATAGACTTGCTAAAGAAAAATACCTCTAAGGTATTTACACCCACGCCAGCATGCCATTGAGCTTTTGTTTCTTTCAACTGGCTTTATTACAGCTTCCATCTACTATGCACAGAAAGTACTTGATCCTTCAAGTACCACATGGCAGCTACTGAGTAGTTTCCAGCCTGTTGGCCCTGCAACGCGCACAGAAAAATTATTGATTGCTTCCTTACTAGGCTCATTTGGCTTGACTGCAGCTCACAAGATCATTCGCAAAAACAAATTGTTTATGCTCCAACCTTGTCATATGAGTGCAGGCTTATTGTTGACAACACTTTGCTGGCAAAACAAATCATCTGTGGTGACCAATATTTTGTTCAATATCTATTTACATACACAATGGGGTGCTATTGCTGCACTTGTTTTTCCTGATTTGCGAGATCATTACTTAATAGGGGAAACATTTAATTTCTTTGCAGGTAAAAAAAAAAAAAAAAAAAAAAAAAAAAAATCTCTTATATTACGTACTGAGTTTATTGTTTTTTCTACTAGAACACATCTTAATCTTGGTGGCTCCTGTGTATATGATTTATTCTGGCAGATATTTAGTACTTCCACCTTCGAAAAATATGGCTTTATTGTCATTTTCTGTTTACAGTTTCTTCCATTCACCTGTATTGAGCATATGTGCTTTGAAATCAGGACAGAATCTTAATTATATCTTTTCACCTCCTCCAAGTAAGTTGTACATGTGGCCTATCAAACCATGTCTTACGCCTCTTAGTTCATGCTTTGTTCCGAATTGGTCGAGGCTATAGAGTTGCTCTTTATGCTACTGCATTTGGAGCCATGTTCTTTACAAGATATGCTTTAGTCGAAAGCATTGCATCTGTTATTTCCCGCAAGACACTCTTTTAATAAACTTAGATCTATCAGCATTGTCCAACACTATACAACATTTATTTTACAATTAAGCAGTTTCAACTGCAGGAATGACAGGTGGTGTAACTATTTTTCTGTTTTTACGGTAATGGCGTGTTTCATTAGGATCAAAGCCAGCGGCTTCATGACCATGAAGAGCCCATTCAGGAGTTTTGGCCATGTAGTCCAAACTGTTAAATGACTTACCACTCTTGACGAGTTCAAAGAACTTTGGATAATCAATATGGGTGTGCCATTCACCATTCACCTTGAAACTCTTGTGAGCAATCAAAAGAGAACAAGAATGAGCATGTTCAGCAGAAATCTCATAGTCACCGTCCAATTTAGCAACCAATTGACGACAGAAATCAATGACTTCGACATGGAAAGGAACGTTAGCCATGGTCAAGTCACTGGCACCACTATAACCACAGTAAGTGACACCCTTCACTTCAATAAAGGAAGGCTTGCCACGACGAATCAATTCAACATAGCCATCAATTTCAGCTGTATTGTGTCCCTTAACCAATGTCATACGGTAGACAGTACGCTGTCCCTTGAGCGACAATTGTTCTAAACAGTTCAAGAATCGTTCCCAAAAGTCTCTGAACAAAGGACGATCGATTTTCTTTAAGCTTTCTTTTGTGGCAGCATCTACACTGACGTAGAGTTGTGTGACAGGAACCATCTCAGCAATCTTGTCTGGGAATTGAGCATTGGTCACCAAGAAAGATGAGATGTTGTTTTCGTGTAATTTGGTAACAAATTCGTTGATATGAGGATAGAAAATAGGTTCACCTACAAGTGATAAAGCACAGTGACGGATGGTAAATGCTTCTTGGAAACGTTCAGCCTTCACACCAGGTACACCTTTTAGTTGCTTGATCATTTTGTAGTGGTTTTCGATAGCACCATCCAAAATAAATTGAGGATCGTCTACCTTCCAACGCCACGTAGTGCCAACAGGATTTGTATGATGTCTCCAACAGAACACACATTTGTTGGCGCATGCTAATGAAGGTGTAGTTTCCATACACAAGTGAGATTGAATACCGTAAAAAGCATGTTTATAACAGAAACCACGGCCACGCAAAGCTGATTTTGTCCAACGACAGATCTTGACACCCGAATGAGATCCAACTACTTTGTAGCCTTGTTTTGTCAAGTTCTTGTGAATCATGGGTGATACCATTTCACGGGGCTGAATAGTCTTCTTAACAGTATCATCAGAGCCGATTTGACGTCTGGGTCTTGCCTTACTGTTCTCATACTCTTCATCCTCTTCAGCACGTTTGGCTTTAGCTGCTTTGATCTTGGATGCCATGTTGCCCATATCTTCCAAATCAACCATTTCATCACCACTACCACCATCAATGTCAATTTGAGCTTCTTCTTGTTCTTCTTCTTCTTCTTCGTCATCAGATTGGAAAGCAATGTTGGTAGGCGAGAATTCCAAACTGTGCTTATCTTGTAATTCAGATACAAATCCATTAGACCAGACATCAAATTGTGCCTTTTGATCTGAGTTTTTGTCACATTCACCTAGGGGATAAATACGAGTAGCACCCAATCTTCCAAGCCATTTATCAATGTTGGCAGCAGCAATATTGAATTCTTCACCATAAGCTGAATCGCCCAAACCACATACAGTATAACGAAGCTTTTTGAGTGCATCACGATCTACACGGAAATCATAACGAAGATCATGAAGCCAATTGGTAAACCTATCCATGCTCATTAATAACTTTATGCCAGTCTAAACTTGTCTTACCAATCCAACGGTCCTTCCACATTGTAGGTGGACAAGATGAAGACACAAACAGCTGTTTCCTGCAAGAGCTGGTCATTGTCATATTCAGTAATGTCCATCACTTCTAACTTTTCAACAGTCACATGATCGTTTTCTTCAATCTTTTTCTGCATTTCGGTAGCCAATGTCTTTGCTGTGCCGGTGAGGGTAGAAAAAAGGATTTTTAAGTTGTCAATAACAACAGGTCCATTGGTAGATTCACATGCACATGCGTCTCCTTTGCCTCCACAACAACCTTCTTCTACTTGTTTTGTTTGACAACAACCGCTGGTTTCTTGCTTAGGTTGGTCTTTACAACAACCTTGTCCGTCTGAACCAGTACAACCACTTTCTTCTCCTTCTCTGGGTGGTTCAGGTCCAACAGAAAGGATGTTGGTGAACCCATACAACAAACTGTTGATAAAGTTACTCATAGTGCAAGTAAAGAGAAGAAAAAAAAACTTTTCCTTGATGTGCCTTAAAAAGGACACAAGTGTGACTTTGAAGCGGAACAATCGTTTGATTGGTGTTATTCAGATTCGCTCTATGTGGGGTAGAATACAAAGTGTCCCCCAATCATAAAGGATTATTACTTTGGGACAAAACGAATATGTTTTTTTTCGGTTTGTGTTTACATATAATTAGCTTATGCTATCTTTTGTGTTTCCTAAGACAAATATGAATCGAAAAATACTTTAGACAGACCAATATCCTTTCTTGTGAGAACCAATCGATTAAACTCAAGCAAGGACTTGATGCTATTTAGGTCAATAAAGTAAAACTGAGCAATTTATGCAGAGACAACTGTCAACACGAAAAGCAACTCAGCCTGAAAATTTTTTTTAATACATTCTAGATCCAATGACAGAAGTAGATGCAACTCAATCAACAAGCTATAGTGTCTTTCATCCTGATTTCACTCAACCTTGTACTTTGATTGGTTCTACTTTTGATGAATATAATGACACGATCCAGAATTGTTTAAACAAAGATGCTCATGAGTTGCAAGGCATTTCTCTTGAACAGTCTTCCAAGGACAACAACTATTTCAGAAATGTTAAATGGCAAGTCCATTAGCCTTATTGATTCATATTTACAAGTCTATTTTAGGTCTCCTGATGGTTCTTTTCTGTTGTCTAATTCTGCTGATAATATGCTTCGTGTATTTCAACTGTAAGAAAACAATTGCACAGAGACACACAACCATTAATTCATCCAAGACCAGATAATGTATACCAAGAAAGCAGCAAGACCATGACAATGAAGCCTAGTATGGCTATTCGAGAAGGAGAAACAATTTATGATTTTGCATGGTTTCCTTCTATGAATGCTCAAGGTAAAGTGATAGACTGTCTTGTAAATGTATATTGAGGATTGCATAGACCCCTCTACTTGTTGTTTTATTACTTCTGTTCGTGACCATCCTGTTCAGCTTTGGGATGCTAGTACAGGCAGTGTACGTGCATCTTATCGGGCTATTGATCACTGTGAACGATTCATAGGTCCCAATGTTCTCTGTTTCAATCAAGACGGTTCAAAGTAAACTCAAAAGCAAGTCTAAACAAGGACTAAATGACACACATAGGATCTATACAGGTTATGAGAATATGATTGAAATATTTGATGCATACACAGGTGATTCAGAAAAACGACCGACTATACCAAAGCGTAAATCGCGTCATGGCCAAAAAGGAATCATTAGTTGCCTTGATTTTGCATTGGATGGGTGCTATTATGCTGCTGGATCTTACAGTGCTTCTATTGGCATTTACGATACACATAATGACAAAATATGTTTAAAACTAACAGGCATGGATGCAGGTGTGACTCAAGTCAAGTTCTCTCATGATAGCATGTACTTGTTCTCTGCTTCTCGACATAGTCATTCTGTTTTATGCTGGGATATTCGTGATTCAGCCAATATCTTGTATGAATTACCAAGACCAGGCAAGACAAACCAACGCATGCAATTTGACATAGATCCTTCTGGGAGATTCTTGGTGACAGGAGACATGTATGGAAACTTGTTAGTATATGATATTACAACAGGTGAATTAGAAGACATTGAGACAAAGAAACGTACTGTTTATTCTACACAGGCACATCAAGGCAAGTATAGCCAAAATAAGAAAATGGTATTGATTGTGTTGTATAGATATTATCTCGGGAGTCTCGTTTAATCCTATCTATCCTGTTCTTGCCACTTGTTCAGGTCAACGCAAATTTAGATTGCCTATTTTGGATAGTGATGAAAGCGATAATGAAGAAGAAATAATAGTTGATAACACATTAAAGACTTGGCGGATACCTGGTCAATATAAATGGTATTCATATGAAAATAGCACTGTAACAGAAATAACTGCCATGGAAGAGACTACAGCAACAGGAACAACTGTTATGGAAGAAATAGCAGTGACAGAAACGATTACAACAGAAGAGACTACAACGACTAAAAGTCAAACAGAAATGCATATAGACTGATGTGTGTATATTTATTATGACAATTCATATTGAGGATCAAATAAAGTACTGACACTCTCACCAAAATGTATACGTCGAATAGCTTCAGCTAAAAGAGAAGCTACAGGCAATATCTTGAATTTGTTGCACTTGGCCAAATGTTGTTCTTGAGGCACTGAATCACTCACAATCACATGATCAAGATAGCTTTTTTGAATACGATCCACAGCATCTCCAGATAGAATAGCATGTGTGATAAGCGCATAGATTTTAGTAGCCCCATGTTCATGCAATAACTTGGCTGCTTTGGTAATCGTAAATGATGTGTCTGCAATATCATCAATCAAGATACAGACTTTGTCACGTACATCACCCACAAGCATTAAATCATGGTTTTGAGGTTTATCAGGTCGACGACGCTCTTTATGGATCAAAGCAAAATCCATATGGAGTTTTTCTGCAATGGAAGTAGCACGCTTGGCACCACCCGCATCAGGAGAAACAATCACAGCTTCTGAATAATGAGGGATATGTCGATAGATGTATTTACCCATTGATGGCAGAGAAGATAAGTTATCGACTGGGCAATCAAAAAAGCCTTGAAACTGCACTCTATCAGTCTGGTGCCTACCTTGTTGCTGTCACTTACCTGAGGATCATGCAAATCCATAGTAATGATATGGTCAGCACCTGCACAAGTCAACAAGTCAGCAATCAAGGTACCAGATCGAGCGACCCATTGTTTGTATCCATCTCCTGCTTGTCTTTGTTGTTGTTGAGTCGCATGACGTTGAACACCCAACATGATTTGCTGTCCTACGTCCATCGTGTTTACAAAAGGGTTATCAACAAGTTCATTAGCTGGTGTTGTAGGTATTGTTTTGGGTGTCATAGGAGGAGGACGAATCAAAGGAGCACCTGATCGCTTGAAGGGTGCATCAGGCTGCCTAGAATAAGGGAAAAAAGGAATAACAGCAGTGACTTTACGTGCTGAAGCTGTCTTGCAGGCTTGTATCATGATGCATAGTTCAAAAAAGTTATCGTTGACATGCCCACAGCCTGATTGAACAATGTATACGTCTTGTTCACGTACAGACTCATACAGTTCTACACTCGTTTCATTATTGCTAAACTTGGACAAACGTGATTTTCCAGGTTCAATACCCAAACGATCACATATTTCATGAGTGAGCTTTGGATGAGATGAACCACCAAGGACAATTGGGCCTCTCATGGGGAGGTATGATGAGGGAGGGAGGGGAGAGAGAAAAGAAGGAGAGCGATAAATTCTTTTTGTTTTTGTGTAGCCTTCTCTTTTCTGTTGTATGTTTAAAAACACTTTTCAAGTAAGTCATCTCTCGCAACACACAACCTAGGCTCATTCTATAAACAGTCTGGCTTTCTGTCTATCTTTTATAGCTTAGGGTAAAGAAAAATGTACTTGATCGTGTTTATTAACTTCAGCATAGTACTGAACCTTTGCAGTTATGGTCTTGTCATGTACCCGAGAATGAGAATGAGTGTCACATTAAGCGTGTTGCTGATGAATTGATCAGTTCTACAGTACTTGAATTAGCGTCTCCCAACTTGTCCAACACATACATCACTTGCCCTCCACTTTCTCGTAACTTGGGTATCAAATTACCTTACCTTGTCTTGATTGTCAAAAATCTGAATCGATACTTTTCATTTGAAGTGGAAGTGATGGATGATAAGAATGAAAAACGTCGATTACGTGCTTCCAACTATCAAATATCTACACGCGTTAAACCCTATATGCTTACTATGCCAATGCGACTTGATCCAGGTTGGAATCAGATCGTGTTCAATTTGGGCGACTATGTCAAGAAGGGATACGGTACAAACTACACAGAAACAAATCGTGTTACAGTCCATGCAAACTGTAGAATAAGACGCATTTATTTTACAGATAGAACATATAATGAAGATGAATTACCAGCAGAATTCAAGCTATTCTTACCAGTAAGAGGATAGAAAAAGAGAGAGAGAGTGTGTGTTTATATCTAACTTTGTACTTTAGATTGATAAAAACTAAATAGTCTCTGGAAAAAAGAACTGGATTTCTTTTTTAGCTGAAGCATCAGAATCTAATATAGATAACAATTAAAAACACACATACATACATAGACTTCACTTGGCTATATATACCTGAGCCATGAAATGAGTTTCTTGTGTCTGTTAATCCATAATGTGCTCTTAATGTATTTGGTTGATTCACTCTAGCCCTAAAATACACAAGTGAATATATATATTGCATTGAATTCTCTATACCTCACAGGATGTGTGGGTCCAATCAAGGCTCTCCAGTCTTGAATTGCATTAGGAGAAGCTAAAATCATAGCAGTAAAAGGACCACTGGTCATATAGCCACATAATCGATGATAAAAGAATTTCCCTCTATGTTCTGCATAAAACTGACCCGCGTCTTCTTCTGTCCATAACACTTGTCGTTCTTGTACAATCTCGAGATTCTGAAGTCGAATAGCTTCTTTTATTTTAGGTGGTAAAGAAGGGTTTGCACAAATATCAGGTTTCAATAAAGCCAAAGTCACTTGAGACTTTGTCTTTAAAAGTTGCTTTAAACTACTCATACACACAAATAAAATAAAAATAAAAATAAAAAATTGAGCCTGTCATCAAATTATTTGCTTTTATTGCTTGCTTCTGAGCCTGTTTTTTGAGCAATAGAAATGATGCTATTGTTGTTGTTGTTGTTGTTATTAGTATTAGTATTAGTAGTAGTAGTAGTAGTAGTGATAGCAGCAGTAGTAATAGTATTAGAAGTGATATGACTGGTATCATTTGCTGATAATTCATAATAACCTTGCGATTTATATTTTGATTGGTCAATCTTTTCACCTACACGTCTCAGCAAGCTACCAGCAGTAGATAGAGATGTAGAGACAGAAGGCAAAATGATATCTTCAGTGGGAGAAATATCTTTATCCTCTTGTTGTTCTACAGTCTTCACATGCTTTGTGTAATCGTAAGGCAAGAAATTGTCGTCCATCTCAATCAAATCTTTCATTGTATCACTCTTCACTCTTGATGTACTTTTTTTGTGTGGCTTTAAGGGAGCATCTTCGAACAATAGTTCCTCCAGTTCATGTACAGCGTCAAAGTTTGATTTGTCATGCTAAAATAAAATTAAGTACAGTAAATAGACAAAATCCCTTACGTTGGGTATAAAGGGTGGTACTGCAGTCTTGTTCTCTAATTCATCCCAGTTTAAACCCTTGAACCATGCATGTGTCTTTAATTTTTTAAATCCCTGTACTCCATGGCCCAAACGGTCTCTTGGCGATTTGGAAAGTAACTAATAGAGTTGAATAAATACACACATATACACACACACATATTTTTTCTTACCCCTTCAAGAATTTCAATACATTCTGGGGAAACCGGGATATCGGTCGGGATCACGAGCGGATCATGGATAATCGAGTTTCTTAACTCTTCATTTGTTCTTCCATTAAAAGGCCTCTACAAAGAGCGCATCTTATTAGAGAAAGAAGGATACACAAATTAATACTTTACTTTTCCGAAAAGTAATTCAAACATAGTGACACCCAAGCTCCACCAGTCTACGTCTGTCGTGTATCGCTTTTCTTCAAGAATTTCGGGTGCCATATACACTAGACTACCTGCTCTATTATTCTTATATGACTTTTTCTTTGTTAATTGGGTAGCAATGTTGAAATCACTTAAATGAGCATGTCCGTTGGCATCCAATAAGACATTATCGGGTTTGATATCGCTATTTGAAAATGGTCAGTCTAATATGGATGATTAAGGAGTGCGAGTTACTTTTTACCGATGAATAATCATAAGTTTGTGAATATGATGAATTGACAAAATCAAATCTGCGACATAAAATTGAGTTTGGAGTTCATTGAATGAGCCCATTCTTTCAAGATGAAATCGAAGGTCGCCTCCAAGCATCAAATCAAGCACCATAAACAAGTTTTCATCATCATGAAAAGCATATCTTAAATTGACCACAAGAGGGTAGTTGATCTTCTCGAGAATTCTTCTCTCTGTCAAGATATTGCTGGTGGCATTCAACTCAATACATTTTGATTTGCTGATATATTTTAGAGCATACTGAATCAAATCACCTTTGTGTTGAACAATACGGACTTTGCCAAATGCACCTTTGCCAATGACTCGAAGTAGATAAAAGTGCTGTAATTCGACTTGGTTTTTTTTTTATTTGTTTAAGAAACATTGTAGATATCAAATTGCATAGATACCTTCTCGTTCAAAATCAACCTCTTCTTGTTTGCAGCAAATGGCGCCCATGCTCTTTTATTCACGAAATACAAAAGCGAGAGAGAGAAGGAAAAAGAATAAAAAAAAGGAACTGACTTAATCTCTTATCTTATTAAACTGGCTTTTAAAAGCTAATTCAAATCCGGGAATCAATTATCGATTTAACAAAGCTGAAATTTTCCATAGCATCCGTATACTTGTCTTGCCATTGATCAAGAATAAGCAGGGCTGTTCCTCAAACCATTTCAGTTTGAGCCTAAAGGGTTATAAAACTGTTCGACTTTTTGAAAATATAGAAATTAGTCCCTTGATTAGCGATTTGTAAATCCTTATTTACTGCTTGTTTATTACTCCACGTGACAAAACTAATTCGACATTGCATTATACCATTAGTAGATAACGTCGTTATTCAATTTGGGTTCATCTAAACCAAAAGCATCCATTTTGTACTGGCGGAGAAAACGTACGGGATTCTGTCCTTGATTATAAATTGACTAATGCGTAAATGCACTGTATTCAAGTCACGACTTCCTGCAGTCATAGGGATTTTTTTTGTATCCAAGGGCCGAATGTGCTGCCTATTTTAAACGAATGTTGAGACGGGAAACGAGAAAACCATGATTTTGATTAGCTTCTAGACAAGGTACCTTTTTTGGTGAAATAGACCAAGTTAGTGCTTGTCCTTTAAATTTGAGATAATGAGAGCGATGTTGCGTCTTTTCTTTTAAAAAGATGTATTATGCAAAAAAAAAAAAAAAAAAAAAAAAAAAAAAAAAAATATTAACCTAAACCGGATTTTCTTTTCCAGAACAGGAATCTAAATTACAGCGGCTCCACCTCCAAAGTTCGTTTTCCAGAGTAATGAATTCGCTTTTGTCGCCGATTAAAATTCGTTTTTTCTTATTTCAAAATTCGCTTTTTTATTGGTCAAAGTTCGTTTTTGTAAAGCTCCAAAGTTCGTTTTTACTTTACTCAAAATTCGCTTTTTTTAATTTTATAAATTTCATTTTATTATACAATAACCTTTTCAAATGAGTTTTTATTACGAAGATGGACAAGGAAGCATTGCTGATGAGCAAGGAAATGAGACAATGGACTATGAGGAAGAGACTGATCCTTATAACGTTACTTCCTTGTTGACTGCCTCACAATATCGAATTCATCAGGGGCGCTTTCCCGCTAAAGTTACAGAAGAACTTGATGTCCAAATGGAAGAAGTTTCTGAGGAATTATCCAAAGATGTAGCAACCGGTAGAAAATATAATGTATATTCTGACCAACAGAAAGCAGTTTTCTACTATTTTAATAGAGTGAAGCTCTGGAATGCTGCTGCTTCAGGTCGAAAGGCTCAAGTTGAAATTCGTACTGCTCAAAAATGGGCAAAGCGTCTTAAAGAAGACCCAGAATGGAACATCTACGAAAAACAGACGAATATGTCAAACAGAAAACCACCGCAACTCCAAAACGAACATAAACAGCACTTGGTTCAATTTTTCGACAAGTTTCCTCAAGCTACCAGGCGAGATGCAGTAGATAGTTTAACAGAAGAGTTCCAGAATTTCAATTTAAAAGAAACTTCTGTAGGAAACTTCATTCTTTATGAGTGTAATTTAACCTTTAAAAGAGCTACTTTGCACCCTGTGGCTAGAAATAGCGCTGAGAACCTTGATAAACGTTATCATTGGGCTAAAAAATGGGTAGAGAACACGGATATGAATTATCTTAAAAATTGTGTTTTCGTTGATGAAGCTGGTTTTAATATCAACATGAGAAGCCCTAATGCTCGTTCAGTCAAGGGTACACCAGCAATAATAGAAACACCAACTACTCGTGCCATTACGCATACTATTTTAGGGGCTATCACAGCTCATGATGTTATTTCAATTCAAATCAGAGAACCACTTAAGCCAAAAAGAGTTAAAGTGGATGGAAGTCAAAAAAGAAAGAAGCCTGTGGCAAAACCTTTACGAAAAGGTACTGTTACAGGACACTATGCAAGATTCATATCAAAGACACTCGATGAGATGGATAAATTTCCTGAAATGAAAAACTTCTACATCGTCATGGACAACGCACCAATTCATACCTCAGATAGCATTAAAAATTTAATCGAGGCCAGAGGTTATAGAGCTATATATCTTCCTCCATATTCCCCAGAGCTTAATCCTATTGAAAACTTTTGGTCTATTGTCAAAAATTCAATCAAGCGAAGTGCTTTTAAAGAAACAGAAGATTTGAAGACTAGAATTGCCGAAGCTAGTGAATGTGTCAGTAGAAAGACCCTTCATAACATTGCTTATCATTCTGTTAATAACTTTGAAAAATGTTTCAACAAAGAGCCACTTTAATAAACGCTATTGCTTTAATAATATTTTAAAAACGAATTTTATTAAAATTTAGAACGAACTATGAGGGTGTAAAAGCAAATTTTGAGCGAATTTTGAAATAAAAAAAAATAACGAATTTTAATCGGCGACAAAAGCGAATTCAGCGAATTCAGTACTCTGGAGTTACTTCTCTTTTGCCTATTTATCCCAAACAAAAAATTCTTTCAATTTATACAGATATTATGACTAAAGATTATAAAGAAGGTTGGTCAGATTAAAAGAAAATAGAATTTTCGCTGAACTAACAACAAATATATATATACATATATATAGCTATAGCCAGATACATACTATACACGCGCCGAATGTCAATTACCCCTCAACTATCTGCATTCATAAGTATGAATGAAGGACTTGTTATCAGTGACATCATCACACACAAACGAACTTCAGTGGAAGGAATTAAAAGGATGTGGATACGACGATTTACTTCAGAAGTCAAAGACGATGCACTTATCGTAGATTCCGTAGAAGTAAACTGGATTGACTTACTAGCTGAAGGAGTAAAAAAAGCAAAAGAAAATATGATACAATCCCTTAAAGGCAAAAGAATCTTTGCACTTTTAGAAGGTTATGAAAAAGAAAACGATTCTATTGCAAAATCAGTGGCTGGGCCACAAGCCGAGGGCAGTACTAATAAGGTATACAATTAAAAATAGTAATTATTTATAATAATTAATTCATGCCTCGATTTAGAAAAAAAAAGGAAAAGAGACAGCTCACTATGTCCAAGAAGCAACGGAATCTGATACTATACAACCAAAACATTTCGGGTCTAATGTACAACCCATAGACAGTTCTAGTGTAGATACCACAGCCAAATCTAGTGTACAGTCTAATGATGTTTCAGCCCAAAGTACCCCTTTTTTACAGATCATTTACAGTGACAACGACGTCGATAGTTCTTATAAAGAAAAGGAGTCGGAAACAATGACCAATGTATCGTCTGCTTGGTGTATTGTAGGTTACGTTTGGTCGATGACACTCAGTGAATTAAATATTATCTCCGAAGGAAAGAAAGAAATGGTTACTAGCAATTCAAATGTAAAGTCGATATATGATAATACTCACAATCTTGCCTTTGAAAAGCTTTTAAAACCATCAGATATTGACAAAAGACTTTTTCTATCTGCTTTATTTGAAACATCACATCCAAACAATCCAGCCAATCGTCAGTATATAGTGCCCCTTAAAAAGTTACCAAAGAACATTATTCAATGTGTAAGAGCTATGGAGCAAGCAATGGAGAACAGAACCGTGATTAATGTACAGGGCATCCCACTCAACACCGTTAATGAAGTAGCTCTACACCATATTCTGGTTGGGATATATCTGAATCATTCCAAGCCTACTAAATGCCCATCAAGTGAAATTGATTTAATAGTTAAGTCTGTAAGTGAGTTACTTTGTTCTTTGTGGTCACCACATAATGATGTAACGGTTTCATGGTAAGTTGAACACAAATTAATACGGTTAGGTTTACATAGATGTATATTAACGGTATCATTTATATATCTAGGGACTTTTCCACCTGGATTAACAAACAAAAAATGCCCGATTCAATTTCTACGCGGCCAGACCTTGTTTTTTGTTCTGACCTTTGGGAAGTGGGTAACGGAGAGATTAAGCCCGTTGGGACGTCAAAATCATGTGTTGATGTTGCTCGTGCGAGGGTATTAGAGACATGTAAGAGACAGCTGCACGTAAGATTGAAGGCTGCATCATTACCAATAGAAGCTACAACTTTTGGTGTGCTTGTTTACGGTAAAAAAAGCTAGATTTGTTCTCCAGAGTTTTATTTAGGAAATATACTAATATTCTTTATTATCATTTAGGTCTGTGCTATGAAACATTTGTTGTTTCATTTAGTGACGGATATTATCCATATGAGCGTGTCTCTGTTGGATTGTTGCCCACCTCCTTCAACACATATAAAAATGCAGAAAAGACATTGATGGATTTAATACAGTTAAAAGTAAGATAATAGTATACAATATATATTTTAGTGATACTAAATAGTCGCTTAGGAATCGATGAGTATGTCTTTGTCGACAGAAATCACATCTGAGGAGTTTATCCTTGTAGATAAAAACCTTCTGATTCCAACCGTGTCGTACAGCTCCATTGTAAAATATGACAACTGAATCTGTTCAGCGTTAATAAAAAAATTAAATTATGTTATTGATTTGCTTACTCGATATTTCACACATTATAAAAATACGACAGAAAACCATTTGTTGTTTATTCTTCAAAATGTTGAAAAAAAAATATTTTCATTTTCAAGAACAATTACTCCAGTAAAGTTTCCTTATTATATTACGTTCGTACATGAATTGTCACCAATTACTCTGGTTACTTAACATCGCTCACCTTTTCACTGCCAAACAAGCGTAACACGGATAAATCATTAAAAAATAAGAGAATAAGAGCATTTATTACAGTAAATTGAAAAATAAAAACATTCAAATAATTCTAAGTCCTCGACACTTTTAATGTTATTTTTCAAAGCGGGTATTACACTTTACACTTTGCTTTTTCAGTAGAAAAAACAAGCATTTTCAGAATTTGACATTCAAAAGTTAGCGTATAGATTGAGTCTTGGTTGGGAAGAACAGAGCTTGATACAAATCGCTGTGATTTCCATTTTTGTATGCCACATAATATCCTGGAAAATTAAAGTATTGCTACCTTCCATGGCGGTGAGACAAATGACTTGTTACAGGACAAATTGCGTAATAACATAAACTCTTCATTATTGTGCTCATCATAATGGGGAGAAGAACGGGCAAAAGATACGGAGCAAAATGCGTGAAGCAAAGCTGGTTATCAATGCGGTTTCTGTCCGGAAAATGATGAGAACTAAAATGTTAAGAAATAAAAAAAATAAAAAAAACATCATTGTGCTCATCATAATGGGGAGAAGAACGGGCAAAAGATACGGAGCAAAATGCGTGAAGCAAAGCTGGTTATCAATGCGGTTTCTGTCCGGAAAATGATGAGAACTAAAATGTTAAGAAATAAAAAAAATAAAAAAAACATCATTGTGCTCATCATAATGGGGAGAAGAACGGGCAAAAGATACGGAGCAAAATGCGTGAAGCAAAGCTGGTTATCAATGCGGTTTCTGTCCGGAAAATGATGAGAACTAAAATGTTAAGAAATAAAAAAAAAATAAAAAAAACATTATTGTGCTCATCATAATGGGGAGAAGAACGGGCAAAAGATACGGAGCAAAATGCGTGAAGCAAAGCTGGTTATCAATGCGGTTTCTGTCCGGAAAATGATGAGAACTAAAATGTTAAGAAATAAAAAAAATAAAAAAAACATCATTGTGCTCATCATAATGGGGAGAAGAACGGGCAAAAGATACGGAGCAAAATGCGTGAAGCAAAGCTGGTTATCAATGCGGTTTCTGTCCGGAAAATGATGAGAACTAAAATGTTAAGAAATAAAAAAAAATAAAAAAAACATTATTGTGCTCATCATAATGGGGAGAAGAACGGGCAAAAGATACGGAGCAAAATGCGTGAAGCAAAGCTGGTTATCAATGCGGTTTCTGTCCGGAAAATGATGAGAACTAAAATGTTAAGAAATAAAAAAAATAAAAAAAACATCATTGTGCTCATCATAATGGGGAGAAGAACGGGCAAAAGATACGGAGCAAAATGCGTGAAGCAAAGCTGGTTATCAATGCGGTTTCTGTCCGGAAAATGATGAGAACTAAAATGTTAAGAAATAAAAAAAATAAAAAAAACATCATTGTGCTCATCATAATGGGGAGAAGAACGGGCAAAAGATACGGAGCAAAATGCGTGAAGCAAAGCTGGTTATCAATGCGGTTTCTGTCCGGAAAATGATGAGAACTAAAATGTTAAGAAATAAAAAAAAAATAAAAAAAACATTATTGTGCTCATCATAATGGGGAGAAGAACGGGCAAAAGATACGGAGCAAAATGCGTGAAGCAAAGCTGGTTATCAATGCGGTTTCTGTCCGGAAAATGATGAGAACTAAAATGTTAAGAAATAAAAAAAATAAAAAAAACATCATTGTGCTCATCATAATGGGGAGAAGAACGGGCAAAAGATACGGAGCAAAATGCGTGAAGCAAAGCTGGTTATCAATGCGGTTTCTGTCCGGAAAATGATGAGAACTAAAATGTTAAGAAATAAAAAAAATAAAAAAAACATCATTGTGCTCATCATAATGGGGAGAAGAACGGGCAAAAGATACGGAGCAAAATGCGTGAAGCAAAGCTGGTTATCAATGCGGTTTCTGTCCGGAAAATGATGAGAACTAAAATGTTAAGAAATAAAAAAAAAATAAAAAAAACATTATTGTGCTCATCATAATGGGGAGAAGAACGGGCAAAGGATACGGAGCAAAATGTATAAAACAAAGCTAGTTATCAATGCGGTTTCTGTTCAGAAAATGATTAGTACGTTATGAACAAAAAAATAGAATTACTTGCCGACCTTTTAAAGTTAAGTTCCATAATTGAGTAAAACACGCTTAAAGAAAATGAGGTTAAAAAATGTAAACGTATAATAAATGATACAGACGACTGGGGATTTGCTATTTGTACACCTCCTGCGTTTAAATTATTTTAGATGACGTAGAAAACTTATTTGCACCTCTTGTACACCTTGGGGGTACCTACAGATGCCTAACCCGGTTGTTCGACTCTGTCCGGTATTTGAGTATGATTTGAGAAAGTAAAGTTACTTTTTTATTATTATATGTTGTTTTAATTTTATTAAATTAGTGGCTACACGTTCACGTAGAAGTGAGCAGGTAATAACGGAAAAGGAAAAAAAGGAATAAAATGGATATGTAAACAGAAATAAGAAAGATACCTCCAAAGTTTTTATTTCAAAATTCGCTCAAAATTTGCTTTTACACCCTCATAGTTCGTTCTAAATTTTAATAAAATTCGTTTTTAAAATATTATTAAAGCAATAGCGTTTATTAAAGTGGCTCTTTGTTGAAACATTTTTCAAAGTTATTAACAGAATGATAAGCAATGTTATGAAGGGTCTTTCTACTGACACATTCACTAGCTTCGGCAATTCTAGTCTTCAAATCTTCTGTTTCTTTAAAAGCACTTCGCTTGATTGAATTTTTGACAATAGACCAAAAGTTTTCAATAGGATTAAGCTCTGGGGAATATGGAGGAAGATATATAGCTCTATAACCTCTGGCCTCGATTAAATTTTTAATGCTATCTGAGGTATGAATTGGTGCGTTGTCCATGACGATGTAGAAGTTTTTCATTTCAGGAAATTTATCCATCTCATCGAGTGTCTTTGATATGAATCTTGCATAGTGTCCTGTAACAGTACCTTTTCGTAAAGGTTTTGCCACAGGCTTCTTTCTTTTTTGACTTCCATCCACTTTAACTCTTTTTGGCTTAAGTGGTTCTCTGATTTGAATTGAAATAACATCATGAGCTGTGATAGCCCCTAAAATAGTATGCGTAATGGCACGAGTAGTTGGTGTTTCTATTATTGCTGGTGTACCCTTGACTGAACGAGCATTAGGGCTTCTCATGTTGATATTAAAACCAGCTTCATCAACGAAAACACAATTTTTAAGATAATTCATATCCGTGTTCTCTACCCATTTTTTAGCCCAATGATAACGTTTATCAAGGTTCTCAGCGCTATTTCTAGCCACAGGGTGCAAAGTAGCTCTTTTAAAGGTTAAATTACACTCATAAAGAATGAAGTTTCCTACAGAAGTTTCTTTTAAATTGAAATTCTGGAACTCTTCTGTTAAACTATCTACTGCATCTCGCCTGGTAGCTTGAGGAAACTTGTCGAAAAATTGAACCAAGTGCTGTTTATGTTCGTTTTGGAGTTGCGGTGGTTTTCTGTTTGACATATTCGTCTGTTTTTCGTAGATGTTCCATTCTGGGTCTTCTTTAAGACGCTTTGCCCATTTTTGAGCAGTACGAATTTCAACTTGAGCCTTTCGACCTGAAGCAGCAGCATTCCAGAGCTTCACTCTATTAAAATAGTAGAAAACTGCTTTCTGTTGGTCAGAATATACATTATATTTTCTACCGGTTGCTACATCTTTGGATAATTCCTCAGAAACTTCTTCCATTTGGACATCAAGTTCTTCTGTAACTTTAGCGGGAAAGCGCCCCTGATGAATTCGATATTGTGAGGCAGTCAACAAGGAAGTAACGTTATAAGGATCAGTCTCTTCCTCATAGTCCATTGTCTCATTTCCTTGCTCATCAGCAATGCTTCCTTGTCCATCTTCGTAATAAAAACTCATTTGAAAAGGTTATTGTATAATAAAATGAAATTTATAAAATTAAAAAAAGCGAATTTTGAGTAAAGTAAAAACGAACTTTGGAGCTTTACAAAAACGAACTTTGACCAATAAAAAAGCGAATTTTGAAATAAGAAAAAACGAATTTTAATCGGCGACAAAAGCGAATTCATTACTCTGGAAAACGAACTTTGGAGGTGGAGCCGCTGTATAGTGTTTATATGAGAAATATCCATGTATTAGATAGTACTTTTAGCCTTAGATTTTAGTAGGAAAAATAGTAGCATATCAAAAACTTTAATAAGCAGCGCCCTGGTTGTAACTATACAATGATTGATTTCCCTTTTTCTCTTATTTGTTCTCAAGTTTGTTATAAATGCGATTAGTCAAAAAAGGGTTATATTTTAACTTTAACATTCAATAAATAATTAGGTTGCACAGACTAGGACACAAAGGCCATCTTAGCATGAGATCAATTCTTAGCATGCATAAATTAGGATATTCTCTACAAAAAAACAAGAGCTTGATTATTTCTTGTTGTTAATTCATTAACTGGAGCAACAGATGAAGAATATATATTACATGAATTAGTTCCTAAATGCTTTGCAAATATATTGATATTTCTGGAATAAATAGAATCTTTTATCAAGTGTTTATAGACAAGGATTGGGATAAAGATCTAAACCAGTTTCAATCAGGTTTTCAAAAGAAAAAGGGAAGGTGGCATTTGATATCAATCTATTAGTGCTGAATTCAAAGAGCAAAAGATATCGAAAGAAAAAAACTGTATGTGCTTCTTAGCTGATTAATAAAGCAATCATTATGCTTTTCTAATTAAGATAATGGTTTTATGAAGTTCTTTTCTCGAATCGTGATAACATGTACTGAGTTTCAATAAAAAATTGATGATTGGCCTTTGCGTCGCTCTTTAACAGACATCTAAATAAGCTTAAAATCACATACTGAAGCGTTGCTAGGCAACTAAAGACATGCTACAGTTTATTGACTCTTGTTTAGATGACGCAACCATAGTAGTGACTGTATTTGAAAAAAATCTTCCCTGTCTTTATTATGTATACGCGTTGCTTTTCTATTTTTCAACTTCTTTATTCCCATCAGCAAGTATTATGTTTTCGCCTTTATGGTATTGTTGCCTCTCACTTGGTTGATCACCTAGTTGATGCTACTCTTCTATCAAGATAGCTCTGCCTTTATTGGTTTTACGTCAATTTGATAGAGAAAACTACATACTTGTTGCCAGTTAAAAAAAAAAGAAAGGGCTTGTCCTTTTTTTTTTGCACTTGTTGTATTACAACAACACTTGAAGACGATCACATAGTGCACTGGTATGATGACCTCTTCTTATGTTCGCTTCAGGCCTTGTCTGACTCTTGTGTGATCCTGCCTCTTGTTTTGGTGTTGTATGAATCCAAGAGAGAATATAAGAATGTCTTCTATATTGCATATGAGCAATCTCTGTGTTTATTGACACTCACTTTTGTTTCCTTGTGGGTGGACAAAGGGAAAGTAAAGGTAGACATAGATGCTTGTATGGTTCTGTTTGTCCGTCTGGTCTTTGACTGGAATTTCTGTCTATTCATGGCATCTTTCTTCTTTAGGAGAAAACAACTATCGGACAGAGTGACGGCAGATGTAAGCCATAGCTCGCTTTTGCTACTGTGATAGTTCTGGCCTTACTTCTTTGTGAGGTGTATGCGTCAATGCGGTAGTGAGAGATGTAGCTTATAGTCCATTCGACTCTTCATCAGCATAAACCCTTCGGATACCTAATTGATGATTGTAGAGAAACGTTCTTTTACATAGACTAGGTTTAAGTCTGGTGGTAGTAGTGCTATTTGTTTGAGTATTGTCTATTCTTGGTAAACTCTCTCTCTTTATGGGGGGAGGGACAGCTATCAGACAGAGAATGTGTACTATCTGTAGTGCTCATCTATTCATGCATTTGGGTAGATTGTCTCCTGTAAGAACAAAGGCCTGTTCTTATAGAGCGAGTGCTATTTGCTTTCTAGTGAATTGGTCTATTCAAGACTAGCTGCTTTGGAATTGAAGAGTGTAGCCACTCTTCAGTCTAAGGCTTAAGGTTAGCTCTTTTATAGATGGGCTATCAATTTGGCGACGTATTTCGATATGGAATCCTGATAGTGACAATTGACTGAGGCAAACCATAGGATGGGAATCAACAATTATATCATGTTGGTTATCCGTCTTGAAGGCAGCTTACTAATGAAGCTTTTTGTCTTTGAGATTTCCGGAGCTCTTGGACCAAGCGAGGTAAACTTTCTTTGGGACTTTTGTCAAAAAATCATGCCAGATTTGACAAGTGATAATTGACCTGGATTAGTTCTTCCACAAGGATGGGCAATGATGTTTAATGATATAGTTGAGTGCCTGGCACTTTTTTTTTTTTTGGGAACTCAATTGAAACTAGTTTAGGTCCTCGCCCTAGTTCCTGGTAACAAATACTTGAAAGTATTTGGCTAAAGTACTAGTTTCCTCTTTTTTTTATAACACAAATTATCAATAAACATAGTTTAAATGAAGCAATGATTGTTTTTTTCTGAATATGCGTGTCATTAAACATGAAAGGTTGTTCTTCAAACATTGGTTCGTAAAGCAATTTTATTCAAAAACTGGTTGAAATGCGTCTGTGATGTGCATGAGTGTATATAGGTGTCGATTAAATAATGAATATCTATGCAGTCTTGGTGTATTCAAGGCTGACACCCTTTTCCTTTAATGACTTTTCAGCTTCCTTCTTGGCCCAAGTGACAACACTATAGAAATATAAGTATAAATACACAACCATTATATTCTTACCTAGTATCAGGCTTGTAATATAAAGCAACAGCCATAATGAGAAAACCGCCACCCATACCGGCATAGTAAATGTTTTCCCAATCTTCCTTAACTCGGACCTATCGAATTCATTGAGTCCAAGATCGAATCTTTTATCTAAATTACCTTTTCATTGAAAAGGTATCCTCCAGGTTCATTGTAGGAAGCGGGGCCATGGCCACCACGACGAAGCATATTGGTGGGACGAGCAAGTCGAGTGGAGCGTGCAAGAACTTGAGCAATCATTAAAAGTGTAAGGAAGTTATCGAACTATTTCGTGAGCTCTTTTTTTTTTCTTTGCCCCTCCTCTTAGCAAATATGATGATGTCACAATCAATCTCATTGGTTAGGTATTGTTGGCTGAATTCAAAGGAGAAGCTGGATTTTGTATTCAGAGAATAAGCCAATGACAATACAGCATAAAAAATAGGAGTAGATCAAACAAATATATATGTATGCAATTATGCAAGTTTTTTTTATTAGTATTCTTAACATTATGGTTTCTACAAACATTACTAAAACTCATTGCGATATCTCATTTGAATGGAAAAAAGGTCGTTGTCTGGTAAAAGATCAAGATGTAGCCTATATCTTGCCAAATGATCAAAAAGAAGTCGAACGGTTGCACTTGAACCATCTCATGTTCAAAAACGTTCTCGGAGGACTCTACAAGTCGCCTATGCATGAGCAACTTCAAAAGGGTATTCGTGTGCTTGATATTGGTTGTGGTCCTGGCATGTGGACATTGGTAAGTACTTTTGAGTTTACACATTTTTTGACATAGAATAGGATATGGCTCGTTTATATCCCAACTCTGAATTTATTGGTGTTGATATGGCCAATGTGTTCTTGACTGAGGACATGCCTCCTAATGTCAAGTTTCAAATACTAAATGCTGGTACTGGACTGGACTATTTTGAAGACAATTCATTTAACTTTGTCTTTCAACGGTTTTTATTGATGGGATTCCCCGTTGAGCAGTACATTCGTTCAGTGCAAGAAATGAAGCGTATTTTGAAGCCCGGCGGATACATTGAAGTGATGGAATTGATCAATGAATACAGAAATGGTGGCCCTGCTCTCAAAAATATGGATGGGTGGAGTAAGTCTGTTTATGCATTCAACAAACACTGTTATTAAACTCATTTTAGTCAACCAAGCACTTGTTGCAAGAAACATGGATTCTTTTATTGCTGAGAAAATCTCTACTTTTTTCTTGGATGCCGAGTTTCGTGATATAGAGGATATCAATTACGATGTGCCTATTGGTCCCTGGGGTGGTGAATTAGGCAACATGTATTTAGGTGTTCAGCATTTGGCACTTCCAGCTGTTAAAGTCATGATCAATGAGTTGACTTCAGTCACCAATGAAGAATACGAAGCCAACCTTGAAGAGGCATTTAAAGAATTCAATACGCGTGAAATATCTACTCGGTTCAAATTAGTCTATGCACATAAATAAACTTTTTCAATCATCCAATCTCCTCATTAGTTTATGCAGTTATTAGGGTGCTAAAAGTGTCAAATTCAGAAATGAATCAGTTTAGGCAAATGACATCGTACTTTTTCATTACTAAGACGTATATGAATCTTTTTGGTGCTTTGTTTCAACCAATAATCCATTAAAAGAATAGACGAATAAACAGAATTATATTGCTACACAAAGGGGCTTGTACACACATAAATGCTCTAAATATCTACAAGCAGTGTTCAGTAACACCCATGGCACCTTTGGAGCCGATTTGGACAAAAAAAAAAAGGGATATGTCCAAAATGGTTAAAATATGCCTACGGTCCAAAGGGTACTGTTCATGAAAATCATCAAGCTGACAGCCCTTCGAGCTTCTTTTTGATGCTACAAGACAAAAAATAGAGCTATCGACAAGCTTAAATACTCAAACGTACGCAAGAGGCTCTAGTTTTTGGTGAATGTGCTTTTTGTTGATTGTACTATAAAAATGATGAGATAGGAGCAAAAAACCTCATAGATATCTTTGCCTATTTACTCGATATTTTACCAGAAAAGCTGCTGTGATATCTATACCAGCAGACTCAAGAGGCAAATGTCTACAACTTTTGTCACTACACCAAAGCCGAATGACTGTGTCATGTCAAAATAGCTTGAATTTTAAATATTGACCGGAGATTATTCCAGCCCGGACTTTCGCGTCTACCGGCACCTCAAAGAGAGGGAAGGAGGAGAATGGGGGTCTATATGGACAAGCAAAAAAGCTGACCATGTTCAAGTCCTTCCTACTCTCGCATATATAGCTTGTCGAAATGGTAAGTACATCAACGCATCGCAATTGTGCATAGATGGATGATATCCGATACAATAACCGATGGATGGATCATCATGCAACAAAGTTTATATAGTCATGATTTTTCTAATCTGTTTTTATGTAATAGCCTTCCCAAAAGTCTTTCATTACCAAGGTCAAGCTTGGCAAGGCCAAGAAGCAAAACCGTCCCTTGCCTCACTGGTTCCGTCTCAAGACTGACACCAAGATCCGGTAAGATATAAGATAAAGTGTATTTGTGATATTTATGTACGTTCATAGCTGGAACGCCAAGAGACGTAACTGGCGTCACACCAAGTTGAACATCTAAGTTATGTTCAACTTACTACTACTACAGCCTACTTCCTTGTACTTTTTTTAATGATGAAACTTTCAGTTGAAGAAATACAATAAATTGGGGCCACTGCCTAACGATTTCGTCAAGCAAAAAAAAAAAATGAGTGTTCTTTATTATGATATGCGGACTTTATGATGCAAGAAAATACTTTTTCGGGTTAAGATAAACTTGAACAGTCTAAAAATAATTCTCTTCTCTCTTCTTTTCCTTCTTGTTGACAGATACGATGGGCATTTTCAGGTTCTTGGAAAGCTTTGCGAGTATCTTTATCTTCTTTGCTATTATCCTTGAATTGTTTACATTATTGAGCAATACTTACAATAAACCATTTCTAAATGATTTATATATTGTTCGTTTAATTCAAAATAGTACAACCGACTTTATAGACTTAGGTTTATGGTAAATACAAGAATAGCATGAATTATTTTCTAAAGAAAACAAAAAAAGGAATGCCTGTAATGGTACAGCTAACCAAGTTCTTTCTTGTGATTATCCTCAGCCTGCTTTTGTCTGGAGTAAGTTAAGTAAGTGCGGAAATGAAAGCTAAATGTACTTTAGCCAATGCCACTGGACTCGATAAATTTACATCCGATACCTTTGATGGATATCCTCCTGTCTTTCTTGCAAATTTTATTATTTACTGGATTGGGTTTGGTTTAACCTTGCTTGCCTTTGTTTTTTCAGTTATGACACATAGCCATCGCTTCAAATATACTTCAGTAGCCATGATCACTTTTTTCGCCTTTGTGTTTATGCTGGTTGCCTTTTGTATTATGATTGTGATGGGTGCTCGTATTGCCAACACTGCTTTCAGTAATGATACTTCTAATTATAGTCATATTGGACCAGCAACTTGGATGACATTGGGTGCTATGGCTGGTTTATTATATGCAACTGTATATTATTGTTGTAGTTGTTTCTTTAGACCAAAAAATATGCCCAGATACAGCAGTATTTAGACTATTAAAAAATGCATATCCTCCCCTCTCTCTCTCTTTTTTTCTTTTTTGTGTTTATTATGAGTCAAGAATTTGACTTGGCTTCTTTAACAGATCAAGAAATACTTGGTTTGCTCGATCAAGAGGATCTACCTGAAGAACTTTATGCACTTATTACAGAATACCAGCATGCTTTAACAACCACCAACAAACAATCTTTTCCAGTAGGAGACAAGTGTGCTATCACATTTTCCTTTGAGAAATATGTCCTCTTACTGCCTGCTATTGTTCTAGACTACCAAGAAGATAACACAGTGATTCAAGTCATGATACTTACGCCGATAACAACCGACACAGTGCCTTGCCATGACTATTTTGGTGCTCAACAGACATGCAAAAGCAATACAACATCATGTCCTTATGAACAATCGCATGGCTACTCATTGTCTACTGAACTTGTTGTGCCATTTGAAGCACTTGGAACTGAAGATCCAGACACATTGACAGAGCAATTACAGTATGGCAAGCGTGTCTTGTGTAAAGAAAAGAATCAAGATATCTGGAAAATGGGAAACATTATTGATCAACTCTATGGCCCTCGCTGGCGTGTTCGACTGAAAGACAAAAAACGCATTCAGGTTGATATGGAGCACATTATGCCTGTAAAGAGTGTGTTGGATGATCAAAGCAGCGACTCAAGTGAAGAATGGAGTGAATCAGATCAAGAAGAAAGAGAGAAGCCCAATGATGAGTTTGGAGGTTGGCAAGCGCATTCTACTGGCTTTGCTGCAAAAATGATGGCGAAAATGGGATATGTTCAAGTAATCTTGTCTGCACTAAATATACATGCTCATGGTTGTTTTATTTAGGGGAAAGGACTAGGTGTAGATGGAAGTGGTCGAGTCAATCCAGTTCAAGTTCAACCATACACAATGGGAAAACCAAAGTTTCATGGAATAGACAATAGTCGTCCTGGACTAGGTCTACAGAATAAACCCAAACAGACAAAAAAGGAGGCCAAGAAAAAGCAACGAGATCAACCCATAGACATGTTTGGATTTATGAACACTTTGTTAGACCAGCAAAAGAAACCTGCGCCTGAATCCTCTGTAAAACCTATCAACTTGAAAGACACTCGACAAACAAATCAAACAATTGCTAAACTTCGAGCCAATGTAGAACAAGCACAAACAAACTATATTCATGCTGGAGAAGCTTATCGTAGGAATAAAGGATCACCCATGGAGAATCAATTTCGAACAAGACTTAAAGATGCAACTCATCAGTACGAAAATTTAAAGAAACAATTGGATCAACTAGAGACACAAGTAAAACGCACAAAAGAAAAGAAAGACATGTATACCTTTTAAAATAAAATAAAATCCTTCAAACATTAGATAGATATATTTATACAAAAGAACTTAAAGTTGGACTTCTTCACCAGCAACAAACACACGCTTCACTTGGATTTCTCCAGTAGAATCATCCAGAAAAACAAAATCAGCATCAGCACCAACATTAAGTGTACCTTTCTGTTTGTCAATACCTAACAGACGAGCTGGGTGCAAAGTAGCTGCTTCAATAGCCTCAACCAGAGGACAATTAGTAAACTTTTGAAAGTTACGAATACATTCATCAATGGTGATGGTACTGCCTGCCAATGTTTTTGTTCCCTTCACATAGGCACCACCCTTTTCATCCACTTCAACTTCGTTACCACCAAGAACATAGTCGCCTTTAGGGAGACCCATGGCAGATAGGGTATCGGTGACCAAAACAGCGCCTGAGGGATGGGAATAATAAGCAATACGAATTGAATTAGGATGAACATGAACACCGTCACAAATAAGACCATAGAATGGACGAGGATCAGGTTTAGAACGATCAGGGGAAGTGCTTGAAGGCTCAGGGTGACGTTTGGCTTTTTCAGGGATAGGTAAATCAGCAGCACCAAGGATACCAATGAGCCCAGGGTCACGATGATGAAACTAGACAGAAAAAAAAAAGAATATAAATCAAAAAAAGATAATAGTAATTTAAACTTACAGCTTGCATGGCATTAAACAAATGTGTAATGCTACTAGCACCTTTCGTCACTGCCTTTTCAGCATCTGCAATACCACAAGCAGAATGCCCCATAGCCACAGTAATGCCGCGTGAAACCAACTCAGGAATAGAGTCACAGATACCTTCAATTTCTGGTGCCATTGTAACAATACTAACGGCTTCACTTCCCTTCTTGAGCTCAGACCCATAAGCTTCATCAACATCTTTGATACCATTCTTTGCAGTTTTAAATACATTCTTGTCATGAGCACCCTTTTTTAATTCAGAAATAAAAGGTCCTTCAAGATGAGCACCAAGAATTTCAGCACCACCAAGAGCACTACCCTTTCGACGATTCAACAAAGGAAGTACCTTTATAGAAATATTAGAGGGATATCATTTTTATCTTTTGGTACATACCTTTTCATAAACTTCAGGCGGAGAGCTGACAACGGTAGGACAGAATGCCGTACAACCATATTTTAAAAGACCCTTTGCGACCTTATCAATGTTTTTCTTCAAGACTTCGACAGGCTCTTCACAGTCAGCGAAATCAATACCATAAGCACCGTTGATTTGTGTATCAATAAAACCAGGTGCTACTAAAAGACCCTTAGCATCAATGATTTCATCTGCATCACGACGTGCAGAAAAGAAAAGGTTTTGAGGGTGTATAATCTTGCCATTTTGGTACCAGAGATATGAGTCTTGTACAATTTCATGGTTCAATAAAAGTCTTGCGTTAATAATCTTATAGATCTTATCAGATGGCTGAATATTGGTGGATGGCATCTTGTGTTGAATAAAACTGAAAAAAAGGAAAAAAGAAAGAGAGAAAGGGAAATGGGACCCAACTTATTTAAACCAAAACAACTAGTGTGACCGGAGCGGACCTTGAACGCTTTTTCACAGGAAACAAAAGGCACACCTTAAGTAAGCCAAGGGTCCAAACAGCAATGAACGATTTAATTTTATTGGTGATTCTCATTATGTAAGGCAGAAAACTCCGTTCTTTTCCCTCTCCATTTCAACTCACGCTATTACGTGATACGTAATTTAAAGACTGGAAAAACTCAAGGGTCCAAAGAAAGACTACAAATAAAAAAAAGAAAGGGTCCTACCCTGAATTTTCCATTTTGGATCGGGGATATCATTCTGCAAGTCAAGTCCCTTTGTTAGTTTATTCGCTATGCATGTAAGCTATGGTTATCAAACTAAAAGCGTACATCTATGGCTTGATAATCTAAACGAATAGACTAAACAGTTTCTTGTTGTTCAAATTGCCGAATCGATGCTGACCATGAAAGTGCGCAAAATTATGACTTGGCTTATACAAACAATTGGTCACAACAAGTGCAACAAAACAGTACCAAAAAAAGTTTCATAGGTAAGAAATAAGTCTTATTGCTTATCATTATTTTTCAGCAAGGGGAACTTTCAAGAAAAATATACCGTCTTGTGTCACTTTGATTAACTAGGCCCTGGCAGCCTAGACAACGCTTGCTATTAAAAGGATTTGTCATGATTCAAACCAAAAACCCCGACTATAAAATCAGAATGGCTTCTTTAGAGAGCTGATTCAGGATTTGTTGTTCACTGATCAAAGCAAACAAATATGCTTTCTCCTTGTGATTAAGTATTTGTTTACATTTGAGATACAAAGTATAAATGCAGTAAAACCAAAGGTCAAAAATGTATACTATTTGGTGAATGTTTTCGTTTTAAATCAAAAGTTTCGTATATCTTATTAAGCATTGTTTATTTGTTAATCTCTTTTGCTTCACAAACAAACTGAGAAAAAGGGACGTGTGTCACTTAATAATCAAGCGCTCGTTTTCTAAATTCATTCATTTTTTTCTACACTGATTTCTTTAAGCACATTCAACATTTGATTTCTAACTTGATTCACTAGCTTGTTGATATCGTCTGAATCTTCTAATATGCTTTCAGTTGACACTCGAGGCAAGACTAAAAAAATAGTCTAAATATGTGTCTTCATAAACAATCGAAATACTCACTTTTAATCTTAATGTCACCATGACCAAATCTTTTTGATTTTGTATGGTAAATATCTTTGTAATTTGCAATGACGATAGGCACAATGGGTACTTTTGCTTGTGCTGCCATATAGAATGCACCCTTTTTAAAAGGCAGCAAATCAATTTCAGCACTGTTGCCTCTTGTACCTTCAGGAAAGATCCAAACACTGGTTTTTTTCTTGTGAATATCCTTTGCAGCATTCTTCGCTTCTTTGATTGCACTTTCACGATTTCCACGATCCAAGAAGACGGCCTTACTCAGCATCACTGTAGTTACATATTCAACTACATTTGTTATCTTTTATAGTATACTTACTGAACCATCCCAAAAATGGGTAATATTTGATGACTTTCTTGGCTACTACTGACGTACGTTTGGGGAAGACACGCGCCATATACATAATATCCATCATGGACTGATGATTGCAGACATAAACAACCTGTTCATCTTCGCTTGGTAAGTTTTCCTTGCCTTCTACAGTAGCTGTGATGCCCAAAAATGTTTTGCACAAGTAATACTCGACTCTGGCCACAGACCAATTAATTAAGTGTGCCTTACCAAAGAGAGGCAGTGTTAAAGAAGCAAGCACACCATAAAAAGCTGAAGCCATAATACAAATGACGGCTACTGCTTGTCTATACATAAATCCTCCTCTTTTTCTAAAAATGGCTTGAAACACAATCGAACCAACTAAAGCACTTAATGCCACTGGTAGCTTGTGTACAAGTCTGTCTGTAAATCATATTTTAAATAAAATTGAACTTAACATAAAAGTTTCTATACCTTTGTCAGTCATTTCTCATAGGTTAAAAATAATAAAGAGAAAAGAAAGAAAAAACTTAGTTTTCTGTTCTCATGTGAACAAGGAACAAGCCTGAGCGTGTGTAAATCAGGAATTCTGGAAGGTGGTTGTGTAACGTGCTAAAGACTAAATATGCTTTAATAATCACTAATGAGCTGTTTATGGTTTATCCGATTTATTATAGAAAAAAACTCGCACTTTAGCCATATACTTACAAGTATTTGTAACGGAGAGCTAGAACGAGCTCACAATATATATATGCAAAGTGTCAGGCACTCAACTATATCATTAAACATCATTGCCCATCCTTGTGGAAGAACTAATCCAGGTCAATTATCACTTGTCAAATCTGGCATGACTCCTTGACAAAAGTCCCAAAGAAAGTTTACCTCGCTTGGTCCAAGAGCTCCGGAAATCTCAAAGACAAAAAGCTTCATTAGTAAGCTGCCTTCAAGACGGATAACCAACATGATATAATTGTTGATTCCCATCCTATGGTTTGCCTCAGTCAATTGTCACTATCAGGATTCCATATCGAAATACGTCGCCAAATTGATAGCCCATCTATAAAAGAGCTAACCTTAAGCCTTAGACTGAAGAGTGGCTACACTCTTCAATTCCAAAGCAGCTAGTCTTGAATAGACCAATTCACTAGAAAGCAAATAGCACTCGCTCTATAAGAACAGGCCTTTGTTCTTACAGGAGACAATCTACCCAAATGCATGAATAGATGAGCACTACAGATAGTACACATTCTCTGTCTGATAGCTGTCCCTCCCCCCATAAAGAGAGAGAGTTTACCAAGAATAGACAATACTCAAACAAATAGCACTACTACCACCAGACTTAAACCTAGTCTATGTAAAAGAACGTTTCTCTACAATCATCAATTAGGTATCCGAAGGGTTTATGCTGATGAAGAGTCGAATGGACTATAAGCTACATCTCTCACTACCGCATTGACATATGTAACTATCTGAAAATTGAGCTTCTATTAAATTAAGAGACGCTCTCTTGCCAAATACTTGATTCAGGCGCTACTACCTCTTGCTTTGATCAATTGCATTAGCAACTAGTTATTTGCTGATGCAGCCCACATCAAAGTCTATGGATTTTCTCTACAAAATTAATGGATCAAAAAAGACGTCTAGGGCAGGGCAATCCCCTTCACCAAGAACGCTTAGTCTTGCTCTGAAGCCATTTCTTTGTTCTATTCATCAAGGTACGCTATGTCAAGGCTATATTTTGTTGAGCTGTCGACAGGCCAGATATCTAGCTTAAGCAGGCGACACATACTTGTTTGTTTATGACCAGGATAATTTGAATCGATTAGAGACTCACCTGTGTAATTACTCCAAGGTCTCTAATGTTATGTTCTCCAACATGAAGCCAATGCCCATTTTCTGAATAGTAATGCTATGAGCCTTGTTATGGCATATAATTCCAAACTTCCCTCAAATTGTCTGCTATTTTTAAGACATGCTGCTCAAAAAAGTTCTGGCACAGAACGAGAACTGTCTCTTGGTTATCGAGCCATGATTACTGACTTGTTGATGCTATCAAAGCTACAAGTCTGTTTGCAACTACTGTGTTCTCCATAAAAATGCAAACCACTTGATTTCTTATAATTTTTTTTGAATCTTCAACGAAGAGAGGATAAGGTAGAGCGCCTAAAAAAGGAGGGAAGCAAAAGACAGGATAAGATACATTCCTGGATAAAACTCACCCAGAATTATTACTATTACAATTTTCGAATAGAAGTGTGTCTGTTGATTGCATCTATAGCAATTGGCGTTTAATACATAAAGAGAGTCTTAACGATTAAATCAATGATTTGTTTGAAGTAATAAAATAGAGTGAACAATGTGTTTCCTCCCAAATAAATTAAATTGAACCAATAACGATAGCGTTCAGATTAAAAAAAGCTCATACTTCAACCAAAGTGCTTTGTTATCCTCAACGGATATGTTTTTCGTTACTTTACATAATTAAAATTAGATCTGAGTTCTTTTTATATTTATTTTACAATTTGATTTGTTACACTAAGGTTTTACAAAAATTTGCCTAACAAACCAGCCACTCCACTGCTATGTTGCTGCTGCTGTTGTTGTTGTCCACCGCTCAAACTACCCAAGATATTCATCACTTGACCAAGGCTGCCACCTGCACCACCACCAGATTGTTTTCCAGATTGTTGTGTCATGAACAACTTCATGGCCATCATAGCAGCAGATTGAAGCATTTCACTTTGGTTAGCACCACCAGCACTGCCACCTTGAGCTTTGAAAAGTTTCATAGCTTCACCCATAGCCAAACCAATCAACTCGTTTGATCCACCACTGTTGCCTCCGCCACCAGAGAACATCTTAAAGGCCTGCATGGCAGCTGCAGAACCCATATCCCGAGATGAAACATCACCAGTGGGCTGTCCGTTGTTTTCGTTGTAGACACGGTTGTGGGCTTGGGCAGCATTTTCGGCTTCACGCTCATCTACTTGTTGCTTATGGGGAGCGTTATCATCGTCATCACGGTCAACGATGTTGGAGAGGATAGAAGAAAAGAGACCTTCCTCTGCGAAATATGTCAACGGGCGAAATACATACAGCTAGGCTACTTACTATCATCATCATCGTCATCATCGTCATCTTGACGAGCGTGTTGTTTGGCAAGTCTAGCAGCTTGAGAGATATCAGGCTTTTGGTAGGCACCATAAGCTTGTTGAACATCACCACCTAAACATTTATGTTAGACGTGTTGTTTCTTACGTTTTGTTTATTTACCTTGATAAGAGGCAGCTTCACCACCTTGATACGAGTTAGCTTCACCGTAAGACATGTTTAGAATAAAATAGAAAAGAAAAAAAGAAAAAAGAGAAAATAAACTATTTCATGCCTTTTTTATTGCATTGCGAGGCATTGATGTAAGACTCGATGCTGGCGTATAAATCAAAATGCATCATATGGTGATACAACGCTATCTTTTTTTCCTTTATTTAACAAGTGCCCGAAATAAATATCAAAGTTTATTTCTTGTCTAGAATGAATGATTTTTTCGACTGCTGTTTACAGTTGGTCCGCTCTCAATATGAAGGCACGTATCTTATAGCTTTATTTAAATAGGCACTTGGTTTAAACAATTTTTGAATTGATTCTTTAAGTATTGAACTGTGTTTTCAAGATGATGCATGAAAACTTGATGAATAGTGTCAACAATTTGTTCCTGAAGCGTTTCAGTATCTGAAAACTTTTGACGCCTTCGTTATTATTACTATATCATTTTTCGCGTTATATCGTTGTTTTAATTTGCTATTTAGGATCTTTAAATCAACTTTAAAAGAAGTAAGAGAGATGGTGTCCTGCATAGTCAAGTGGGCACCACTCCTAAAACAAATAGTACATTAACTGTTTAAATTAGCATGTTACCATTTAAGTCGTAGGCGTGAGCCATAGAATAAAACTTTCCCAGGATTTGATAATAAAGTCCCATTCGGAACTGTCAATCTGTGAGTGAAATAAGCGAGGTTAGTTTTTAATCATAAACAGGACTTGCAACATAAGATAGATACAAAGGGAGATGTCGTCGTTGTTCAGTTTTAGCTTTTGATCATTCATCTTCTCTAATAATCTAACTTGCTTGTACATGTTGATCTAATTAGTGTCAAATGGATTTTTGACTTTATACGCTTTAAAGGAAGAGTCAAGTATTGGTCTGATGTGCGCCTATCCACTAATGTCGTATTTCCCGGACTTGTGTTTACTTCTTATTTGTCTCATTGTTAGTTTGTGAATAGTACTGATAGTTGGTAATTAAAGAATCGTACTTCAGACGAAGAGCGACAGCTTTACTCATGAAAAATAAACACTTTTTAGCATTATCGCTCTTGAGGAATAAGTTCTGAATGTCTTTGACGTTCAATGCATTCGAAGTTTATTTAAGAATATGATTAGAGAAAAACTCTTGTGGCCACTAAAGAGAATGGTATAGATGCGCTGCGCAATTTCAGGGGCTTGCTTGCGGTGAATGGCATAGATAACAACATCTGTTGAGCGGGATAGTCATGCACCATTTCATCACTGGCAATAGCGAAGTCAAAAAGCTTGATAAAAGCAGGGCGTTTAAACATTTAGGTGCTTTTTTTTGTAGCCTCTAAATTCTATTCTAAAGTCCGTGAAATTCTTATATTGAAAACGATTGTACAGAGAAGAAGAAAAGTTTGCTTTTATGGTGTTTGTACCATCATTTTTTTTTTCGAACCAACATTGTGGCAATCACGATAAAAAAAAAGTTCCTATCACTTTGTGTTGCATGTCAGTCGAAACAGAAGAAAAAAAGTGCTGGTCTGCTTTTTAACCGAGAAATATCAACTTTGATGCAGTAATATTAGGCGGTGATTATTTATCAAAGCACTTTAATGCCTTAACATTTTCGTTATAAAAATTTTCTTTCTTTTGTCAAGTCTTGACAAAGAAGTATAGTTTTTCTTGTCTGAATTGTATATGACACGCTGATAGGGAGAAGTAGAATATGGCGTTTGACATAAAAATATATACTAACTCTTAATAGTAACCCTTTTGGTCATTGTCAATACTTGCTCTTTAAAACATAATGCGGTATTCATTCTCCGTTTCTTTTTGTTCATTTAAGAATAGCAGTAAAAATAGAGTACAAGAAACCGAAATGAAATGTGAGTATTTTCCTTAATAGATTAAATGTAGTACAACCTTTTGTATTCATTTACATTGGTTTTTTTTTAGCGATCACTCCTACTAGAGCCTTTTTTTTTTTTTTTTTTTTTTTTTTTTTTTTTTTGCTTTTTTGAATAGTGTCCCCCTTTTTTAAAATATATAACTTATAAATCTAAATTAATTTATTGTTGTGTTCTTACTTTTCTCTTCCTCTCATCTCTTTTTATATATATACAACTTTATATATAAATCTCACAAGTTAGATCTCACCATTACTCTCCTTCATGATTCGAAACTAAACTTGCATTTATATATCTCGAAAAAAAATTTTTTCTCTACACCACGAACAACATTTATATATCACATCAATCCAATTCAAAGACAAGCATTAAAAAAACATAAAGCATTTTTTTGTAGCCACTAAAGCTAATACAAGCTTTACCATTATTATCACTATCAACCCTCCTTCACAGACACTTTCCTTTTCACAAATTATAAATGATCAGCTCACCAAGAAATTCGGTAGCACACAACCAACAAGCTAAAGTAAATGAATAATTTTTTATGTGCAAAACTAATTTCTTATTTTGAAATAGCTTGCAGTAGATTATAATGAATTACTCAAGGAGTTGTCCTCCCATGAAATGACGTCGGTTGGATGTTATACAATAGGGGAAACTATTGGCGAGGTAAAGAACAAATAAGAAATTGGTTTGTAACTAAACCTATACTAGGGCAGCTTTGGCAAAGTCAAAAAAGGAACTCATAAACTCACAGGCAAAGTAGTTGCCATCAAAAAAATCAACAAACAACATGCACCTTTAATGGCCCGAGAAATACACCATCATCGCCAGCTTAAGCATCCCAACATTATCATGCTTTATGAAATGATCACCACTGAATCTGCTATTCATATTATTTCTGAGTACTGTCCTAATGGTGACCTTTTAGATGCATTGACTGAATCTGGACGATGTATGGAAATACGAGTTCACAAATGGTTTCGTCAGCTGACAGATGCGCTCAGTTATTGTCATACGCGTGGCATTGTTCATAGGTAAATAGCTTTCTCCTTGAAAATAGGGTCATTGACTCCCTCTTTTTTTTTTTACTTTAACAGAGATTTAAAGTTGGAAAACATTTTGTTAGATGCTGAAGATAATGTCAAAATCTGTGATTTTGGTTTTGCTCGGTTTACTCAAAAGAATCAATATCTTGAAACATTTTGTGGTAGTCTTAGTTACTCTGCTCCAGGTAAAGTTGATTGGCTTCCTTTCTAATTTCTCTAACTCGTCTTTTTTTTTAAAGAGGTTATTTTAAGAAAGAAATACACAGGGCCAGGTAAAAAAAAAAGCTTATGTGTAGACTATACTCACTCTAAATAGAAACCGACATTTGGTCTCTTGGTGTTATTCTGTACACTTTGATTGCTGGTGAATATCCTTTTGATGATGATTCTGAAGTAATGACACAAAGAAAGATTGTTCAAGTCGATTATGAAATGCCTTTTTACTTCTCTTCAGATCTGAGCAGTTTAGTGACCAACATGCTTCAATTCAATCCTTGCGACCGTATTACTTTTGATGCTATTGAAACACATCCTTGGGTAGTTCGGTTAGATAACGCAAGCGATGATGAAGACGATGAAGAGGAAGCATGTCTGACACCCTCTTCTTCAACCACCACTCACCAATCTGCATCCGATGCTGACTCTATTTTTTCTCAGCATGAAAACACAATTGCATTCGACGACGGCATGACATCCACTGATTTCCAATTGTCACCCGACCTCAAGTTTTCACCTCAAGTACGATCTAGTTTAGGCATCTCAAAGCAACAACACAAATCACCACGTTTCTCAGCACCCACTTTAAACCGTCGATCGAATAACGCCACGAATCAACCTGCCTCTCCTTTGTTGCAATCATCGTTTCGATCTTCATTGCCTTCGTCATTTTATCAACAATCACTTCATCATGAAACACTCAATATGACGCCCATTGAACAGCGTCTCTTTGCCGCCTTAACTGCAGCTGGATTTGACCGAGACGCTTTGATCAAGATGCAGACAGGTGAATGTGACACGTCAAGTACGCTCTGGCATTTATTGTTGGAAAACATGTCTCAACAACACCAGAAGCCTATATCGAATGTATCAGATGCTTTTGCTTTTGCTGTTCAGGCTCGTCAGCCTTTGATGGAATCGACTTCATCACTGGATTTAGATGCAAAAAAGGCAGTAGACCAAGGTACACAGACTTTGGATGAGAATGAACCGATCCAATTACCGGAGTACATTCAGCCTTACCCTAAACCAGCTGTCAATGTTCAACATAAAATCCAAACCATAGGATTTGGTTCTCATCAGCCTGAAAAGCAATCAGGTTGGTTCACCTCTGTAAAATCATGGTTTGGATCTAAGCAACAACAACAACAACAACAACAACAACAACAACAAAGAGGTCGTTCTCTATCAAATTGCTCAACCATATCATCACCTATTGCTTCACCTTCTAGCTATCGTAACTTTGATACGCCCATGGTTGATCATACTACAACTGACTCATTAGAGACAAATGTAATGTCACCACCCATTTACAGAACAGGATCACAAAAATACCGCCGACGTGTGTTACAATTATCTGATCCTCCTGTATGTGAATTAGACCAACTGACATACAATGGAACCACTTCTACTGTTCCTCAACACACAAACCAAAATACAGGTACTACATGCAGTTATCGTATGAAGGCACCTTCTTCATTAGGTGTTCATGTCCCTCCTACAGCATTAACATCAGCAACTCGCCTTGCGACAGATACATTCTCTATATTAACAACAGAATCTTCGGAACCTCAAGAAGTTGATATGTGCCAAAAACGATATTCCCTGCTGTACAATAGTCATAGACAACAAAAACCACCTGTTCAATCCAATGCTCCTCCTCTTTCTCCTTCTCCAGAAAAATTCACAAAAGAAAAAAGTGAGCCATTATCTGATTTCTCTTCAGACAGTAGCAGTGAAGAGGAAGAATCGAATATAATCATAGACAATAAGCCTTTGGTAAGTTAGTATTCATGTAACACACATCGATTAAAATAGCATTCAATAGACCTCTCCTCATCCTCCTCAACAAATGAATGGGAGTAGACTTCGATCGTCTCGATTTGAATTTACGCCCAGATCCCGTCTAAGTGCTTATGGCATGCAAGAACAAAGAGGTGCTTCCTTTGGCACAAAAGCCATCATAGAAGAAGAAGAGGAAGAAGAAGAGTAATTGTGTACAGAAACCTTTCTCTTTTTCTTTCTCATGTCCCTCATCTATCCTTATTTATTTCATATAGTATACTCTCCCTTCTCCAATCTTTTATCTTTATTGTAGTTCTTATATATATATATATACATATACACTATCTTATATTATAACCCCCACTTTCATCCATACTTTCCCTATACCACTCACTTTCCTTTATCTCTATTTTATGTTTCTTTTTTTCTTCTTCTTTAATATAAAAACAATAGAAAAAAAAACGCTGATGTAACATTAAAAAATCCATGAACGCCTTGCAAGTAACAGCATCCCATTCTGTAGTACATCTTCTGTACATGTTTCATGAGCTTGTGCAAGTCGACAAGACCATCTCTGGATCTTGTCATAAACTCGTCCTCTATTGTCTTGCATATCATGTTCTTTTTCCTCTCGCTCTGGAAAATAGAGTCCCATAAACCTTTCAAGTTTGATATCCAGACTACATTGATCTGCTGTAAACAGCTGTCGACATAGAGGACATGTACCTCGGCGACAGAATGGACGTGTAGCCTCATTCACGCTATAACATTCACAATAAATAGCAGGCCGTACACGGATGCCTAGTTTATCAGCTAACCGAGTTCGTTTCCGTTGCGTGTGTTGATGACATGGAGCACAAAAGCAGCGCTGAATGCATGACCGACAAAAGGTATGTCTACAAGGACTCAAGACAGTAGGTTCTTGAAAAAGATCAAGACAAACAGCGCACGTATAATCATGAGCTACTGGGGCGTTGGTTTCCAAAGTCTTCTTGAGTTGATGTTGAAGTCGCTGATAATGCATCAAGGACAAGGATTGCATATGGTTCCATCTTGATTCCATGGCTGAATTCATGTAACCTCCCAGATCCCATAACAAACTGAATTGACTTGATACATAATGATGGTAGAGAAGTAAATCTTGTTCCAGGCAAAAGAACTGATGCATGCATTCATCCAGTTTAAGGTAGCCTATAGGGATGGCTTGTTTAATTCGGTATTGATGGCTCTGCTGACATGAATATAATGCTTTATTTCGTTCTTTTAGATTGACCTTGTGTTGTATAGATGCTTTTGAAAACTGTAAATGATGTACATCATTGATTTGTGTAATAATGTTAACTGAGCGAGTAAAGTGGTTATCCCATTCTTTTAAACAAGCTGTAATGAACTGATGGGCTTGAGCCATTTGATTTTTATCAGGGTTCTTGACTGGAGAAGACTAGAAAAGAATATTAATAAAAGGTCTCTCTTTTCTTTTTTGTAAGTTACAATCATGCATAAACCGTGTGACAATGCTTGTAATTGAAGTTCCAAGGCAACCACTGCTTTTTGACTCTGAAGATAAACTTTTTCCATTTCTGAATACCATGTTTGAATAAAGAGATCCATAGACCGTCTAGAGGCTCTCTGGAGTCTTTCTGTATTAACTGTATAAGCAGAACAAGTGCCTCTAAAGAACACTGGCAATGTACTGTATTCATCAAAAAGACTGGACGAAAACTCTTTGTTTTCATGTTTAAAGTTATGTGTAATTCGAGACCAAAACCGAATCATAAAGAAAAAAAAAAAAAAGAAACAAAAATAATGATAAAAAAGAGTGTTTATAAACTATCGGCATCAACAATGGAACCAAAGGGATTGGCTTTTGAACTATTATTTAAACATAAAGAAAGAAGAACTCATTCTAGCTTCAGAAGCATATTTACATAATAGCTTTTGATCTTGTTCTGTCCAATCTTTGCTTTTTGGTATCTTGTCATTTTGACTTTCTAAATGCTTTTGGTATTTGCCATACAAACTAAAGACGGTTAGGAAAGTTAGGGTATGGTTTACTTACGTTTTGTATTCAGGTACATCACAAACACCACCAGAAACAACCAAAAATGAGTTCTGTTCCAGTCCATGATAGATACGACGGATGTAATCATCCATCTGTTGAAGTTGAAGAGCACGCTTGGATTGAGTGCTAGCAGCTGCACTGGGAACAATACCAGGCACAGCATCTTGATCCTTTTGATGCATAGATTGATAACGCGTAAACAAAAAGTTCTTTTCCTTGATCTTTTCCAAGGTCAATTCAACCAGTGCTTCATTTGTGTCCACACGATAATAGTCACCACCATGAGTAGCACCAAAAGAACGCTGTTCACTTTGACTTGCTTCGAGAATAGCACTTGTTCTACTAGGTCGATTGGCCAATAACCGATCCATAATCAATTCTGTCTTTTTGTATTTACCAAAACTGATCTTATTCGCCAACTTGAGCTTGAATAAATCCAATGTGGCACGGGCATCTTCAGCAGAATCGTGACCCACACGCGTTTCATTACGGTCCTGAATACGGCGCTTAAGATAGTTGCGGGCCAAGAATCGAAGTGAGGGTTTGTAAGGAGGACCCTTATGGTGATCATAGATAAGAGAGGTATCAACACAGTAAGGATGGGCGAGTTGTAGTGCCTTTAAATCGTTTTCTAAACCGTGACCTACAAGAATGACATTGTGATTCACAAATTTACGAACATGCTTTTGTGCACGGCGAAGAGAACATGTCGCTGTGCTCATGGCAGCAGGTGTAATACCAGAGTATTTAGTCAAGTAATCAATAATAGGTTGATCAGGCTTGACCATGTCATCCAACAAGACACTACCGTCTAAACTATATAAGTATCAAGATCAATTAAAAAGGCTGTTACCTTCATCAATAAGTGTAATACGAGCTAAAGCAGAGCCTCTGACAGTCAAGACCATTTCACAATCAACAGCAATAATGCGTTTAGGTTGACCAGGAGCCAATGGTTCTGTAGAGGCGTGTGTTTCTTTCCATCCTTCAGGCAAACAAACACTTGAGTCTAAAAAGGGAGGTATAGGATAATCTGCCTTTTTCATTTCTTCAAGCGACAAGACATAGTATTCACGCATATTGTCTTTAAACTTGTTGCCCTTCACAGACTGTTCGTTCGCAAGTTTCTCTTTTTTAGTGTTGGACATGTTGCATTGGAGAATATCAGCAACAGGTGAATTGAATCGACCATTATGTCCAGAAATTTGATTGACAATCATGTATTTGCTTTGTTTGGTTAAGAAAGGCATAGATGCTTTACCAACCCATTGTGTACTATCCAACTGATCAAGGTCCACAAAAGGAGCAGGAGAAGAAGGATTAGAGATACCAAAATCAGTGCAATTTAAGCCCTGAGCAAATACCATCACAAGTCGTTCTACTTTTGCCTTATGAATAATACTACACCATGCTAAATTGGTTGTTTCAGACAAGGCATACAACACAAATTCGCCTAGTTGTTTGGTAGGTATCACTTGTGTGAGTGAAGTAGGAATGATATGAAAAGCGGGTCGAGAGACCAGTTCACCGTTGACTTTGACTTTGGCTTGTCTTTTCAATGCATTCTTCTTACGTTTGGCTGCTACTTTGGCCAGAATTTCTTCTTCCGTAAGTTTCTTAGGAGGTTGCTTTTTTCCTTTGACTTTTTTAGGTGTGAATTTGGGACCACGTACTTTAGGTGGTTCATTTGAGGTAGGTGTATTGATAGGTACAGCAGAGAGAGGCTTTGTTGGTTCTATCTTTTCGGGTGCTTTCTCGGTTGTCTTTACTTCCTTGTCCTGAATCGCTTTTTCTTTTTTATTTTTTTTCGTCTTCTCGGAAGACTTGCTCTTTTTCTTTTCTCGATCATTATCGTGAGCAGGATGCGATCTTTTCTTTAATGGTACTGTTGTCTCGGTAGGTTCATCGTCAAAAGTAACATGGACTTTCTTCGAAGCGTCGTGCAATGCTGCGTGCCTGTCTATAATAGGGGTGAACTTCATGATCGTAAACCCAAAGAAAGATCAGATCTAAAAAAAAAAAAAGAAAAGAAAAAAAAATAGAATACAATCTTTGGACAGTCACTATAGGATTTTGATTTAAAATATCAGTTAAATGAATCAAAGGTAGAGTTAAATTCAGACGAAGTCATTTTTGAAGCTCTTTTTGAGACGCTTTTATTTTTCATTTTACTGTGCACTCATTGTTTTTAGCTTAAATTTGGAATTTGATATGGGTTTTAGTAACTACAGTCTTGCTTTAGATATAGAGCGTTATGATGAGCCAAAAGCAGAAGAAATGGATTGCAATATTTAGATATTAACGGGGGTTGAAATTATCGAGACCATTGCAATATGTACAGTATGTATTTAACTAATGTTTTAAAAATCTTCATATTGCAGCTTCTTGTAGTCTATAATCACATACTCCAGCACCCCTTCTGTTACATCTAAGAAAGTACAAAGACAGATAGATAAACAGCGTGCCTTAAAAAAGCTCAGACTGCAAACAATACCCAACAAACCAAAGTCATGCCCATCTTATAAACAAAATACTCATTTAAGATCAACAAGCAAGTCATGTCCAGAAAAAAGATGAAAAAGAAGAGCTCTTGGAAAAAAAACATGCAGAGATTCAAGGCTTGTTAAATCTATAAACAAACTAAAAAATTTGAACCAATCAAATCCATCTTGAAGGTTTTACTGAATTGTTTCGCAGATAATGGCATCTTAGTTTGTATGGTGGACAAGTTCCTTATTAGCCAAGTCTGCAATTCTTGTAAGGTGTGAAGTGTTGAGAATGTAATTGCAAGGGATCAGAAACGAAGAGTACCTTTAGTATTGCAGTGCAAGGAAAGCACTTGTAATATTGTTTAGAATCGCGATGTGATGGCCGCAAGAAACAACGACGCTCATCTGTACTCTTTCCAATACACTTCATCAGAATAATCATAATCACTATATGTCATCGATATAACTCTTTAATACACTAGTGTATGCTTCAATGGACTATAAGTTCAATTATGGTTATATTCCATTTGTCTGAATTTAAAATGACTCTGTTTGAGAGCGTCTGAATTTTTTTTTGAAAAGTCCGAAAACCAAGTAAAATGACTCTTTATTTTTTCTTTTTCTCTCTCTCTCTCTTTTATTTTTCTCCTTAAATCATCATCAACTATGCATATCGAAATAGCACAAGCAGTTGAATTCCTAGGCAGACTATTACAGTCAAAAGTAGATGAAGATACGATTCAAGTCTTTAAAGAGAAATTAGTGGAACTCTTGAAACAGAGATTTACAGACCATTGGGATTCACAGCAACCTTATCGTGGTAACGGCTACAGAGCCATTTCGAATTTCAACGGCGAATTGGATCCTATTATCGTCAAAGGTATATACAGTCGATTGCATAAAATACTTATGTTCATATAGCTTGTAATAAAGCACAATGTGCTACTAGTTTAATTCATTCAAATCTTCCCCGTGACTTTGTATTATGGATTGATCCATTTAGTGTATCTTATAGAGTAGGTGATCATGGAAATATCATGACATTATATGAAGATCGTTCGCGTGGTAGAGTGTCGATGAAGGTGGATGCATCCCCTCGTCTTCAATATTTACAACCTCAGTCCATACCTGTACGTATTTCACCACCCAATAGTCCTGAAAACAAAAAAATGACTAGCAAACCTCATCTTCATCAGCCATCACCACTTGCAGTCAATGCTAAAAAAGACGAGAAAATAGTGATGGCTAATTGATTGCATAAAATGAAGCGGAACATTAAAAAAAATTCTACTAAATGTGTATGAGAAAATGTCATGACTAAGAGTATATTAAAACTATCTTCTACGTACGTGTGTGTATGTGTGTGTTTCTTTTTCTTTACTTCTTTCTATGTCTATTCAACTTCCTAAAACAGAATATACTTTGCTTTCTTTTCCTGAACCTCATGTGTTGTTGATTACTATCAATCGACAAAAACAATACAATGCACTGAATGCAGCTGCTAATTGGGAATTGCATCATGTATTCAACTGGGCTGAACAAGAAGACTCTATTTGGTGTATTATTGTAAGTGTCTATATATCAAATAAACTAGTGACTGAAAGAAACAGATCACAGGTGCAGGTAACAAAGCATTTTGTACAGGCATGGATCTTGTCAGTGCTCATGAAGCACGCGAGAATGACAAGTCTAGCGTCGGTGGTTCAGCCATGCCCCCGACTGGCTTTGGTGGTCTCAGTAATCGTCGTATGAGCCGTAAGCCTGTGATTGCTGCTGTCAATGGCTTTGCCCTGGGTGGTGGTATGGAAATGGTATGTGCCTGTAATATGGTGATTGCCACTGAAAAATCTCAATTTGGCTTGCCTGAAGTCAAGCAAGGTGTCGTCATTGCTGCAGGTGGTCTTGCTCGTCTTGCTCGATCTGTTTCTTACCAAGTGGCTTCAGAACTTGTCTTGACAGGTCGATTTATTAATGCCAATGAAGCTAAACAACACGGCCTTGTGAATCAAATCGTACCAAATGACACAGACGTGGTTGAAGCCGCTCTTGTCTGGGCTAAACTCATGACTGCTAATTCGCCTGATGCTGTTCTTTTGACCAAACAAGGTCTTTTATTGGCTCTTGAGCGTCCTTCTATGACAGATGCTACTGATGAATGGATGGCTTCCCCTGAAGCTAAGGCATGGAGAGAAGGTGATAATCTCTCTGAAGGTTTAAAGGCATTTGCTCAAAAGAGAAAAGCACAATGGAAGAATCCTTCTAAATTGTAATAGGGGGTGATACACACTAAATATAATTTAATAAATGTACAACGGATATTTCTCTGTCTTTTTGTTAAATATATATATATATATATCGGACATTATTACAATGCTGTTTGTTGTTGACAAAAAAAAAAAAAGCTTAATCCAACAGTAAATTCCTTTCGTTTTTCTTTCTTTCTTTTTCTTTCTTATCTTCATGACGAAACATAATCTGTCAAAGAGTTATTCATGTCTTATTTCCGAAAAACAAGCGCATTCAATACCTTCCTCAGTCTCGACAACTTCATTACACCAGCATAAAAAGAGATTTCATACAGCGCATTTAGGAAAGCCACCAGGTCTTCCTACACCCAAATCAACACATGTACAAAAACCTGTTCAACCACCGCCTACCAAAATAGCACCTATGAAAGAAGTAGAAAAAGTAATCCATAAAATCAAATACAGGGTATTCATCGTCTTTAGATGATAGCAGACTTAAAAAAGGAAAATTTTGATCTTAAGCTTAGGCTTTATCACTTGGAGAATTTAATAGCACAAAATACCGATATTTATGAACTCAAGCATCAGGCAAGGAGTATATGTAACAACACAAAATTAATAAAACTGATTAATCAACAGAATCATAAAATACGGGCAAATTTAGAACACAAGAATAAACGCATTGATGAACTAGAGCAAGAACTACAGACACTCCTTGAGAAAATAAATCTCAATGATCCACCTACTGTCGTATCGATAGGAACTCAAACAGAAACTGTGCTTGAATCTTCACCCGAAGCATTTGGTCTTTTGCCTAACAAAAAGATAAGTTGGCAACAACAAGTCGTAGCCAATGAAGATAACCTCAAGAGTGTTTTACATGCATTGCAGCAAGTAAAAATTGATAAAAATCAAATCCATCATGATTCTTGGTCAAATCAGAATAATAAACAAGGCAAATTGAGACGCCCATTATTATAATAAAGGAGTTTGTAAAAAAATCATAAGGGGTCTAGATGTTATGTGAAACAATAAAAAAAAATTGAAACCCCCTTTTACTGTCATTATTACTGCGTTTATATCTTATATTTTTTCTTTTTCTCTCTTTCTCTCTTTTTTTTTTTAATTTTCTCAGTAACACCTTTTCCCCTTCTTCGTTCTCCCCCCCTTTTTTTTTATATATTTTTTTACTATAGCAACTACTGTCGACTCCATAGTTACAGCATACTAAAAAAAAAAAGAAAGCTCACCTCTTTTTTTTTTCGTTTTCTGAAAAAAAAAAAATCCGACTTTGCACACATACACATACACACACACACACATATATATATACTTTATCAAATGGACCCACAAACATGTACTATTATTCTGTTCAACCAAACGAATCCCTTTTTATTACAAGATAACGAAAATGACTCTACATTACAATTATTAGAGTCAACTTTTGGACACGGTAATAAACAAAAAGAGGGAAACAATACAGTATGTTGACCTATGTTTCTCTCTCTCTTTCTTTCTTTTTATAGTTCATAAAGAATCAAATATAGATGCTTGTCTCAACTATGTCAAATTACTACCTTCTTCTTCAACTATTCTACTCATCGAATTAGATGAAGCACTGATGCCACATAATCAGATCGAGATGATTAGTCAAACAGTCGATATGATGCCAGAGACAGTACCTGTGATTGGTAAATACTGTCCCTCTTTTTTTTTATTGTATTCATACGTTTTTTATAGTATGTTCAACAAACCAAGACACACAGTTTATGCTAGACTGTATACAAGCAGGAGCAGCCGATTATTTACTACGACCACTTAGACCTGATGTGATTAAAACACTATTTTTGGTAATAGACACACACATACACACACATATATATATATACTTTTCTAAACATTAATTAGACATTACATCGTCGATTATCTCCACTATATCAAGATCATCTCTTATCGTCAACTACCATTAGCAGTACAGTAACTTCTATCATGACGCCTATTACATCTATTCCACCCTCTTCTACAAAAGATACATCGGCTTATTTACCGGATAGAGTTCAAGATCGAATAAAGGCACTTTATACAAAAGATCAAAAGTAAAAGCAAATACTTCTAGCAAAAATACTTACACTTATTCAACTAGTTTTACCAAAGCCGTGATAGATACCTATCTTCCCTTTAACAATCCTATTCGTACTCGTAAAGAATTATCAAGGTAAATCTAGATATTGCCTTTTTATATACTTATGATATATATATAGTGAGCATAAACAAAGACTAGAAAAGAAAGTGTCTGTTTGGGACTTTTCTCCATTGAATGTGTCACACGAAGATCTTATTCATTGTTCTGTTATTATTATTTCCCAAGTCTTTTCATTGTCTGAAGTGACGCTGTTTACAACAGGTAAAGTGACATATGATGTTAACATTATAGACTGACAGAAACCTAGATCAATTATATGACTTTATTACTGATCTATCAAGCATTTATCATAATGAAAACCCGTATCATAATTTTGCTCATGCAGTCGATGTTCTGCAATGTATATATTACTTTCTGTGTCAAATGGGCTTGGTCCCACTTGCTGATGGCACACCTAATCTATCTCGTACAAAATCATTCCATATCCTAAGACCAAGAGACATTTTTGCTCTTTTTATTGCTGCTATTGGTCATGATACAGCTCATCCTGGTGTGAATAACGCATTTCTTGTAAGTAACATAGTACATGTATTCATTGTTCATTCTTCTGTAGATCAATACCAGTGCTCCTCTTGCTTTGTTATACAATGACAACTCAGTGCTTGAGAGTTTTCATGCCATGACTTTGTTTCAATTACTAAAGAAACACAAGTTTGACCAAGTGCTAGGGGGACAAGATTCTGTTGAATATACAGGTAATCTGAACCAACCACCGAGCTGTATTGACAACCCAAATTAGAATTTCGAAAATTAGTGATCACCACTATTTTAGCAACAGATATGGCGTTACACAGCGATTATGTAACGAGAATCAAGGAACAAAAAGAACGATTGGTAGATAGTGATCCAAGTGATTGGGACGCAGCTCGGTGTCTTGAAGAAAGATTGTTGTTCTGCAGTGGTCTGATTAAATGTGCTGATATCAGTAATGTGGTATGTTTATTGTACATGTAAGGATGATGCACTCACTATGCTAAAGGCTCGTCCATTTCCAAGGACATATGAATGGGCACAAATCTTGGTAGAAGAATTTGCTTCTCAAGGTGATCTTGAACGCGAGCTTGGTATGGATGTCTTGCCCATGAACGATCGCTCTCAAATCGTCTTGGAAGATTCACAGATTGGTTTTATTCGATTTGTAGCTTTAGGCTTATTTGAGAGTGTCAGTGATTACATGCAAGGTATGAATAAGAGTGGTTGCTTTTGTTGTTCATCTCTCTCTCTCTCTTTTAGAACTCTCATTTCCAGTAAAATATATTGAACAAAACTTGTCCATATGGCAAGATAGAAAACAAGAACACATTGAATCCAATCATCATACACTTGTTCATGATCGACGACATAATGAAAATACACAGTCAACCACCACCACAGTTGTCGGCAGTAGCTATCAAAAAGAAGACACAGATTCTCATAGTGATAGTACAGCAACTTCAGCATCAGAAGATAACAGTGACTATCATACACAGGCTGTGGATGCTATTGGAAGCAAACCTGATTATAATTTACCAAAGATGCCTGCTGTAGCCATGACAAGTCTATCTCATCCCAACAATGTGTATCCTACAAAAGAAAGTCCTGACTTTGATCATGTTAGTGAATGGGAACATCGTGAAAGTTCAGGGCCTGTGTACTGTCAATGCACCATTCAATAATATTATATAGATTGTATATTTAGAAGTAACAAAAAACTGTTATAATATCCCCCCCCTTTTCCCTTTTCTTCTCTCTCTTACTCTTTTCCTTTTTCATTTGTTCATCCTATTCACTTCCCTTCTCTCAAACTTTATGATTATATGTGTGTATAGAATATATTTCTTTTATCTTAAATAATATATATATAAATTTTGTAAAAAAAAAAAGCCTCTAGAGGCTTACATAAAAGTGTGTAAATTATCATTGGAGCATATATCTGAGCCACGTTATTCGTACAGAATGTATGTCATATCCCCGCTGGGATGTCGTGGCTTAAATATAAATAAAAGAGAAAGGCATAAACATTGCTTAATGGTTTAGATTGTTCTATATGATCAAAAACCTATCTTTTTTTTGTTGTATCCCATTTGCTTCAATCACTGCTTTTTGTGTGTGTATGTGTTGTTTTGCATGAAAATAAAAAAAACATAGATAAAACTTTACCTTTTTATGCCTGTTACACAACCAAAAGTAGAAAATTTAAAACTAAAAATACAATTAGAAAAAGTACGCCACTTTGCAATTAGCAATTTTCGCTTTCTTTCTTTCTCTGTTCTCATTATGAGCGTCTATGTATCTTTTGAAGAGCAAAGGAAGCAAGATGCTTCATTCACAATTCAATCGATGGGTATCCAGCTTGGGATCAATGTTGGTACAGCCATTATAGTCATGATTGGCTTTAGTTTATTAAGACCTGTAAGAAATTCTATTTTATTTATACGACACTAATAGAATCGATAGCGAAATACACTTGTTTATGCGCCCAAAGCAAAATTCTCATCCAAACAGTAAAGCATAGACCGTCATGACATCGTATCTATATTAACTTTTTTTTTTTTTATTGTAGACACCAGCCACCAACCATTCAATCCACTGGATGGTTATCTTGGCTAAATCCCGTCATACGAGTATCAGACGACACATTGCTTCAACAAATTGGTTGTGATGCTTTACTTTATATACGTTTTGTTCGACTCTTAAGAAAATTACTCTTGTTGATGACCATTCTGGGTGTTTGTGCCTTGATTCCCATCAATATTGTAGCCACTAAAAACACAGGGTAATGAAGCACACATACACAATGTATTTATTTATTTATTTTTTTCTTTTGTAGGGAATGGCCACCTGCGTCTGGTAGTATTGAGATGCTATCTATTTCAGGCATCAATTTAATCAATGGCAAGTTACGCGATGATCCAGACACAAATTGGTACTGGTCTCCGTTTGTAGCTACCTATGTGTTTTCAGGCTTAATTGGGTATTTCATGTACCGTGCCTCTTGCGATTACATTGAGATGCGACAGTATTATTTACGCTTACCAGAGAATGAGACGTCCATGAAATCACTGATGGTCAGTCGCATTCCCGAGCCTATGCGAGCAGACCAGAAATTAAAAGAGTGGATTGAATCAACAAAGGCTGTTCCACATCCTATTCAAGATACAATGATTGGGCATCATAGTTCAACATTGACAGATCTGTTTGAGAAACATAAAGTAGCTGTGGAACAATTGGAAGGCACATTGGCTTCTTATCTCAGTGGTAACACATATTTGTTTATACGTTGTTTATTTACGTGTGTTAGATGGTAAAGACACAGACAACAAGAAAAGACCCTTAGTGCGTGTGGGTGGCTTCTTATGCTTTGGCGGACAAAAAGTGGATGCTATTGATTATTATACAAAGCAAGTTGCAGATATAGACAAACACATCAAAGAAATACGACACAGTGAAAAGACAAAAACTTCGCATTATGGTTGGATATCTTTTGAGCGTATTGAATGGGCTCATTCCACACAACGCTCTTTGGCTAAACACCTCAGGATCCGTCTTTCGCCTACGCCTGACGATTTGATCTGGTCTAATTTACCCCTAGACAAAAAGACACAATGTGCTAAACGATGGATAGGCCATATTATTTATTGGGTGTTTGTGTTTGCTTGGATGATCCCTATGTCTGCATTGTCTGCTACTTCCAATGTCATTAACCTGATCCGTTTGATCCCCAATTCAGCTACATTTATTGATCAACACCAAGTGATTATGGGCCTGATACAATCTTATTTCTCACCTATTGTGATGGCGCTCTTCTTTTATCTCTTGCCTCTCTTTTTCCGCTTCTTATCACAACAGCAGGGCTATTGGACACAAACCACACTGGATCGCAAAGTGCTTACGAAACTCTACGTGTTTTTCATCATCAATAACTTACTGGTGTTCACATTGACTTCCATGTTTGTCGGTATTTATGGCCAAATCAAGGCTTTAATCGAATCCGGTTCGTTGCCTTCAGACGAAAGCATCACAAGTTACATTATGCAGATTGCCAAAAACATTGCCGAAGTCTCTACTTTTTGGATCAATTTTGTGTGTCTTAAATCGCTCGGTTTGACCATCAATTTAGCCATGTTGGTGCCTTTACTGACCATCACGATCCGCAAGTTCTTCACACGACCGAGTCCTCGCAAGTTGCGTGAGATGGCTAAACCGCCTGAATTTGATTTTCCTCAAAGCTACAATATCCTCTTGTTCTTCTTCACGATCGCGTTGGTCTATTCTGTCATGTCGCCCTTGATCTTACCGTTTGCGTTGGTGTATTTTACCGTAGCTAGCGTGGTCTATAAGTACATGTTGATGTATATCTATGTCACCAAGATAGAGAGTGGTGGTAAGATGTGGCCCGTGTTGTTCCAGACCGTCATGACCTCTTGCATCTTTTTTCAGGTCACGATGATCGTTGTGTTGGCATTGAAGGGTGGGTCTGCGCAAGCGTATGGGTTGATCCCGTTACCTGTGTTGACATGGGCCTATCAGTATCTGTATTATCGCCGCATGCATACCTTGGGTACGTATGTACGTGGCACTGTTGCCAGCCATGCAAGTCTAGACGAGTCGTTTATGGGAGACCAGGACCACTACAAAGAGAAAAAGCAAGACCTGAAACACCAGTTCAGAGATCCTGCTTATCACGGCAAGTTGACTACACCTACAGTGCATGATGATGTGAAGCATTTGTTACAAAAAGTGTATCATCATCGTCCTATGGCTGAAGACAAGGAGCCCCATGCATTGTCTATACGCATTCATGAGACAATCGAAAAGGCCCACCATGCCATGGATTTAGATGAACATAAAGGGTTCCATCATGCACACCATCGAATGACACTGTATGAAGCACAGGGTCCTGTTCAGTTTGAAACAATGACAGAACAAGAAATCATGGAAGACCTGAGTTCTGATGAAGAAGATGAAGAACAAGTAGCATCTGTGCCTTCAAAACAAGATATTGTAGAACAAGTCTCTTTTGAACATAAGCTACAACACCAAGAGATACAGACAAAAGCACCTATTCAGCCCACTGTATTTGAGCTACCTGTGCATGACAAGCCTGAACGACCAGAGTCAAACCATTCTTTGGCCTTTGATGCTTACCCATCAGAAGCCATGGTTGAAGATATACCTTTATTAGTGAGTCAATCACCGCCACCGGTTGAAGAGGAACAACCATCCTTATCACCTATACCTCAACAAGGACGTGGTGTGACTTCAGAATATTTTGAGATGTATTCTTCATTTACACCTAATGCAAGCATGGTTTCTTTACATGAAGAAAAGACACTTGCAGAGGAAGAAGAATCAGAGACACGCCCTGTTTCTTTAGATGCATTTGGAGTGCATCATTCAAACACAAATCCTAGTATCGACCATCTAAATCAACGTAGACACACCTTCAATGCCCCCAGTATCCTCGTCAATGTTCAAGAAGAAGAAGCAGGAAAAACAGCAGAAGAAACAGAAAAACAAGTCTCTCAAGAACAAATCACATTACATTCTTCTATTCGACATCGATCCATGCCTCCTTCTCAGTATCAATCCACTCTATCTTTGCCTTCCATAGAGACATCAGATCATGAAGGAGCCAGTAGTATGGACGAAGAAGAAAGCAGAGGCTCCGTGGAAGTCAAACGACAATTAAGTGTACCTGATCTGAAACGAAAGACTTCGATTCGAAGAAGTTCTTCTATTCGTCGTAATAAAACGGTTCCTTCTCGACCTAAAGAACCACAAAACCCGTTTGAAGATCAATAATAATAATAATAAAACACGTCTCATTTTTCGCGTTACGACGCGTCAAGAACATTATTTTTCCTTTTCTTTTCTTTTTATGAGCACACAAAATACACAAAGCGAAGTTATATTTTCATCTATACCCACTTATCAAAGTGATGAACCGAGTTTTCTGGATTCTCAATCAGGCATGTTGTTTGAAGATGCAGGCATCTTGGAGAAATCCACAGGAGAAGCAGCAGAAGAATTAACAACAGCCTGGTTGAATGAACGCAACGCGCCTGAAGTCTTGCCCTATGAACGTACACTGGTTGAATTCTTGATAGAGACGATTGAAAGACAGGCAAGTAAGAAGAGATCATTCAACTTTTTTTTTTTTAACTCATTGTCTAGATTGAAAAAGTCATGGAGGATATGGAAAACCATGTTGAAAATAAGTTTGAAAGTATGGTCTATCAAACAGAGATTGAGCGTATCAAATATGTTGTCAAGAGTTATCTTCGATGTCGTCTGTTTAAGGTAGCCAAGTGATTAGAACAACCAAAACTCATCATGTTAGATTGAGAAATTTACATTGCATTTATTAAGACAACCGAATTTGCGTGATATTCTATCTCATCAAGAAATTATTTATGCCAGACGATACCAAGAGTTGATTGAAAGTCATTATCACCATACTTTCTTGCACCAATTGCCCAGGACACAACAAAAGCAAGATGAAGTTATACAAGACATGAGTATGGTAGTTGAACCCAATTTGGATGCACCTGTATTCTGTCGAGTTCTGTCAAACATTGGACATGTTGAGATTGGTCAGAGTGACAGCGTTCTGTTTGAGATGGGAGATATTTACATATTACGTTATTCTGACGTACAGCATTATTTAAAAGAGAACAAAATCAAACTAATCTAATAAAAACACATTTCTTTCTTTCTCATGAACACAACACGTAAATTGAAGTCATATAATATAACCATGAGTCTAATGTTCTCTATAGGATCTACTGGACATGGTACTGTGGATGTCCCATTTGACCAAGACACGATGGAATCTCTTCGCGATAACCAAGGCCAAACAAAGCATACGCCCATGAAGCAACATCAAAATAAGCAGCCTGAAGAGAAAGGACACCATGTTGGATTTGGTCACACAACTCAACATGGCCATTCACCCAGAAGTATCAAGAGAGATTTAAATGACATTTAATAAACAATATTACACAAAAAGCAACAATAAGCACGTTTCATTCCACGTGCTTGTTCATTGTCCCTATATATAAAATGATAGATGTAGTAGTAGTAGTAGTAGTTAAAGAGTGAAAAGGATAAGCCATCACATGCCTGTGACGCCCCTTTTTATATGAGTGGAGTATAAAATAAACGGAGTGTGTGCAGTATATAAATAAAAGGGGAGGGGGAGAGAGAGAAGGGGAAAACTTTTTTTTTTCACTTTCTTTTTCTTTTTTCTTTTTCGTTGGATGATTATCCGATAACATTCTATTATTTTATCTATCATTATATATATCCCTCTCTTTCTTTATTTTTTAAATAGAATATAACTAAAAAAAAAAAAATGCTTCATTTATCCAATAACACTATTTACAATACAACAACAACAACAACAACAACAACAACAACACCACCATCAAATGTTGCTTATCAACAGCAACAAAAGTTTGGCAAACATATCCTTGCAGCTGCAAAGGATCAAGAGAAAAATGTATACAAGAAAAATTATTCACACATACATAAATTATTAATTTATATTTATAGCGTACAAACATGTTTGAGAAAAGAGGTTCATTTCCAAAACAACAGCTACAGAGTCCTCAAAGACAACTCCGTAAATCAAGATCTTTGACTACGGAAAAGACTAGTTTAGTGGTCGATATGACTTTAAAAAGAAGATCCACTGGTTGTATCAGACAACCTTCTTTTTATAGCTCAACCAACACAAGTACCTCTGTTGCAAACACAAAAGTAAGCAATTTGAGAAATAAAAAACATGGTTTCAAACCTTCTTCATAGGAAATCTGGCGTCCTCCAGGTCACTGTGAGATTCCAAACGTATTTGGCAAAGATTGTTTCTTAAAGCCAGAACCCTATGATAACAAAAAAACATTGAATTTGCGTGAATACCCCTCTAGCAACAAATTTGAAGAAAAGAAGCGCTGGTGTCCTGTAGGTCCTAGTACAGAAATTCCACAGTTGCCTCCTTTGGTGCGATCTGAAAATGAATTTGAACGTAGAATACGTAAAGCCTTATCACATCAAAAAAAGATTAGTGTTTCAACACTTGATCCACGCAATAAATACGCTGGATTCAAAGAAGTGGGCACAGGGTAAAAAAAAAACAGAGAAGCATTTGGTTGATTTAAAACTAACGCTTTTTCTTTAGTGTCAATGGTTCAGTTGTTCGTGCCACTCACAAGTATAAAAAGAATCTGCATTTAGCTATTAAAAGATGCCGATTAGACCCCGATCGAGAGTATAAAGCAGCTATCGTTCGCGAACTCCGTATCATGTCTTCTGGCCACAACAATCTGATTCGACTTCGTGAAGTGACTTTATGGCGTGACGATGTCTGGATGGCCATGGACTTGATGCGTTGCTCTGTCTTTGCTGTCTTGTGTCAGCGTGGTATTCCTGAAGAACACACTATTCATATTGCCTGTGAGGCCCTTAAGGCATTACACTACCTTCATGGCAAAGGCTTTATTCACAGAGATATTAAATGTGAAAACTTATTGCTTGGCTGGAACGGCGAAGTGAAATTAGGTAAGTGTATTCAGATTTATCAATTTTTTTTTTTAATAATAATAACCATTTTAACATAAGCTGACTTTGGTTTGGCTACTCGTACCACCAAACGTAATCGTGACCGACTGGGTACAAGTAAATGGATGGCACCCGAAGTTATTCGGGAACAATCTTATAACGAAAAGATTGACATGTGGTCACTTGGTATCACCATCATTGAAATGATGGACCGTGTTCCTCCTCACTATCTCATCAAGGATGAAATGGAATTGTTCTCTACTGTCTTGTCTGAACCAAGTCCAACCTTTACTTACAGTTACCCTACCATGTACATGCGTGGTTTGGTTGCTTGGTTATTGGATGAAGTTCCAAATACTAGACCATCAGCAAAGGATGTTCTTTCCGTAAGTAACACAAATGGAGATTGAAAACTGCAGAAACTAAAAAAAAAAAAAATTGTATAACAGGAAATTGATGCTCATGTTCAAAGTCGACTCTTGAAATGTTCTACTTCAGTTGAACTCGCTAGATTTGTAAACCACGTCTTGCCTCCTTGTTAATTCTTAAGCTAAAAAAATTTACTTATGAAGAAATTATGCAAACAACAAAAAAAACAAAAAAATAGGTAAAAAAAAATTCAAAAAAATCACAAAAAAAAGCTTCCTATACCCCTTCTCTCTCTCTCTCAAGCCCTTTTTCTCTTTCTCTTTTTTTCTCTCTCTCTTTCTATCACCCTTCTTTTTTTTTCCCAAAAAAAAGAAAAAGCAATTCCCCCCTTTTTGTCTCTTTTTCCCTCTTCTTTTTATACTCTTTTTTTGACTTGTCACCCCCTCTTTTTTTTTTTACTGTATTAAGAAAAAAAAATATGTAAAACCAATGAATTTTTATTGATTAAATCTCTATACTGTTTATTTCATATAAAAAAAAAGGATCTGTCAAAAAAAAAAAATCAGGTACGAAATTAAAGTTTTCATGTTTATTTCTATATACAAGCTGTTTTGTTTTCTACTAAATTCGGGTTTAAAAGGATTAGTGCGCGATATAAAAAAAAAAATTAAAGGAGGAGAAATGAAACCAATCAAATTGTTGTTTATTAACAGCTGATATACAGGTGATTTAAATGCGTATAGAGTTTTATTCAAAAAGGGTTTATAATTCTGCAACATAGTTGCCTGGAAAGACACCGGTAACACCATTTAATCTACCAGTCCACCAATCGTTTGTATCTGCTGTTCTTTCGATAATTTCAATCTTGTCATCCTTTCTGAAACTAAGATCCCCTTCCGCTTGAGCTACATAGTCATAAAGAGCAATGACGAATTTCTGCGGCCGGTTATTATTGTTGACAGCAACAGGTGGTTGTTGCCATGACTGTTTACCATAACTCATGGGCGTTGAGTCTAATGTCACACCCGCATTACCATAAGCTGGTGGTGGTGGTGAACTAGGCGATTGGTGATAATAAGGGTCAATATTACCACCACTACTACTACCATAAGTAGCAGGTGATGGAGAGTGGCCATCATTTTGTGCTTCTGCTGCTTTAATAGCACGACGTTCTTGTAATGTGAGTTTACTGTTATTAGCACCGCCAGAGACAGCCAACCATGCCTTGCCACCCGACTTTAATAGATCCAAATTCTCATATTCTGCCCTTGCATCTCTTTGTTGTTTTCTCCAATTAAAACCTTCTTCAATGCCCATGGTGTGTGTTTGGAATGTTTCGAGGTTTTGATTGAGCAGTTCATAACAACGTGCATAGATAATACCATAAATACGAGCTTGCATGTTAAACAAATGCTCAAACACAGGCTGAAAAAAGGCAGTCTTCATCTCAAAGAATCTTGGCAACTCTGTCTTGAGCATATCATTCAAATAATTGTAATCTTGTGTAGCTGTATCCAATTGTGCTTGAATCTTTTTAGAACGTGTGTCAGTTATATAAAAAAAAAATGTTTTTATTGTTTACCTTGAAAATCTGTTTTTCTTCACTAAAACTTCGTTCAGTCTTGTTGTTTAATTTCTGTATCGACAAACGATGTCTGTCATAATCAATAAGTTTATGGTTGCGTTTCACCATGGTTTTGTTGATTGTCTTGACGATTTCTGAAAGCTCCAACAGGGGTCGTACAATGTCACGATCTACCACATCCAATTCTGGCAAGACTTCATCTCGACAATACGCCATAGCAGCCTCTGCGTCATTGACAGCTTGTGCACTCGCTGCTGGTGTTTGTTGAAACCGCTTTTGTACTACACCTTCAGGTAATTCAGTGCCCAAACTGTTGTCATAGATGGTGGCTAAAAACTGGGCCATAGCTGCCTGATTGGATAACATGGCTTAGAACATCACTTAGTCCATGATGGTACACACATATTGATTACACTTACTTGAAATACTATCACGAAAGAGTCTGGCATCCTTGGCCAAGACATCGACCAGTTTAGAGAAATCGTTGAATTGTTTTTCTAGTTGTAAATATTCTGCGTCTCTTGTAGCTATATTCTATGTCAATTGTGGTGTTTCATAAGCTTTTTTTTTTTTTTTTTACCTTCGCTCTTCTTGGACATAATTTGATGTGGTAAACGGCTTACCGCTTTTTGAAACCCCTATCAATATTCATACGTGTTACTTTTTTTATTATTATTGAGAAAGAATTACCTTCCAACTCATAATAGTAATAACAGTGTGTATAAAGAAGAAGAAAAACGACAAAATCCTTCAAGAAATTCGATAACGAAAAAAAAAAAAAAAAAATTAGAATCATCTCCGTCATAAACAAGCGGAAAAACAAAAGTCCGAAGCATCATGCACATTTTGAAATGTGATACAACTGACGTAGGAGCTGCTTATAATGTCATGGATCAATAGCATAGAAGGGAGAGAATATGAGTAAATGTCCTTTCTCATATAGTATACCAAGTCTCATCTAAATTATCTCGTATATGTATAGAGAGAGACAGAGAGAGGAACAAGTGTCTACATCACTTAGACTTTTTGAACCATGGTCATTGTGCTTCTAAAGACCTTTCATATGATATGTAAAGAATAATGCAATTTCTATGATGAGTGGCTTGTTACCTCGCTATGCCAAGATGAGTTTGTATGACTTGGATCTGATTGGCTGTACTCTTTTCTCGGTATGAATGGCACAGGTATATTTATGCAAGCAAAGTGACTATTTTTCTTGCAAAAAAAATCCTATTTTACTTTCTCTTTCTTCTTGTTCTTCTTGCTATGAGTGCTTTTCCTAACGATCTTCAGTTTGTAAGTGAATTTGCTCAACAAGATATTTTGGCTCGCGGTCCTCAACACGAAACCGCTACACAAAAGACTGAGGTACGTATATATCTATTTGACCGAGATCTTATTGTTCTTTAGTCTATTGTCAAAACAGAAGAAACAAAGATAGAAACCAATACTGCGAGCACAAATGTACAAGTCGAAAATGAACCTAAAGTTGAAATTGAACATGACATTAAACCTGAACAGGTCAGCTATAAACATGATTATACATGTATATTCATATAAAATAATAGATGGATGTAGAGGATTCCATTGATAACGCAATTGCTGGTAAAAAGACAAAAGAAGGCTATGAAAGTAGCGACCTTGACCTTTCTTCAGATGAAAGTGATTCAGAAGAGGAAGAAGAGGAAGAAGAGGAAGAAGAGAAAATGACTGATAATAGAGGTACCAAGCGATCGAAGATGGATTTGGATGATTTTGAAGACGATGGATTACTTGCAGATGGCATTGTCAAGACTGCACATGAAATCACTGACTTCACTATTGAAAAGCCTCAGTTTGAAATTACACCAGACACACCCTTGGTTTTGGCAGGCAACGTCTATCATGTCATTGATAATGTGGTGGTTGTTCATTGTCGCCCTGGATCTGAATTCAGTACTTTAGATCAAGGCTCTTTATTGGTCTTTGAGAACAGACAAGTATTGGGTGAAGTATTTGAGACATTTGGTCCTGTTGCTCGACCTTATTATTCTATACGGTTCAATACTGCTCAAGAAATTGATATGGCATTGACTGTTGTGGGCGCCCCCGTCTTTTTTGTGCCCAGCTATCAAAAGACACAGATTGTTGAAGTCGAAGCACTGAAAAAGATTAAAGGAAGTGATGCTAGTAATATGTATGACGAAGAAGTAGAAGAAGAAGAAATGGAATTCTCGGACGATGAAAAAGAATTAGAATACAAGCGACAAAGGAATCAAGCAAAAAAGATGTAAGTCATAATTGATCATGATTGAGGTTGACAATGCTATGATAGGAAAAAGAAAAATGCAAGAGGAACACCTAACAAGCAAACGCATGGACCACCTCTCAGAAGAATGCCTGTGGATGACTTCAATACAGCATTAGACAATTACCCAATGCCTCCTCGTCAACAACAAAGCTATGAAGATTTGTTGGATGAATACACAGGCACTCGTCCTCAACAACAGCAACAGCAACAGCAACAACAAGCATACCAAAGTCCAGAGCAATTAGTATCTGCTCTTTACCAAAACAATCAACAACCACGTCCAAAAAATCTAATGTCAATTTTTGGTCAAGCACCTCCACCTATTTCTGAACTAGAACGTCAAGAAAAAGAATCCATGTAATATCTCCCCCTTTTTTTATTAAAACTATTTCTTGAACAAGCCTTTAACGGAGCTCAAAACTCCTCTCTTTCTACCTCTTTGTTGTTCTTCTTCCTGCTCTTGTTCTTGTTCTTGATTAGAAGGAGGAGACATAAAACTCGATTGCAATTCTTGGATCGTATTCATGTCTAATTGAATGCCTGCTGCTTGCATATCTTTTGCTAATTGAGCTACCTTTTCTTTCACTTCAACATCATTCATGACTTTCATAAGCTATGATCATATCAGTGATGCGTGTATGTGTGTATAATTTTTAATTTTTTTTCTTACCTGCATAAAACTGGGTTGCTTTCCATAGACATCAACACCTTTTGATTGCAAAATTTGAGTGAAATCAACCAGTTGCTGCATAATATGAGGGTGTTGCTGTATCTTATCGATAAGAGGGTGCTTGGGTGCTTGTTGCCAGTCGTGTGAAGAAGCAAAGAGCTGTTTAGCAGTGGTATGAAAACTACCATTTGGAATATGAGGTTGAATACGTCGAGCGGCTTGAAAGCCAACTTGGCGTGAAGCTAAAAAGCTTGCTTTTTGAGCAATACGATAGAACATGATAGTGTAAAAAAGAAAGAAAAATAACAAGGTATGCTATTTTAAATAGTCACGAAATTACTGCGAATTGGTTGCATTGTGATTTCTGGAACTCGGTCATCAAAATTAATGGATTTGTGCAAACATTTTGTGGCAGAAAAAATATGTAAAAAAGACGAGATATCCTAGTTGTATTGACCTTGAAGTACATATTCCCCTCTTAGATAAACGCGACAATGGTGGCCATGATTCAGCATGCATAGGAAAAGCAAGCAGCTGAAAATAGGGCGTTTCTCAAACCTATTAAAAGATAAACACAGAGTTAATGTACACAGGTGACATAAGATTATGTCATTACATGAATAAGCTGTAGTTGCTTTCTTGAATTATATCTGTTAGTAAGCTTAGTGTGATGCAATCATACATCAAGAGATATCTTACTGTAAGCTTTAAAAAAAACGCCTTGGTGGCAAGTGCATAGATTCTCCTCAACTGTAAATCAAAAAAAAAAAAAAAAAAAAAAAAAAAAAAAAAAGACTTGCAGTAATTCCTTTTTTAGTTTAAATGTATTCACACTTGCGTGTTTGATCTCTGATTTCATACTTTAGGCTTATACATATACATAGAAATTATTCGTCTCATATATACAAGAATATTCGTACAAGCTCTCTGGAAGCTTCTCCTTTTTTTTTAGAGTTTTTTATCATATAAAGTCCATAAATCAAATGCATGGTATGCCAATCAGATAGACTTCTTTATACATACAAATACAATGCGTGATTTTTTTCCATTGAAGAAAAGTTCGTATATTTTGATACTATAGCCAATACTATCAACGATCTTTTAATGCATGCTGAGGACTTTAGGACACTCAAAGCAAGTCTATCACATAAAACTCGAGAAAAGGAGACAGTTTAAGGTTGTTTTATTTTAAAAAATGAAACTATATCGAGTAAGAAATGCCAAAGCATGTAATACATAGGTTCTTTTTTATTTTTTATTTTTTTATTTTTAATATGCGCACAACCTGCTGTTTGCAGATATAAACACTCTTTTCGTAAAGACTTCTTCTCTTTTTTCTCTTTTTTTTTTGTGTTCTTGAATACATTTTTCATGAGATCAATAGGGCCCCTCAAAATTCTAAATCGGTTATCAGACCTGTTTCATTATACAGAACCAAAACGCAAGAAAGCCACTGATTGTAACGACAAAAGCTCTTCTGAGCCTTTAGACAAACAACTGTTCAGTACTACAGCACCGCAAAAGACCACAAACATGAGAAAACGACTCAGACAAAGTGTAAGATCCATCATTGTTACCAAACGTTCAAGTCTGCCTGGATGGTTTTATTCTTCACATAAAAAAAACTCAGGCACATTGCAAAGCGCCGCCATGTCCCCCTTGGATTTTAATAACCGGGACTCAATGGAGAGCAGTTGCATCCATCTCAGCAGCCCCTACATTTTATATCGACTAGGGTGGAAGAAAAGAGAGCCTAAAGAAGAGCATTTTGATGATGAAAAGGTAGAGATAGTGATTTCAAATTCGATCAGTTCTTTCTTGTCATTTTCAACAGATGGGTTTCAACATTTTCGGTTTTCTTCCACCTTGTTACCAAATCAATCATCATCCTCTTATCGGCAAAACAAAGGTTGCTCTTCAATCTATACCACATTTACTTCAGTAAATGATACTGATTCTCTAAAAACTATGCCAAGCGAGCAATATCGACAAGAATCTTGGGCAAGCAGTCAGCAATCAAAAGAAATTGATGATAGATTAACACTAGCAAATCTAGTTGACGCTTTTCTAAGTGATGCCATTTCAATTGCTGACAAAGAGCTATTGCAAGAACAAAGCAATCAAGAACAGCATCGAAAACCATGTGTACATACTGTTAAACCTTAAAAATGATAATACTATACAATTCTTTTTTTTCTAAAAACAATAAATGCATTCATTAAGATTTTTTGCTCTATCATGCTGTTCTACACATGATCAATGCTTAAACTTCAGTAAGATATGAAGATTTAATTACATTTATGTGTGGAAAATCTTCAGATTTGCTTTAAATGATAATCGTATTAGGCAAAAATGGAGGATTAAAGTGCTCTTTTGGCGAGAGATCGAGGCTCAATTAGACTCGTTTTATCACTTTTATATTCTATGAACATTTAAGAGTAGTTTGCAGTAAGATATAGGGCACTTTTGAAGTTGTTTTTGACCAAAAAAATAACTATGAAAAATGGGCTTTTGTAAAGACAATCTACTCATGAATCTCGCTCAGTCTCCGACCAATTTTTTTCTTTTTAACTTTGCGAAACAAGACATAGGGCTCTTGAGGTGTTTAAGTACTCAATAGAAGCGCAAAAAATGCCGGCTTCATATATTGGTTTTTACTCAGCAAATGTACTATAAAAAGCGGTGAGTCAGGCTTAAAAAACCTCCAAAATAAAACCTCCATTTTTTTCAAGAACCTAATATCTAGAATATCACATTTTTTTACATTATTAAATCCGCAAAGAAAATAACTTTAACTTTTGTTAAGCACTACCGATAAAAAAACACCGCTATCATTCGCTTTTGGAAAAAAGCTTGATTTTGAGATGTTTGCAAAAATTTCGACAATGTTGTAATTAAATATCCGACAAGATGGGGTTTTGGGCGTTTATTATGGCGAAAAGTGTACAAAACGATGTTGATCGTTTTTTTTTGTACCAAATTAGACTTTTATACTATGTTAAGTATGCGGGTCTCTGTAAGGGATCATTCAATTGAAACATATTCATGCGGGCAATTAGTACGCGCAGCATTTTGTATGCTGTTACACTTGTGTAGAAATTTTTTCGAATTATGGCACAACTTGAAGTTGATCATTTCTTGATGATGAATTAGACAAATAATGTATCTTTGATATGATCTTGATATCATTAGTTATTATTCATTGAAAGAAATCTCTCAAATACAATGCTAATTGTATTGCATGTGCTTGTCGGCGAGAACGCTTTATCCATGCATTAAATAGCTTCAATTTGTGATAATGTCATACATCATACTTACTAAGCATTCTATTTCTTGTGACACAATACTTTTACTGTTGGTGTATATTGTCTAAATAATTCCGAGCAGATGGAAGCAACACTTTCCTTTTTCACAGGTAAATCTCCTTTTTTGTGCACAGAATGCTTTTTTGGCTGCAAATCTCCTCTCTAATATAAAGCCAGTTCTCATTTGTTCATTCTTTTTTTTTTTCTCTCATTCACAAAATGCTATTTAAAAACAAGCTCCTCCTTTTTGGAGCTTCTTTATTCAGTATGACTGTTATTATGGCCGAAAAGTTTACACCTGCTGATCTTATTCAGTTACCTCGTCCCGGTGTTCCTGTCACTTCACCTAGTGGTGCTCTTGCAGTTTATGCACAGTCTGCTTACAATATAACTGAAGCAAAGGTATTTTCTCGGTTAATTTATTAGTATTTGTTGATTCAAACGCGTACATATTTAGACAGTTCGTAACCTTTACCTCTTAAATATCGATAACAACTCAGTGGAGGAATTGACAAAACCATCTTTTGATACTTCGGATAGCGAACCTTTTTTCTTGGATGATCAACATATCGCTTATTTTCACCACGACAATGAACTGAAAGAAGACGTGGATCAATTGTATGTCATTGATTTGGAGAATAAGCAAGAGAGTCCTTATCGTCTTACGGATTTCCCTATTTCCTTTGGTAACTTAAAATATAATGCTCAGCATAAGCTTTTAGCATTTTCTGCTTCTGTCTACAATGATGATGGTACTTTGGAAGGTACATTAAAGAAGGACAAGGAAATCAAGGAAACCAAGAAAGATACTGCCTTGGTTTATGATGAGCTTATGGTTAGGTAAAAGAAAAAAAAACAGATTTTATGGACATGTGCTGATTTTTGACTAGACATTGGGATGATTATGTAAAGGAAAAGAAGAACAATATTTTTGTTGTCGATGTCTCTATCATTGACAGAAAATACAAGATCGCTAGTGAACCCATCAACTTGTTGAGAAAGACTGGCTTGGAATCTCCTGGTTTCCCTATGGGCGATGCCAGTGACTTTGATATTTCTCCTGACGCCTCTCAAATCGCTTTCTTGGCCAAGATCAACACAAGAGATAACGCCTGGCAAACATCTGCTCATATTTACACTGTTGCTACAAACGGAAAAGGAGCTCCTGTTGCTATCAACAAGGACATTCCTGCTGCTTCTTCTGCACCTCATTTTATTTCTTCAGGTCTTTTGGTTTACTTTCAAATGATGGTTCCTCAATACGAATCTGACAGAAACCGTATTGTTGTCTTCAACCCTAAATCTGGCGAAAGAAAGGTGATTGCTGATTCATGGGACAGTAGTCCTCATGAAGTTACTTCTTCAGCTGATGGAAAGACGCTGTATGTTACAGCTGAACAACAAGGTCGTAACAAGATTTTTGCAGTCAATATTGATACTGGATCTGTAAAGACATTGACAGAAGAACACTATGCCACCGGTCTTACTGTTCTTCCTTCCGGTAATATCTTTTATGGTCTTAGTTCAATGAAGCATCCTGTTGCTCCTCATGTATTGGATGTCTCGACTAAAGAAATCAAGCCTCTTGCAGTTGAATCAGGACTTGCTGAAAAGCTCAAGACAATCGAATTCTCTGAACCCGAAGAATTAAGATTTACCGGTGCCTTGAATGATCAAGTTCATGGTTGGTATCTCAAGCCTGCTGATTTTGAAGAAGGCAAGAAATATCCTGTTGCTTTCTTGATTCATGGTGGTCCTCAAGGTGCTTGGAATGATAATTGGTTTGTATTACATCAGGTGCATGATTTGCATTGACCTAACTAATTCATATTAGGTCTACACGTTGGAACCCTCAAATCTTTGCTGGTGCTGGCTATGCTGTGGTAGCCCTCAATCCTCACGGCTCCACTGGTTATGGTCAAGCTTTCACTGACTCTATTACTCGTAATTGGGGGTCTTATCCTTTTGAAGACCTTGAAAAAGGCCTTGATCATGTTTTGGAAAAGTATTCTTATCTTGATGCTGAACGTGTTGCAGGTTTGGGTGGATCCTATGGTGGTTATATGACAAACTGGATCAATGGTCACAGCGATAAGTTCAAAGTTCTTGTCAACCATGATGGTGTCTTCTCTACTACTCACGTCTATTACACTACAGGTAATGTTACATATCAACATAAACAGGGTGATTAATGTTTTGTCTTTTAGATGAAATCTACTTTGATGAAAGAGAGGTAGGACGAAACAAGTAAGAAAAGATATACTGATAAGAGATATAGTTTGGTGGATCTCCTATTCAACCCGAGAACAGAGAAGGATTCGAAAAGTGGTCACCATCAAATTATGTGCAAAACTGGAAGACACCCATGTTAGTGATTCATGGTGGAAATGACTTTAGATTAACATTTGATGAGTCTTTATCAACATTTACTGCTCTTCAAAGACAAGGCATTCCTTCTCGTCTTTTGTATTTCCCAGATGAAAGCCATTGGGTATTGAAGCCTGCCAACTCTTTAAGATGGCACAAAGAAGGTAATGTCGTGAATTAGAAGCCTATATTCATTTTCTTTATAGTTCTTGAATGGATTGGCAAGTATACATCTGAATCCACTCCTACTCTTGTCCTTCAAGATAATTAGATATGTGTATGTTGTCATTCATAAAATCATCTTTGAAAAAGTGCGTGACTCTTTTTTTTATCTATTTCATTCATGCAAAGAGGGGAGTATACATTGCTCCGTATCTAAGAAGAATCGATTTCAGCTATTTTATCTTGCCAAAAAAAGAAGTTGTTTCAGGGTCAAGATGAATATGATTTATGACTGCTTAAAAAAAAAGCGACTCTATTATTTGAAGGAGATCTTTCAATAATGAATTAATTCAAGTATGCTGAAATGAAAAAAAGGAGGTTAAAACTATTACTGTCATCTTTTGTTCGAATCGCTTACAAAATTCCGTTTCAATAAGTCATGCAGACAACAACAACAAGCAATTGACGCACACAAGCATTTATTAACTGCAGATCTATGTTTTGATTGTTGTTCTGGAACTTGCAAATACGGAAAATAATAAAAAGTTACAAAAGGAGTACAAGTTACACAAAAGAACGTGCCTTTTGATTTGGCATGTTTTTCCAATTTACAAAAAGAAGAAGAAAAAAAAAGTTTTTTTAATTCTTTCTTTCCTTTTTGTTTTTGTTTTTTTTTTTTCCTTTACCTTTAAAAAAAAACAATATGCCTACTTTTGCTCGTGTAAAATCTATCAAGCTTCCATTTAAGAAAAAGACGGAAGTATCAAAACAACCACAACAACCACAACAATATTCTCACTCTGTTTATGTTCCTGAGCCTAACTTATCACCTACAGTGATGAACAACAATGTCAGCTTTACAGATACACTCAAAATGATATCAAAAAAAGTAGAAAATACTCAATTTGATGATGTTTTTGGCTCTTTTTTCTTTAATGATAAACGCTGTCAAAGCCGAGCTCTTTTTATGGCAGCCCGCCTAAAACAAACACTAGATGGCATAATTAACCCTATTCGACCTAGTTCAAGTCACGGCGCATTGTGTGAATTATCACCGTCGATTATGCCAAGTCCGTCTTATTCTACACCCTTGAATGCTACGTCAGCGTCATTTGATGCACCAACAGTCGATAGTTTTTGGCGTCTAGTGACGCATCGATTATATACACTAAATTACATATTGTTTGTCTTACCTGCTGACTCCCAAATGCGAGAAGATTTGTTGAAGCGATTAGAAGCAGATTTGGCCTTGAAAGGAGATGGAAAAGAATTGGAACGTCGAGGTGGTATGGAAGCTCATTTTGCAGTAAGATACGCACTCGAACATCGACGACGTCGTAAGCGAAAGACTTTATTAGAAGATGCTTTTGCAGAAGAAAAAAGAAACGGTGGCAACGTAGCAGGCGCTGTTTTAATAACGGATGACGAGAAGAATAACACCAATAATAATCACCTGGTAGAACAGGCTAGACAAGTGATTGCGCAATGCCTAGAAAGTGAATCCAAATTGGGTCATTCAGAAAAAGATGCCATGTATGTGTTCCATACAATGCGAGCAGGCTTATTAGATGCTTTTGAGCCTCATATTGAGTTGGAAGAAGATAGAGCATTAAGACACAGATTAAAGCGTTTAGTGGAGAAGAACAGACCTGCCGTACCAGCTTATGAGAATCCTTTTGAAGATGAAGACCTTGTTGTTACAGAAGATGAATCTCTTTCTGAACCTTCAAGAGAAGTGGATAGTGGATTCTATGATGGCTGGACCAAATCAACAGCAGCAGCATAGCCCAATATTTGCTTATGTGTATTCTTATGATCTATATTCCCTCTCTCTCTCCCTCTCTCTCTCTCTCTCTCTCTCTCTCTCTCTCTCTCTCTTTTTTTTTTTTTTTTCTTTCCTTTTTTATTTATAACGTTCCTCCCTTTTAGATTGAATAAAGCAGAATTATTTTGCATAACGTCATAAACTCTTTTAAACGTCATTTTTATTATAACTAAAGCGTCATTTGGCTACTACCTATCTGAAGAAGTGTGTTTATGCCAAGAGAAGACGTCTTTTGACCAGCAAACAACACTTCCAAGATCAATAAAGAAAGATGCTGCACTAATTCTTGTACTCCATTTCGAAGTAAAACACAGGCAACAACCCAGTACACAGTGCGTTGGTATTTGACCATCTTTCCGAGTATTCTGAGTGTCACTTGCCGAAGAGTATGTTCAAAACGTGCTATCAATCTCATAAACCAGTTTTGAGGGTTGTTGGGTACAGGAGGAGAAAATTGTTCTTGTTCTTGTTGAACCCTATCCAGTTTCTGAGATAAAAGCCAAGATACGCTTTCATGGTTTGTATTAGAAGAGGAAGGTACATGATGAAGGAAGTCGCTCAGTTGTCTAATGGTTGTTCTTAAGCGTGGAGGCATGCCATTCCCCAATTTTGAGGATAAGGATATACTTGAATAGGCTCTTGCAAGACTCGTCAGGTTTGTATGACTTGCAACAGGCGTAAGTGAATTGGATGGTGTAGCATACAGACTGAAAGAGGAAGGAGGTCTTGTTACCTGTGTCATGGCAAGTGAATCATAATAAATAGATGAACTCGAACTGCGTCTACTCAAAACAAGTGGTGGTCTGTATTTGGTATAATACTTGTCTTGGCTGAGACTCCATTCAAAATCATCTTGTCCACCCAATGCTATCATTCTATGAGTAATTGTACACATTGTTTGTGCTTTACCTTTTATCAAATCTTGGTCTTTAATCAATTGTTTGAGTTCATGTGGTTTTGGAAAGTTGACCTTGGCTTTAGCTTCTTTGGATAATACCAGCTTACACATTTGCCAAAGACCTTGATACATCCACCCAAAATTAATTAAATTGACGGTGCCTGTCAAGCCTGGATATCTTCTGAGTAATGTCACAAACGATTTAAATAGATTGATATCCTATCTTATTAGAATAAGGTGTCTGTTCTCTTTTTATCCTTACAGTGGGTAAAGAAGAGGCATTCTTAAAATCAATTAAAACGACCATATCTAAAACAATTGGATCTTCTACTTGGTTTCTTATTCTTTCTTGTGTTAAATCCCATATAAGTAATCGTGCTGTCTCGAGTATGAAAATAACGAGTGGTGTGAAAAATTCAGCAGAATCACATTCAGAAGGCTGGGGTAAATGCGCTAATTGAACAACCAGCACAGGCCTACATATTCTGTCCTGTTTGTGAAAATAGACAAGGGGTTGAGAAAGAAAGTCAACAAGTTGACAAGTACGAATTCGATCAATGTCTTGCGTTATTCTCCATCGGATGGTATCTAGTAAGAGAGACAATGTTGTAGGTAACGAATAGTTGTTTTTTCTTAAAAAACGAAATAGGGTTACTAAACACAAGTTTAATGAGTGGTTGTCTCTTGTTTGTTTATTTACATTTATCGTTCACATATTCGTTTAGATTATCAGCTTCTTCAATGTCTAGTTGAAATTCATGAATCAAGTGAGGTATTTCTCTTTTGATTGCATTTTGTATGCTGTCAATAGCTCTTTCATGTTGTTGAAAGAGCTGGTTGTTTTCTCTATGTCTTTTTTCATAAAAGTTCATGCTGTATATACATAAAAAAAAATAGCTAAAAGATAAAAAAAAAAAAAAAAAAAAGAGAGAAAATATTATTTATAAAGACAATTTCATGTGAAAAACAAATATTGGGCTTATGTAAAGTTGTTTAAGACTCGGACTGTTAAACAACCGGACAAGTGTCTTGAGCTTATGATGTGATCTTTCGCAAATCAATCTTCAATTTCCTTTTTGAATACATCATATTACCTGTATCAGTCCGCTGCAAGCGTAAGTGTTTATCAAAGTAAAGCAAAACAAAATCATAGCTAAAGATTTAACAGAAAAAAAAAATAATTACCGAAGCCTGTGCAGGTCCAAATCTTTTTACCGCTATAGTTTAATGTATTCAATATTTATCATGCTGGTGGGTCAACACATTGCCATTTGGCCTCGTTTTGTGTAATAAATACAAGGAATCAAAATGTTTATTAGATAAAATGAATAATGTACATAAGAAAGTGTTTAAGCACTGATCTTAAGCTTGGCAAATTCTTCAGCAGCCTTCAAAGCATCAGGTAATCCATCAATCTTATCACCAGAACCTTGAGCAGCATCATCTTTACCACCCTTCTTACCACCAATCTTCTCACAGACAACAGTAGCCCATTCAGAAGCCTTCAAGCCCTTTTCAATAAAGTTCTTGCCGACAATACAGTTGTGAGCAACACGACCAGATTCTTTATCACTGCTAAAGACATACACAGCCTTATCCTTCAAGTTAGTCTTGGCATAGTTGATGGCACCACCCAAAGCTTTGGTATTGTTACCCACAGGCAATTCAGCAATAAAGTAAGAGGCTTCGGGATTTTCTTCAAAGTACTTCTTGACGGCTTCACTGGCTTCCTTGATTTGTTCAGCTTTACGAGCCTTTTCAGCATTGTCAAATGTCTTTTTGATTTGAGCAAAACGGTCACGGAAAGCAGCCTTGGCAACAGAAGAAATGACAGCAGCATCAAGTTCCTTTGAAACAACCTTGAGGGCAGCTTCTAATTCAGATCCGTTCAATTTCTCAAGACGGTCCAACTTGCCAACAAAGGTTTGTGCTTCACGGTGAGCAGCAGTGGCTTCATCACCTGTGACGGCAACAATACGACGAATACCCTTAGCAATACCTGTTTCTTCAACAACAGCAAAGTACTTGATATCGCTGGTCTTGGCAACGTGAGTACCACCACAGAATTCAACACTGGTTGTCTTCCACTTGGGGTTAGAGACATCTTGAGTGATTTCGTCAACATCGAAACCGATAGAGACAACACGGACGGGATCAGGATAAGTTTCGCCAAAGACGGCTCTGAGACCATGGACAGCCTTGGCAACAGCTAAAGGCACTTCCTTGGAGTAAACCTTCATGTTCTTGGCAACAAAATCGTTACAGATCTTTTCCACTTGTTCTAATTGCTTAGCATTGACAGGTGTCTTGAAAGAGAAATCGAAACGGAGCTTTTCAGGAGAGACAAGAGAACCCTTTTGGTCAATGTCATCACCCAAGACTTCACGAAGAGCAAAGTTGAGGATGTGAGTGGCTGTGTGGTTGTTTCTCAAAGGGAAACGACGGACATCATCATAAGAAAGCTCAACTTGGTCATCAAGAGACAATTGACCGTACTTGAGATGACCTACATGCAAGACATAACCACCATAGACTTGACAGTCGTGAACAGCAAATTCAGTACTACCGTCCAAAGTAATGATGGAACCAGTATCGAATTCTTGTCCACCTGATTCAGCGTAAAAGTTAGTCTTGTCAGTCAAGATACCAAAGTGACGATCTTCAGGAATATCAGCAGTAGAGTCAAGGAACTTGTGTTCAAAGAAAATAGCCTTGATTTGACCTTGGACATTACCAGGCAAGTACTTGTACTTGTCATCTGTTTTGGGGACAGCATCATTATTGTCTAAAGCACCAAGATCATGGACATCAAGGGCAACCACACCTTGGCCATTGTCACCGCCCTTGACCTTACGAGACTTGTTCTTGGCAGCCTCTTGAGCAGCTTCAAATTGAGCTTCGTTGACTTCTAAACCGTTTTCTTCAGCCATGATACGAGTCAAATCAACAGGGAAACCATACGTGTCATAGAGACGCCAGACGTCATCACCAGACAAGACAGTAGAACCAGATTCCTTGGCCTTCTTCATGTAAGCTTCGAAAAGCTTTTCACCGCGATCCAATGTCTTGGAGAAAGCAACTTCTTCCTCGTCCAAGATGGCCTTGACATCATCAGCCTTCTTAGCCAATTCAGGGTAACCTTCCTTCATTTGTTCGACTAAGGTATCCACAAGAGAAGAGAAGAAGGATCCAATAGGAACATTAAAGTACTTGCGGACGTAACGAGCACCACGTCTAAGGATACGTCTCAAGACATAACCACGACCTTCATTACTAGGAACACCACCATCAGAAATAGCAAATGTCAAGGTTCTAATGTGATCACCAACAACACGGTAGGCTGTATCGATACCATCCTTATCTTCTTCACCCAACAAACCTGTGTATTCTCTAGCACCGGTCAATTCCTTGATCTTGTCAAAAATGGGTGTGAAACAATCGGTATCGTAGTTGGAGTATTTGTTTTGAAGAATAGAGACAAGACGTTCAAGACCAAGACCAGTATCGATGTGTTGATTAGGCAAAGTACGAAGAGAACCGTCTTGTTCTCTGTTGAATTGGATAAACACAATGTTCCAAATTTCAAGGACATTAGGATCATCCATGTTGACCAAGTGAGCAGCATCACGTCCACCAATACGATCATAGTGAATTTCAGAACAAGGACCACAGGGACCGGTTTCACCCATTTCTATACCAAGTAAGTTCATCCTGTATTATTTCTAATGATCAATCTTACCCCAGAAGTTGTCCTTGACGTTACCAGGAAGCAAGCGCTTTTCTTCAACACCAAGATCTAACCACATTTGCTTGGCTTCAAGATCAGCAGGAAGACCTTGCTTTTCATCACCACCAAAGTAAGTCACATAAAGACGATCCTTGGGGAGATTGATGACCTTGGTCAAGAATTCCCAACCAAATTGAGTAGCTTCCTTCTTGAAATAGTCACCAAAGGACCAATTACCCAACATTTCAAAGAAAGTGTGATGGTAGGTATCTTTACCGACATCATCTAAATCATTGTGCTTACCACCTAAATCATCATCAATATCTCAGATAGATCAAATGGATTACTTTACCAGCACGAATACACTTTTGAGAGTTACAGGCACGCTTAAGACTGGCCAAAGAAGAGTTGGGGTCAACTGTACCCAAGAAAAGAGGTTTGTACTATATAAAGCAAACATGAGTCATCATTTCTGATAAACACAAACTCGCATACCTGGTTCATACCGGCGTTGGCAAACAAAAGAGTAGGATCATCATGAGGAATAGTAGAAGAGGAAGGGACAAAAGTGTGTTGATTGTCTTCAAAGAACTTGATAAAGGTGGAACGCACCTTGTTAACGGGCCACTCAGTCATAGTATGAATTGTAAGGAAGAAAAAAAAGGGGGGAGGAAATATGTCAAAAAGTAAAAAAAATGAATAAATTTTTAAAACAATGAACCAATCAACGCGAATGAAAACACTGTCACAAATAGACTTTTTTTTCCTGCATATGACTACGGAACACTTGAAAGTAGGACTCCATATTGGAAGAAAGAGAGAGAGAAAAAAAAAGAAAGAATGATTATTTAGCAAGGTATACTCAATACAAATTTAATACACTGTAGATAGATAGTAAGTCAGTCTGAATACATTATACTGCCTAGTGTCTGTACAGTGCTTCCAGCGTCAATTGGTTACCTTACCGAAAAAATTGGTCACCTTTCTGAGAACCAATTGGTCACTTTTTTGAGCTCCAATTGGTCACCCCTTAAACATTTTACAGACAGTCTATACAGCTGAAGAAAATAGGTTGGGCCAGAAAGAAAAAATTGGGACACTCTTTTGAAAATGGGTCAGTACTTCAAAAACGGGACAGCCAAGAAAATTTGGGACACTTATTTTGAAACAGGACAAGGATACAGTGAAGCTGGGAAATATTGGTTGATAAAATACAGGTGACGTAGCAATTTGATGCTGTCACATGGATTTTTGTTACTGTGTTGGGAAATCAATTTTTGTGAACTCACACCCATTTAACAATACTACTTTGGTGTGTCCTCCTGGTATGTCTGATGCAATTCCTCTGAATTGTCTTCTTTTTGCGGTTGATGTTGCGATTTTCGGCTCTCGTAGTCAAGTCCAGCATATGTTGAACCTTGCTGCTGAGCATTCTTACTCTTCGTTATGTCTTATTTTTCTGAAACTATTCCTGAGAACTGGGATTTCTTTGATTGTATTAAAAGAAAAATGAACGAGAAGTCGTTTGCCAGTTATCAGCATCTGTTTGATTCTATTCGAAGCGATTTAGATCGTTTTGACAATGAGATAGCTGTTTTGTGGAGGGAAAACAGGAAGGTAAACTAAATAACCCAATTAGGTTTAAAGCTGTAAAACTTATTTGATCTTCTGTAGAGCCTTATTCTTGATTTCTTTTTGAAATCCAACATCACGCCTTTTGAAACTATCCAGAACAAACCAATGTAAGAACATCAGCCTCGTTTATTATAAATTTGAAACTAATCACTTTTTATTCTATACGGCATTATTTTTATTTTCAGTCTAACATTGGTTCAATTGAGCTCACATAAAAAAGAAAGCGCAGTAGTAGCTGCTCTAAACCGTTTAGTGAGCTCGAATAAAAATATGGCAGCAAAAATTCTGTATGATTTGTAAGTGAATGTCTCTTTTGAATTGCGTTCGGTACCAACAATATTTCTATTAGACTAAACAGTTACAGTGATTCTGAATCAATTGATTCTAAGGATGAATCAATTTTTATCAAAAGAGCTTTAAGCCCTTTTTTAAATGCAATTTTTCCTGTCGGTAGTGATTTGAAGAAGGACAGATAAAACTGGATTATTCCTTATGATGGCAGAACGAAGTCGAAAAATGTGATAGATGCCCCCCCCTTGGTATCGTCGATTCTTCTAAATCAATTATATGTTATCTTTATCTCATTATTATTAGCTATATATATATATATATATATATACCTCCTCCCAACCCAAAAAAAAAATTGAATTATGCTTAGGCAAGAAAGATATAAGGAAGAAAAAGAGAAAAAAAAAATATACATATATATATAATTATTATACTTAAAAGGAAAATAAAGCGTGGCTCTGAGAGCATCTATCACATTTGCAGACGGAGTGGAGCCAACTGAGATTGTATTAGGAACGACAAACGATTGAAGTTCAAAAAAGTGACCAATTGTTTTTCTAGAAAAGCGACCAATTGGTTCTCAGAAAGGTGACCAATTTTTTCGGTAAGGTAACCAATTGACGCTGGAAGCACTGTACAATGAATAAACTAATTTAAAAAAATCCTACAAGTTTAATTGGTAACTATATATCCCTAAGCAATAGGAAGCTATTCGTGCGATTTTTATATACTTGCACAAAAGCCTAAAGGTGTAACCGAAAAGGGCATCCATTTATTTCAAGTAACAAACCCAGATTCAATGACCGTTTGCAACACGCAACATTGCACACACACACACACACATATATATTGAATATTTGTTTCTTTTCAAAAACGTATGAAAGCAACTCGCCACAAGGTTTCTTACGTCGTCAACTTGTGCAATGAAGAACGGGCTCATTGCCTTGGTGTCAACTCATTAGCTATTGACACTACACGGGAAGGAGGCGTGTTGTATTCAGCTGGCAGAGATGGTGTAGTAGCCAGTTGGGATTTGCATTTGAAGTTCAAAAGAGAACAAGAGTACTGCACACTCGATGATCCTACTGAAGTATGAATCTGGTTTTCTATTTGCTTCATTGCTCACAGTTTATGATAGACAACACCCAAGGCGACATGCAAAGCATTTTCACAAATGCATACAGACTGGGTGAATGATATTGTCTTGTGTCAAGGAAACACTTGTGGTAAATCATGTCCAATCAAGTCACTGTATTCATCTATCCTATAGTAGTGTCAGCTTCGAATGATAGAACCATTAAATTGTGGAAGCCTTCAAGCGATATGAAAGCAGCACATACCATTGGACACCATATGGATTATGCAAAATGCCTTACTTATGCTTCTCAACCTGGTTGGGTTGCCAGTGGTGGTTTAGATAGACGCATCAATATTTGGGATATTGAGAAATCAGAAGCATCCCTTACTATTGATGCAGGCCCTGTTCATCATTATACGGATAACACAAGTGAAAACACAAGTAAGTGTCTGTCTGGTGTGTAGCTATGCTGACTACGATTAGATACAATGCACAACAATTCCAGTAAATGCTCTATTTATGCATTGGCTGTCAATCCATCCGGTACTTTAATGGCCTCAGGTTCCCCTGAAAAAGTAGTTCGATTATGGGACCCTAGATCAGGCAAACGCATCAGTAAACTGACAGGCCATACAGACAACATTCGTGCCTTGTTAATTAGTGATGATGGACAATATGTAATCTAAACATGGCGTATGGTTGCAATTCACTCACTGTTTATAGATTCTTTCAGGTTCATCTGATTCTACTATCAAGCTTTGGTCTGTCAAAGCACAACGATGCTTGACTACTTATGAAACACATCCTGACTCTGTCTGGTCCTTGTATTCGAATCACCCTGAACTCAAAGTATTTTACTCAGGATCAAGAGATGGTCTTGTCAATAAGACACATATGATGGGACAAGCATCACTCGATGGAGAAAGTGAATGCATTGGCTTATTTAGAGAAGATAGTGGTGTGCTTAAAGTAAGTTCATATCACAACAAACAGAACGCCTTACATGGAATAGATTGCAGCACTTGACGATACTTATGTATGGACAGCCACTTCTAGCTCAAGCATTCATCGATGGCTATCTGTTCCGCCTGCAGAAACACGCCAACTATTGCCTCGATCGAAGCTTAACCCCGAAATTCCTTCTTCAGCATTAATCAAGTTGCCCATGGCTAAATCTCCTTACACTTCACACATACCAGACTCTTATGTCCCTAGTGACCAAATTACCATGTACGCTGGCTCAGTGCTTTCTATCCCTATCAGCTATCAAGACGACGATTTAGACAATCAAAGTTCGCTTGTTCCTTTACGATCAGAACCAGACGATGTGATACCTGGCAAGCCTGGTATTATCTCTCACTTGATCTTGCACAACAGACGCCATATTCTGACCAAAGACACGAATGGCGAAGTCACTCTATGGGATCTCACGAAATGTGTTCAAATCAAGAACTTTGGTAAACAAGACATTGAAGATGTAGCCTGTCATGTCAATAGTATCGAGAGTTTTCCTGCTTGGTGCTCTGTGGACACCAAAATTGGTGCTATCACTGTTCAGCTGCATGAATTTAATTGTTTTGACTGTGAAATGTATGCAGATGAAGTAGAATTGCCAAAAGACTATCAAGTACGAGAAGATCAACGCCTGAATATAGGAAAATGGGTCTTGGCCAACTTGTTTCATCAGTTTGTTGCAAAAGAAATAGAACAGGGTGAGATTCGATTTGAATTGGATCAACCCGAAAAGCCAGAATCAGTGAAAAGTAAATCAGGCCAAGCCCATGAAGGTATGCCTGAGCAAGCACCTGCCACACCTGCTGCGACTCCCATACCACCATTGACGAACGAAGCAGAAGGTCCTAAATTGCCTTTGACTGCAGTCACTACCCATACAGATCAATCACCTTATGTGCCATCTTCTCCACAAACAGCTACCTTGAATGGACCCTTTACTGCTCCACCTTCTTCTAGTGTTCAGCCTGATTACTTTTCTGGTATGCATCATCCACCTACTGTGGCTCGAAGGGAATCTTCTGTCCAGATTCCACCACCTGCTGCCTTGCCCACTTCCCCTACTTCCCCTACTAGTAGTAATTTCATGAACAAGCTTAAAAACTTGTCTGTCAAGGCTAAATTAACACGCATACCTACCAACGAAGATAAACTGCCTACAACTGAGACACTAGCCCCTACCACATCTACACTCTCTATCCATGCATCACCTCAAACGACTCAAGAAGAAGAACAACAACAAGATGGCGATGGTGATGAGCCCGCTAAATTAAAAGAGATTGAAGAAGAGACTAAAACTGAGTCTTATTCACCACCTCATTTAGACGATTTTCCTCCCTTAGATATACCTTCTTCTACTATGATCATCATTGCAGAAGAAAGCGCAGAAGCTTCAACTGGCATGGATTTGTATCGTGGTACTGTGGGCTCATTAGGCCGAGATGTAGACACCATTATTGATGTTGCTCCATCTTGGTTATTGTCCTATCTTCTCTATGTAAGTAAAGATCTTGAGATGATATCCATTGACACTATTAGAATAAGACACCACCTAAAGAAACAGTCAAATTGACATTTGTATTACGACCTGCAACAGATTCTTCCTTGGAGGAATTACCTGGAGGGTAAGACGAATCATCCTTATTTGTACTTATCTAAATTGAAATAGACCTAACAATCGATTATTGGCTAATCGCGTCTTAAGAGTAAGGAAACTGATTCAATATGTTGCTGAGAAACTTGAGATACAAGATGAATCTTCTATTGAATTGCTCTGTGGTGAGACTCTATTGACACCTACTATGACACTTGCTGCAATTAAGCACCACATACTAAAAACAAGTGGTGATATTCCACTGATGTATCGCTTAAAACAAGTCAAGACTTGAGCACTTTTTTTCTCTGCCGGCAGAGAACATTTATTTTTTTTTTCTTTTTTTTTTTTTTGCATGATTTTTGTGGCTGCTCTATTTTAAAGCGGAGAAAGTTCGCATTGTTGAAATAAATTTCTTCATCCTATCCCTGTCATTTTCACTTTCTTTTTCTTTATCATTGATGATGGCTTCTCGTCTTTTGCGTTCTTCTCTTCGTGCTATTGCTCGTCCCAAACTTGTTAAGAGCCTTGTAGCTCCTTCTCCTCGCCCTTTTGTGTTCAACGCCACACGCTCTTTTTCTGCTGCTCTTCCTCGTATGAGCAACAGTGCTGGTATGAACACAATAAAAAGAAAAGAAAAGAAAAAAAAAACTGACGCGCTTGTATAGTTGACACTGACCTTATTCACAAGTTGGATGAAGAACTTCAATACGAAAAGTCCAATGAAGAAGAAGGCCAACCCGAGTTTGTCAAGGACTTTTTGCAAACCAATGCTTTCAAGGTAAGTTGTTTGTTATCCGTATGGATCTTAACTTCTTTAGATTGAAGACAAGGCTGGTGTTGATGAAGTCAGTCTTGTTCGTACGTTTGGTAACGAAAAGTAAAGTAGGATAGTAGCCATACCAAGAAAAAAAAAAGATTGACATATATCTTGTAGGATCCGTGTCTTGTTTTCTATTTCAGACATCAATAATGCTACCTCTGATGAATTCCTTCCTGAAGATGATATGGTTGAAAATGAAGAAGAAGTTGTCTCTTTCCCTGTTCGCGCTTCTGTCACTATCGAAAAGGTAAATGAGATGATAGAGATGACATGTACTGATCACTGATTAAAAGGAAGGACAAGGTGCTGTTACCATCGATACAGTTGCTCAAGACGGTGAAATTGCAGTTGAAAGTGTTATGTACTACAAGGATGGCAAATTAGCCAATGAACAATCTGCTGAAGCTGACTGGCAACGCCGTGGTCTCTACATTGGTCCTCAATTTGCTGAATTGGATGAAGGTCTTCAAAGTCTCTTTGAGCGTTACCTTGAAGAACGTGGTATTAACTCTGCCTTGGCTAATTTCTTGCCTGATTATATTGAATACAAGGAACAAAGAGAATACACTCAATGGCTTCAAAGTATGAAGAACTTCGTTTCTGCCTAATTTTAGAATATCCCAAGAAATAAACATTGTTGATTTAAGCAGCGTATTGCAGAAACTTTAAACTTGTTCAGATTTTAGCAATCACTCTAACACGAAATAAGTACTTAATTTCTGCTAAAGGTGCGTCGCGCCCAGCCGGAGGAATAACATTTCAGCTTCAGTTGCTGGCGTGCGGAAAACAACAGGCTTAGGAATAGTTTGAGTTCGCATAGGTGCTTTGCCTTTGCCTTCTTCTTCGACTTCCATCATTGTGATTTGCTGCCTACTTGGTCCAGCTTCAGATGACATGGTAGGTTCAGCTTCATAGGGAACATTTGTACAAGGACGCTTAAAACCTTCGAGCATTTGAGCTTCTACACTTTGCTTTCTTTTCTTTGCAACAGTTTCGCCCTTCTATTGAATAAAATACAAATGATATAGATGAGTAACTAATTTGTTTCTAATAGAGATGTATGTACCTTTTTAATAATAACATTTTCATATGTTTGGATAGGACGTTCACTATTATTCACACGCTTGGCCCATTTGGCTTTAACATCAGCAGCATTCAAATTGTCTCTTTTTCTTCTGTACTTGCTTAAGCGGTATTTCTCATTTCAAATGATCATTCTTCTTCTATTTGATGAAATGATTAAAGAACCGTTGTCAATGAAAGGACCTGCTTGCTTCATTGGTTTCTTCTTTCTTCTTGCCTTTTTGAGATTCATGCATAAACTTGAAGTATGCTTTCTTTTTCTTTTTCTTTTAGGAACCAAGTGCACACATAGTAATACCGACACCAGCTTGTTCAGCAGAATATTGATCATTTTATTCTCATCCCGCATCGATACCAAATTCGCCCTGTAGTTTGTCAATGCAGAGTCATAACAGGCCATATGTAGGGTGTTCTTTGGCTGAATCAATTGGCTTACTGAATCAGTAACCGCTTCTAGTAGGCGCATTTGGATAGAATATTTCTTTCTTGTTCTGGCTTGTAGACCTCGTACACCATAAAATGCAGATTGTGAAAATTTAGTGCTCTCTTTGAAGAGGTTTTGGGATGTCCTTGGCAAAATCAGAATCAAGAAAGTCGCGAGTAAAAGGAGAAACAGAGATGGTGATGTGATTTTGCAATTCAAAACCACTAGGGACTATCTTTTTGACTTGGAAACCATTGGCTGAATTGAGTGTCACTTGTTCACCATGGACAGCGAAGGTATAGTTTCGAAAGCAAGATATGGTAGCTATTATGATGACTTGAAATTCACTCATGAAATGAGAGGCGTAAGGCAACTATTGGTTCTATTTAGTCACAAAAGCATTCTTGAATTCTCGGTCCAATCCATGTCTTTTCAACGAATTAAAATAAACAGATCATTAGAGCTATTTTGAATTAAGAGGCGCAAGTCAAGACTAGTATGACAGTATCAAAGATATTGATAGTTCGCTCAATAGTATGGTTATAAAGCAAATTTATTGAGCTTAAGCCAGAAATGTCGATAACCAATGGATGACTAAACCTTTTAATTGCTCTCTTGTTAATGATGATTTTGAGAAAGCTTCTTCTTTTCCTTTTTTTAGCATCATCTTGCTATTAATGATTTACAGAATAACAAAAAGAATTGATTTTGTATTATTATTATTAAGCATTTGTACACTTAAAAGCGAAAATAGCACCTTACAGTTCAGTTAAAGGACTGTAGGTTTGAAGTTATTCAATGTATAGTTAAGCGGAGGCTCAATCCAAAAATGCAAGTGGGCAGATTTGTTATTTCTCGCTTTTTTTTTCTTTTTTTCTTTAGCTCTCTCTCTCTCTATTATGTGCGATACAAATTGGTGTACCTTTTGCGATTGTGCAGTGAGTCCAAACTTGGTATGAGGCCAATAGTATGATCATACATTGCTCTAATAGCGTGTATAGGACTCTATCTATTGCTCAGAAGAGTGTTTCCGAAAAGATGCTCATGATGAACAGACGAGTATGATGTCACCATTATCATCTCAGCAAGATACCACTAGTATATGCAGTGATGATCTTGCTGCGATGCATGTAGATATGCTTCCTTCTTCTCCTACCGAGCCTATGTTATCGTTCACAAACAGCCATAGTGCTGATCATTCGCTTGTATCCACACCTCAGCATAGTTCAATTAATGAGAAACTGAGTCCTTTTCAACTGTAAATAAAGACAATGTACATATACCATTGGAGAAACATGCACACAATAATAAACAAATGGTACTATTGGCTGAATTATAAACAAACGGGCTTTTGGCTCAAAATGGAAAAGGTTACACTTGCCTTATTATTTCTTCCTTTCATTCACTCATATCTGCAAGCCATAACCGGGTAATTAAGAAAAATATTTTTAGTACAAAACGATACACTTAAAAGAAGAAGCGGAAGCTTAGCACAAATAAATAAACAAAAAAAGGGGAAAACAATATCCAAAAGTTGAATGTCCAGTTCTTTTCAGGACATGTATCTTTGCTTAGCAGTTGGTTGGTAAAGCAATTTGATTGGTGCTATTATGCGTTGTGATTGTGTTCATAGGAAATAAGGCCCTATTAACCGTTTAAAAAAAAAAGTCATGATGGAATCAGAGTTATACAAGAACAAAAGAATATATATGTTGCATAATATATCTATCATGACGTAAACAAACAGAAATTGCATCTGTGGCATCCATTATAAAAAGAACAAGCAGAACTCATTTTGATTCTCTTTATTCTATTCAAATGTTTGACAAATATCCTGCTGGTATTCTCCAAGTTACAGTTAGTAAGTATTTAGTTTTCTTTTTTTTTATGTATGCTTATTCTTCTTTTTTAGTCGAAGCCCGTGATCTTCACGATGAAGATTTGGTTGGCCAAAATGATGCCTTTGTGTAAGTAAAGAAGTTAGACACAATAAAATCTCATGTTTATATTAGTGAATTATACCTTGATAAGGACTACAAGCAAAGGACTTCTGTTGTAGACAATTCCAATAACCCTGTCTGGAACGAAACCTTCACATTCAATTTGGAAGAAGGTCGCCATCACAAGCTTTATTTGAATGTCATTGATAAGGACCTTGTTGGAAGTGATGATATTGGTGAAGGCAAGCTTGAGCTTGAAGAAGTCTTTAATGGTACTCCTACTGATACCTGGGTTAAGTTACCCGCCAAGTTGGGCTTGACTAGCCATGGTGAAGTTCATTTATATGTTCAATTTACTCCCAACTAATCTTGTATATCTCATTGTAATCATCACTCGGAAATAAATATATAAATAAAAAAAAAAAAAAAGACCTGTCTTGTAAAACTATATAAAGTAAAAGGGGGGAATGATTAGATAATATACCCCCAATCAATAGGGTCCATTAAAACTATTAACCAATCAACAGGGATATAAAACGGAAGAATACTGATAGATTTTGTCAAAAAAAAAAAAGGCTTCGGGCCGGAGTTTCATTTCTGTTGTAATTTATGACGATTATTTCTTTTTTTTTTTCTTTTTTTTTCTCTATTATTTTTGAATGCAACGTACTCATAGTATATCTAATATACGAACTCTTGTGATAGCTACAGCTTCTTTATTTACTAGCATTTATGGCCATCCATTAAGTGCCTATACCACACCAGAGGTTGATGCAGAAGAACCTAAAATTGACTATGGTTCACCCGAGTTTTATGAGAAACTTATTGTCATCTTTGGTCTTGTTCTTTTAGGCGGTGTCTTTGCTGGTAAGTGTGTTGACGCTTTAAAATCTTGACTTATTTTTCTGTATTAGGTCTTACTTTAGGTTTAATGGGTTTGGATGAAACGAACCTTCATGTACTTACTCACTCTGGTACCGAGTCTGAAAAGAAGTATGCTCAACAAGTCCTTCGTTTACTTCATCGCGGTAAACACTGGGTTCTGGTTACTTTGCTCTTGTCTAATGTGATTGTGAATGAGACATTACCTATTATTCTTGATGGTGTGCTTGGTGGTGGTTGGAAAGCTGTTGTAATTTCTACTGCTTTGATTGTCATTTTTGGAGAGTAAGTTCTACCTTTCTGCATATTTGTTTACTAAATAATCAACCTTAGAGTAATTCCACAATGTACGTAACCCAGTGTTTGTCATACATGAAACTGATTTTTTTCTAGCTATTTGTGTACGTTATGGCTTAGCTATTGGTGCCAAAACATCACCGTAAGTCCCTGTCTTTTAGGTTGTGTTACTAATGACAATAGTATGGTGCTTACACTCATGTATATCATGTATCCTATTGCTTATCCTACAGCTAAGCTTTTGGATTATGTTCTTGGTGAATCTCATGGTACTATTTACAAAAAGGCAGGTCTTAAAACGCTTGTTTCTCTTCACCAGTCTGTAAATCCTGCTGATGTTGATGCATTGACTGAAGATGAAGTCACTATTATTGGTGCTGTTCTTGACTTGAGATCCAAGCCTGTTTCTCAAATCATGACACCCATTGCCGACGTATTCACACTTTCTACAGACGACATCTTGAACGAAGAATTGGTCGATAAAATCCTGATTGCTGGTTATTCTCGCATTCCAGTCCATGCCCCTGGAGACAAGATGAACTTTGTCGGCATGTTGCTTACCAAACGTTTGATTACTTATGACCCTGAAGATGCTTCGCCTGTCAAAAATCTTCAGATCAGTACTTTGCCCGAAACTGGACCAGACACAAGCTGCCTCGATATTCTTAACTTTTTCCAAGAAGGCAAGAGTCATATGGCCTTAATTTCAAACGAACCTGGATCCAATACTGGTGCTTTAGGTGTGATTACATTGGAAGATGTAATTGAAGAATTGATCGGTGAAGAAATCATTGATGAAACAGACGTTTATGTGGATGTACACAACAAGATTCGTGTTGTACGTCGCCAAGTGAACAACAGTAGAAGAAACAGTCGTTTGACGCGTTTATTAACAGCCCATAAGCGTAAACCTGTTCGTGAAAACTCAGCCAGTTCTGTCAACAAGAAGGTAGTAGAACCTTATTTGAAGCCTGTTTATGGTGCTGTGCATGATGCCTCTGTATTATCTACTTCCCCTGAACACCACCAAGGTGAAACCCAACCTCTTTTAAACAATAGACAATAAACTTCATTTATGCATAATTTTCTAATTGACAAGTGACGTAAAAATGTGACTATGAAACTATTTTTTTTTCTTTTTTCTAAAAAAGACACGTCTTTTTATATTTCTTTCTTTCTTTTTTTTTGTTTATTCAATATGGTAAGTAATGACCATGGTATGAAACTCGATCACTTATTATATATAGTCTTTACCTATTGCAACAACTTCAACAGAAACTAAAGATCTCTTAAAAATGGAGCGTGTTGGTAAATATCAATAGTCTAAAGCACAAAAACTCAAATCCATTTAGGTGCCCACTCTCATATTCGTGGTTTGGGTCTTGATGATACACTTGAACCCCGTACTACTTCTCAAGGCATGGTGGGTCAATTAAAGGCTCGTAAAGCAGCTGGTGTTATTTTGAGAATGATTCAAGCTGGAAAAATAGCAGGTCGCGCTGTCTTGATCGCGGGTCCTCCTTCTACAGGTAAAACGGCTATTGCCATGGGTATGGCACAAGGTAAGCTCAAAAATAGAAAATCACTCTATCTCACTGCTATTAGCTCTTGGTACAGACGTGCCTTTTACCATGTTGGCTGCTTCTGAAATCTTCTCACTTGAAATGAGTAAGACAGAAGCATTGACACAAGCCTTCCGTCGGTCCATTGGTGTCCGTATCAAGGAAGAATCTGAATTGATTGAAGGTGAAGTGGTTGAAATTCAAATTGATCGATCCATCACTGGTGTAAGTTTCTATAAACCCTGAGTGTTCATTGTCTCATCTGTCACATTAGGGCTCAAAAACCGGTAAATTGACATTGAAGACCACCGACATGGAAACAATTTACGATCTCGGTAACAAAATGATTGATTCACTCAACAAGGAAAAAGTCATGGCTGGTGATGTGATTGCTATCGACAAGGCTTCTGGCCGTATTTCAAAATTAGGTCGTTCTTATGCTAGAGCAAGGGATTATGATGCAATGGGTTCTGATGTAAGTCGTCTTGGTCTGCGTATAGAGTAACTCATTTGAGATAGACTAAATTTGTTCAATGTCCAGAAGGCGAATTACAAAAAAGAAAAGAAGTAGTTCATACAGTCTCCTTACACGAAATTGATGTGATCAACAGTCGAACTCAAGGCTTTTTGGCCCTTTTCTCTGGTGATACAGGTGAAATCAAATCTGAAGTAAGAGACCAGATCAATACCAAAGTAGCAGAATGGAGAGAAGAAGGAAAGGCCGAGATTGTGCCTGGTGTGCTCTTTATTGATGAAGTACATATGCTTGATATTGAATGCTTTAGTTTCTTGAACAGAGCCTTGGAAGATGACATGGCACCTGTTGTGATCATGGCCTCAAATCGCGGTATCACGCATATTCGAGGCACAAAGTATAAATCACCTCACGGTATTCCTGTTGATTTACTAGACCGTATGCTTATTATCTCAACAAACCCTTATGAAGAAAAGGAAGTGAAGGAAATCTTAAAGATTAGATGTCAAGAAGAAGATGTTGAAATGACAGACGATGCTAAAGATGTCTTGACACGTATTGGTACTGAGACATCACTTCGTTATGCTATTCATTTGATCACAGCTGCTAATTTGGTTGCAAGGAAGAGAAAGGCACCTGCTGTTGATGTACAAGATATCAAGCGAGTCTATGCTCTCTTTTTAGACGAAAAGAGATCAGTGCAATACTTGAAGGACTATCAAGACCAATACATGTTTAATGAACATCATGATACAATGGCAGTTGATACTGCTATGGAAATGTAAACATTTATATAATAAAATTTAAAATAATAATAACGACATCCAGAACGTAACAACAGAGACAATAAAAAGAGAAGGTAAATGAATCACAGAAGCACTGATTTGACCTTCAGAAACAGCAATAACAACCTTGGCATTCTTTTCAGCTGCAGAGGCCATTGCAGGGTTCATAGAATAAGTTCCCGTCGGTTTGACAGTGAGTTGATTGATACTTCCGCCTACTAATTTACCAACACCCCAAGGAATAGAAGCACCGTCAGGCTGAGTTGAATGTTCTGGTTTGTCTAATTTGCCTTCGGGTCCAGTGATACCAAAGCGAGTTGTCCAAGCATTCTCACCTTTTTCTAAGATAAAAAAAAAAAAAAAAGGGTTAATTACCCGAAAATAGCTTTTGTTACATACCATTGGTAAACATCAAAAAGTAAACCGGTGCATGAGGTTCAACTTCAGGTGCAGTCCAGTTGAGTGAATTGGTTTTAGAAGCATCCAAATTCTATCGAATGTAAGTTATGCTGTTCGAATTGAATCATGTATACCGTAGCGACATTCTGTAGAAACTTTTGATTGTCATTATCACCCGTCATGAAATCTAAAATCCATCTATCAATACAAGCTACTGATGTTTTAATATGTATTACCAATCTTGAAATTTTTCCATGACTTTTTCATATGTGGTGATTGTTTATCATCAACTACAGGAAAATGACATGAGTGAATACATCAATAGAAAGCGTATTCTTTACACCAGGTAATTGTATATTGTTTGCCTGTCTTCCAAACAGTGCCTGGTTCTGGATAATTGGGAGCCATGTTGGCACACACAAAAGAGCATAGCAGTGAACTAATGAATGACACTTTAAGCAACATTGTTTCCGGAAAATTAGAAAGAAAAAAAATATATATGTAAAAGAAGAAAAAAAAAACAATTTTTGTATAGCTTGTTGTGGTTATTTGTTACTTTTATTTTTTCATAGTATACAAATGATGGCTCATATCTAAATTTGTTATTATACATATCGGTTGTTTACCAATTCCAATTGGCGTACTTGAAGAGGTTGTTTAGGCAGACTATGGACAAAAGCAGAGGTAATTTGGGTATTGGCTAATAAAAGTCGCTCGAGTCGTGTTCCTTTGGGCACTTTTGTAAATAAGTCAAACAAGAGTTCGTCTGTGATTTGATATCCTTCAAGTTCAATAGTCTTTAGATGCATGGCTAACTGAGCAAGCACACTGCCTAATGCAGGCAACAAGAGCGCTTTACAGTTGATGATCGAAATGGCCTGAACATGTGTATGTGTCTGACAAAAGGCTAACAATTCGTGGGGTTGAATGGCATCCATCTGTATCAATCGAATGGAGCGCAATGACTGGATAGGCAGTGTCATAAAGGACGATGACAAGAGAGGTGTTGTCTTGAGTGTCACGTGTTCCAACTGCTTCATGCCAGAAAAGTCACATTCAAGCATAAAGGGAAAGGACTCGATGCCACCCATGCTTAACGTATGAAGGCGAGTATTGTATCGAGTGATTTCTCGAATGGTTTCTGATTTGAGCGTGGTAGGATGTCCCAATGTCATCTGGACAATATAAGGACAGCATCGAAACAGTCTGTGAACACGCATATCAATCCCGTATTTGTTTACAGGTGTAAAATCAATCGACCGAACAAAATGACCATAAGGCAAGAATGTGTTGTTGGAGGTGATTGTCTTGACAAAACCGACAAATGCTAAATAGTTTCTGATACGGTAATGCCTATCTATCTTTAGTACCCAAAAAAAATGATGCAAAGTCATTCTTTTACCTGTAAATAATGCGACATACAAAATAAGCCCATGCCTTGCTTACTATCAAAGCATTCACGACAAACTGAGAGTTGTAGGCTCCCTGTTTATCCCTGAGGACAGCGTATCGACAAATAATTTGTTGTATATCGAGAGGTAGTTTACCCATAATGCATGTAATGTGAAAAAATACAGGAAAAAAGGTAGTTAGAACTCAGTTTATGCCTGCATTTGCGGGTTCTCCTTTCATTGTGGAACTAAATTTTGCGTGTCATTTGACATGGAATCTCGAAATGTTTACAGTTAGACCTATAGTAAATTGTGGAGAGTGCTTTGCAGTTGAATTGAGAAAAGAAAGTCTATCTAACAGATTAAAAACATACATACTTTGCGACAACCCAATAGCTCTCGATTCCATTTGGTATAAGCAAAATCAATATACTTAATATGCTTTTGATGCTCAATGTGCGCTTTTTACGAGGACCAAGTCTATTATAGGATTGTAACTTATAAACTAGCTTTTACAATTAGTTTTTGAGTAAATCCGACAAACAATTAATAAGCATAACAGTAACACTGGTGGATTGATATCCCGCTACGGGTGCGGGTGTTTATCAAGATAAACCATCATTTCTGTCTTCTAATTCCCATCTTTTGGGCTTCTCAAGTTTGAGCATACATAAAAGAAAGTCATTTTGCCCTTATGATACCCTTTACGAAATCTTCAATTTTCACTATTTTACGCTTAGTGATGGATATAGACATTGTAGATACAACATGTCTTCGTACGAATTCCTTCTCTAGATTTATAGAACGCACTTAAAGCGTTATATTTACGAAAGCACTATAAAAAGTGCACACTATAGCTCAAAAACAAGAAACATGTTTTTGGGGGATAGCATAATATTTTACGAACAAACATATATCTTTCAACTTTGTTAATACACTTTTTTGATTGGCCTTCGTTTTTGGGTAGTTTTAGTCCATTTTAATGTTTGATATGCGAATATTAATTCAAACTCAGACATTTTAAGGCTACTGCACAATAAGGTGTTTTTTTTTGACATATCATTCGTCATTTATGAATTGACTGACTACAGAGTCACTATATACACTTACAAATAAAAAACATATCTTTGATTTTATATCCTTCTAGAATCAATTTTATTACACAAATAAATGGTAAAATACAGTACATCAACGTGTATTTTTAAAAGATGAATGCACTTGTATTGCTCTTCTTTGTCTATTGTTTTTCTGAAATTTAATTATTGCATAGACTATGTTACAATCACTCTCAAATATGAATCACGAATCTATTGTTCTGATATCTAACAAAAAATGGCGCAACTTGGAGTCTCATAACCTACTAAATTGGCACAAAGTAGCTCAGTTCGTTGATGACAGACATAATTTTAGGATCAAGAATCAAGGGCCATTGTAGACATAGTGAGAAATGACTCGAAAAAATGCGTGGAAAGAGAGGCAATGTTTGTATTACTAACAGATATGAGACCTCTCAGACCTACATCTATTGTTTCAAACACCCAGAGCATCCTTGTTTCGTTGAAAAAAAAAAGAAGAAAGAGATGATCAAAAGATTTACCACGGGTAGGTTAATGTTATTAATCCTGAATATGTTTCTCTCAAGCACGGTCAGTCTACCAAGTCTTGGGATGCTCTATCATCTCTTGCAAAATGTTAATCTAGATTAACTTTGTGTGTTCTTGGAGTACCTATCCTCCATTTTTCTCAAGCTAGAATTAGTCAATACGAAATTGAGAAATTTGAAATTTAAGCATGCTTTCCATCCTTAAGTAGGCTCTTTAAATTATAATAGATAAAGACTATAAGCCCTTTAGAATAGAAGCTTAGGCTGTTTATTTAACGAAAAAAAAAGGGAGAAAGGACTAATGCTTGATGTAGCCACTATTTGCATCAAACACAGCTCAGTATTGATCGGTCATACCATTGGTCAAGAACGTAGTAGTATGAATGTAATGAGTTGAAAACTATCTCATTTTTAGTGATTATGCATCCCATACAGTTGAAAAGATAGCGTAGCGCAAAGGAAAACAAGCAAGCAACTCCTTACTTGTTTGACTAGTCCTTTCAAGGTGAAACGTCTCCTTTATTTAATTATTTTTATAGCATTTGTTCCGTGCGTATCATTTTAAACTTATCATTCTGATAGGCTTGACAATCAACTTGATTTATTCAAGTCTAGGACCATGGAGGCTGTTCAAATCAAGTTTGTATCAAGTACTTTGTTTTTAGACTTGACTTGGTGCAGACTTGATTGCGAGCGTTACATCAAACTGAATTTATCGAACAACAAAAGTGCTCAAGCATTGTTTTTCAATTTTGAGATCCTTGATTTTTTTTTATCCATTTGATATTTTCATGACAAGCAAATGTTTCCCGTTTTGCTACTACGCCAACCTGGAAATGGTCCGTTCCTTCCCTTGAAGACTATGTCCATCCATTTGAGAAGCAGATGCTTTTATGGTTCATTCATGGTCATTAAACAGTTTACCAATTTAATGTTTGAATAGCCACCGGAGGTCCATAGATAGATGCCTATTACTGTTTCAAAATAGGTTTTTATGTTGCTTGTCTGTCCTCTAGTTTCTGCCCTATCTGTTTTTCTTCTTAGCTCTGTGGTTTCAAGTTGAGTAGCTCCTGCTTCAAGTCGATGCGCTCCTTCCCATATCCAAAAACAACAACAACAGTAATAATGATATGAATATCTCTCCTTTCATTTTATATTTTTATACAGAACGCAAAGGATATTTGGTAGTTAATACCGAACAAAGGGAAAAAGCATTACCGTACAAAAAGAAAAGAGACGAAAGACGAGGAATTCATTGTATTGAAGTGTAGAAAGGAACTTGATCTGGTGAATGAAATAATAAACTTGCAATCCGTTGAACTCATAATCATTTATGTCGTTTATTCGTGCCATTTCTTTTTTATTTTTCCAAAACAAAATAAACATACATTATAACTAAGGAATATATATTACATGTTGGTCTTTTATTGTTGGCAGGAGAACACCAGTTCATCGAGAAGATTTATATTTGACACGAGCGTTGTGATAATGAACTAAATCAAGATTACAACCGACATATAAGTGTCAATAGTTATTGTTGGTGGGATGCCATCAAGCGGTCATTTGACAATACGTCTACAGGTAGTAGGCTCGTCTAATTCGAGGAATAGGGCAAAAATACAAAACTATGATTGCAAAGAGGACAAAAACAGAGGTAAATAAAAGAAGTAATATTCGTTTTTATCAGCACAGAAGGAAAAAGAAAAGCAGTAGTAGAAATCTATAGCATGTCAAGTTGTAATTCAAAGAAAAATTCATAAATCTTAGAAGACATTTTATATATGAAGTGGCCAAGACCATAGCATTAGTCATTTTAACCCCTTTTCTGAATACATCTCTCCCAATAAGATTCAGCATGCTTTGCCCACTGCAAACAATCCTTTGTAGTCACCGTGTTGCATGCTTTAGTGATATGAAGTGTCATCTCACTACCTTTGTTCAAAGGGTTTTTTCTAATGCACTTTTTTCTTTGACCAGCACTCTTTGATGGGATTTGAAAAGGGAGAGTAAGATAGCATGAATAGTGGTTTGTATTCCCATTTTACAATGGTGTCAACAACAGATCTGTAATGAAAATCTCTTTCATCTCATGTTTATCAAGTACATCCATAACAGATTCTATTCATTCAACAACATGATACACAGTAGTGCCCTTTAATTTTTTTTTGTTTTTTGAGCTCTTGAGTGCCATGCTTTCTTTTCTTAACTGACACCTCAGAATAAAACTCCTTCTCTATCCATTCAGCATCCCCTATTTTCAAAGGTATAACTTTGGTAAAGCTTATAATTCTCCTAGCACATATACACCCGATCATACTCAAATTAGCAGCTTTTTTGTGTGTGCACTTTTAAGTTTGCTGGAGTGCTAACCTTTGGCCGTGCACGCCCCCTCATCAGTTGAGAATGAAAACCAGCTTTATCAATAAATACACAGTTTTTCTGAGAACCAACACCGGTCTCTATCCATTTGTTGATGATTTCGTAACGAAGATTGAACGTTCTAGGTGCATCTCATTCTATTATGTATTTATTAACTTGCTTTAATGTTAAGCAGCACTTTTCACGAATATGCGCATACAAAGAGAAAATAACAGCGGATACCAAAAAAATTTTAAACTAAAAAGAGGTTAGTTCTTAAATTTTTTGAAGGCTTCCCAATAATAAAATATAATTCTAAAAAAAAACCATAATACTGTAACATTCCTTCTGTCCTGTGTAAATTGATATTGAGCAAAGAAATGTCAAATAAGTTGATTATATTGAATATTGTTTGTTGCATAAAGAAAAACGTAAGTCAAAAAGGAACTTTATGCAAGAAGGCTTGTTTATATGTAACCATCAAAAAGTACTCATGATAGAGACCTTGTTTTGAAATACAGTGCTTACTAAAAAAGAAAAGCCCTTGCCCCTAATGCTTATCGATTGAAAAAACATATCGCCACGACAGTTATTGAAGCTAAGCTGAAAGTGGACAATAAAATTTCTGCTTGCACCATCATTTCGACAAAGGGTGTATGTAGTCTTTTTTTTTTAAATTTCGTCATGGATCACTTAAAGGTACCCGAATACTTCAAACATTCATGATCAAACTGGGAAAAAGTCTTTATGATAAATGCACTTGAAGACGTAATTCCAATAGTAAATGATATTGGAAATGTATTGTAAAGAAAAAGAAAGTTATGATCAATGCATAGTTAAATAGATAGATATGTTAAATAGAAACATTGTAATTTCTCCACACACATATATATAAAGTAATACATTCGTTATCACAATATAAAATCATGCCACGATAATGAAATCTAAATTAATAACGATAATTAATGTCAACTACCAGTCTGCTGCAAAACCTTAATTTAATCACGCCAGCCAAATTGATTAAACATTATCGGAAGGGCTCTTTTTTTTTTTAGTGCTTGTCAAAATTTCAGCACTTGTCTTGATTAGGGAACAGATAAGCAATCGCCGCTTGAGACGAAAAAGAGGGGCCATACTCCGACATATGACTGAGTAGGCCCCATTGGCCAAATATACGTCATATCGAACTGGGTATACAGGTACCTGTAAGTCAAAAAATATATATATATAAGAGAGGTTGCATGTCAATTCAGATCTTTATTCAAATAAACAAACACTACTATTAAAATGATTGCTGCTTCTCGTACTGCCTCTATTGTTCTTGTCCCTGTTACCTCATTTGCTGGCTATGCTACCTATGTCCGTTCTACTTCTCAACCTACTCAAGCTCATGCCAATTTTATGAAGGCTTCTGGTGTCAACCAAGCTGACCACTTAAGATGGAGAAAGCTCAACAATGGACTTGGTCTTGTTGATGTTGGTCGTAGCTGTGGTGGTCTTTAAATCTATATCTATCCAATGTCTCGGCTGGGCCGGCCTCATTTTTTATTTATTGCATACAATGATAATTATACCAACATTTCTTCTTTATCAAATAAACATGCTTTCTGTGAAAAATTATACCATTCGTGTAACTATGTGCCTGATTTTCTCTAAAGTGGTCTATCCCAAAATACCAAGAGGGAGTCTATTTCTACTGTTAAAGAAATTCGTTTATCTTTATTTCTTGGCTCAGATAAATGACATTGTTAATTTTAACAGTGGTATATAATTTATTCATATTTGAAAGACCCACTCTGGATCAAAGGAAGACAAAAATATTTCCTGTATGAAAGACCACCTTCATAAGATCAGTTGTTCGCGGTTCTTGATGATTGCTGTAAAAGAATCTGTGACTACCGTCTTTTTCTTTTATACTGTAGCTGAGTCAACATGTCTGAAATAAAGAAAATAGTCAATGTATAGCTTGATCAAAGACAATCTACCTCTTGTGTTTCAAAAAATCATTGCTTTCATTGTCACAAATGGCTTTTGCGTAGCTTTCAAATCCATAGATCACACATTTGTTAAACCTAAAAAAAAAATCAGAAAGACTGTGCATTCCCTTAGTATGTTGTTTGCAACTGTAAGCTTTTTCTGTCTCTCTTTTGTATTGAACCAAAGATTCTTTTCTTACTCTGTATGACCACGCTATATAATTTCTTTCGAAACTGCTATTTTTTTTCTTTGATCTAAAACTTGTCCTATCTTTAGATCAACGTATTGTTTGATCGAGAGACAAACAATCATGCACAGCTTTATGCGACCCCAAACAGAATCCGGCCCGCATCTACGGATATTATTTCCCGGACTTATTATGTTCCTTGATAGAGAAAAAAAAATATAGACGAGCCCCCTGGGCCTGAAGTAACTCAAAGGGCAAGCCATATATGAACCCCGAAAATTGACCAAAGAAAAAAAATCTTTCTCTTTCATTACTTGTGTATTTTGAACATTAATCGAACCTCCCCTCTCTCTTTTCTTTCGTTGTCTAATGTTCTCTAGAATCGCTTCTCAAGCTGCTAGACGTTCTGTCAAGCAATTTGGTCAACAAGTAAAACATCATGTTTGACATTGGGATACTTATATATTTCTTTCTAGACTCGTTTTGCTTCTATCAAGGCTACTACTGTAAATATAAAAAAAAAGTTCAGTAAATTGAATACTCATGATTGAATCATAGCATTCCAACAAGCAAGTTGCTGGTGTCACTGCTGGTATTGTTGGTGCTACTGCTTTAACATACATGTATGTTGATGCTTCTGCCAACATGGCTGATGAAGGTCTTCACCCTCCTTCTTACCCATGGCCTCACAGTGGTCCTCTCGATACGTTTGATCATGCCTCGTAAATATTCAACATTGATAGACAAAGATAACTCATTCATTCAATAGCATTCGTCGTGGTTATCAAGTGTACAGAGAAGTGTGTTCTGCCTGTCACTCTCTTGACCGTATTGCTTGGAGAAACTTGATTGGTGTCTCTCACACTGAAGATGAAGTTAAGGCTATGGCTGAAGAATTCGAATATCAAGATGGTCCTGATGACAATGGTGATATGTTTATGAGACCTGGCAAGGCAAGTAAGCACCATTCATTCAGACTCCGACTCATCTTTTGATATCTAGCCTGCTGATTATATGCCCAAGCCTTATGCTAATGAAGAAGCTGCTCGTGCTGGTAATGCTGGTGCTTTGCCACCAGATCTCTCTTTGATCACCAAGGCTCGTCACGGTGGTGAAGTAAGTTTTTGAAGAAAGAGAGAGAGAAAAAGAAACTGATGATGATGGACTAGGACTATGTCTTTGCTCTTTTGACAGGTTATGTTGATCCCCCAGGAGGTGTTGAAGTCCGTGAAGGCTTAAACTACAACCCTTACTTCCCTGGTGGTGCTATTGCCATGGCCCGTGTCCTTTACGATGGTCTTGTTGAATACGAAGATGGTACACCTGCCACTACTTCTCAGATGGCTAAGGATGTCTGTACTTTCCTTGCTTGGTCTGCTGAACCTGAACATGATGAACGTAAGAAGATGGGTATGAAGGCTACTGTCATCTTGGTTGGTTTGACTGCCTTGTCTATCTACCTTAAGAGATTCAAGTGGGCTCCTATCAAGTCCAGAAAGATTGTCTACAAGTAAGTCTTTGTACATAAAGTATCATTTCACTTATTCTTTTTAGCCCTCCTAAATAATTTGTGTAATATTTATTGATAATAAAAAAAAATTGATTTAGAATTTTATGATAAAATAATGATTATTCTTCCATAGCAGTGACTTTGCTATCAGAAGAAGAGGATGCAACAGATTTGTCTAAACCACCTGTATATAATTCAGTATTCCATTTAGGAAACACACGCTTATAAAGACACATCATGACTGTATCTTGTTGTGTAAGGGGACCATCAAACATACACTTCATATAACCGTGTGTACCCAGTGATTCTATAATGTGGCCCACACGACCGTATTTAGTAGTCAATTGAACAGGCTTAAACCAGTAGATATCTTCCACATTAAAGAACATGAATCGAATCACAGCAGATCGTTTGTGACATTTAAAAGGATGACCACTGAGAATGATACGCTTGGCAATAATACGCTTCACATCTGTATTCATAAATGTACCTGAAGATACTAAAATGGGTTCTAATGGACATTATATGGGTTAGCAATGTCATTCAACTTTCCCCCATCCCTTCTTACCATTTACATTATCTGTCTCTTTATAGAACATGACAGGCATCTTGCCAAACACAACAGGACCATAGACAGTAGCCACATAAGAACGACCCATTTTCATGAATCGCTCAAACTTATGGACATGGTTTGTTCCCTTATTTGTGTTTTGTGAATAAATAGGCTTTGTGCGGTATCTTCTAAAGCCCATATGCAAAATCATAGGATCCTTGGATTTCACAGCTTCTTCATAGGCATTATCACGCTGTACTTGTAAGTTGATCAAAGACATCTTGTGCTCATATTGCAGCAAGCCAAATACAACAAAAGGTCTTGTCTTGTCATAAGCATCAAAGGCTTCTTGAGGGACATTGCGGATCCAGAGAGTGATACGTTTACCAGGCTTGACATTACCTACAATAGCTTGACTGACCACTCTAGCCTTGGTACGAGCAAAGTTTCCAAATTGGAAGATTCTGGCATAGTCAATAGGCAAGTTTTCATAAGGATCCCAGGGAGATGTTCTGAATGACTTGAGACCACGGTAACGAGCAAATCTCTCTCTGGCAGTGATGTGCATAGGTGTATCAATTTCATCAGGAAATTCATCATAGTTTTGATACTCTTCTTGCCTTTGCTTAAGATAGGCTTCGTATTGTCTTGCTTCTTCTTCTGCATCGAATTCGTCTTTTTCTTCTTTGTCTTCTAATTCTATATCTTCGTATTCATCATCATCGTCAGGGAAAGCACTGGCAGCAGGCTCAACCACGTCATCATCTTCCTCATCCATCATTTGATCCTCCTCTTCTTCTTCTTCACTGTACTCAGCATCTTCTTCATCAACAATCCAAGCAGCTTGATAAGATGAAGTGCCTTTAGGTACTCGCTTTGTCGATTCTTCATTGTCTAATTGACGCATACGACGCACACGAGCATCTGCTTCAGCCAATTCTTCTTCTGTAGGCCAAGTCTGTTCATTGTCCATAAAATCAGGTTCATTTTCAGCCACTAAATCATCTTGTTCTTCAGGGTTGGGGGTATCAATCACTTGTGCGTCCTGTTGCATTTCATTCTGATGAGTCAGATCAGCACTGGTGATTTGTTGGATCTGGAAATCACCAAAGTTTTGAAGGTGAACTAGTCGATTTGCATTGAAGGGATTACCACGGGCATAGCCAGTCACTTTAAGTGTACCGCGTTCAGGTGTGATGGGGTCGTATTCGACATTGTCTGCCAACAGATAAGGATGGTTGTCGCGCCAAGACATAGGTTTGGGGCGTTGACCTGTGATATAACGAAGAGCAGAGAGACTATCGTTATCTGTATCTAAACTATACAAGTGCTCTTGTTCAGGAAAGAACTGTTGGACAAAAGCAGTCAATGATTTCTTGGTGCTGGTACGAAGTTTGGCAGGTACTTTGTCCATATGTTGCACAACAGGGACCACATTCACAATGCCTTGGTTCAAAATGGCCAATAAAGTATTGATACCAAACGAATCCACTTCCACATCAGAAGACATCAACAAAATACCAAAATCAGCGACTTTAAAAGCATCAATCACATCAATAAAGTTACGCTTCAAAGGCACCAATTGCACTTTTTGTTTGAAACGTTCGACAGGTAACACAGTGGCTTCTGTGTCTGCATTGGAGGGGACTTGAAGACCCAAGGAGCGGTAGAGAGAAGCAATAGCACTAGCCACATCGCTGTCAGGGCACAAGGGTAAAACAGGCACAATCTTGGGTGCACCTTGACGTCCTTCAAAGATACGGCTGATACGAGTGACATCCTCACGTTTCTTTTGTTGCAAGATCTTGGCAGCATGGCGACGATCGATCTTGGAGACGGTTTTGAGACCATTGGCTTGTTTGACAGAAGTTCGGTTGATTTTACCTTTGGAAGCTTCTCTTAATTGACCCTTGGTGGCATGACGACTCTTAAAAGGCTTGTTGGATTGGTGAGAACTACCGGCTCTATGACGATGTTCCATTGTATGTATTCACAACAAAAGAAACCAGATCAAGACAAAAAAAAGCTTTTTTTTTATTGATTCACAGTCACTTTTTTCGACATCCATTTTTGGTAATTCACTTCTCTCTGTCTCTCTCACTTTTGTTGAGCATCATGGATAATATACAGCCTTTATCTCAACTACAAGGACATAAAGCACCTGTTATTACTGCTGAGTATGCAAAGAATACTATCTTGGGAAATCATGTACTTGCTTCTGGATCAGGTAAGTGTCATGTATCTATGTAATGTTGCTTATGTCAACAATAGAGGATAAGACGTGTAGACTATGGGATCTCCAATCAAACAAAGTGATCAAAGGGCTTTCAGGGTTCCATGAGCCAGTAAATAAGTCGTTGAGCAATGAGTGACCACTGATCTGTTCTATAGGTGACAAGTATTAAATTTGCTACAAAATCAAGCATGCCATATATGTATCTTTCTTCAGGCACAAAAGTATATACGTTTGACTTGAGAAACCAAGGCATGCTATTAACTGAGCCTATACACACTTATGAATTCAGTCAAGATGAAATCAATCAAGTAAGTGACTTTGTTGTTTGGGCTTATTTCAAAACCATGAGTATAGATTGATGTGCATGAAAACAATCAATTTTTGGCTACTGCTGATGATGAAGGCAGTGTTCAAATCAGTTAAGGACCTTCAGCATAAAAATAGGATGACTAACACAGCACCTCTAGTTGATCTGAATACACACAAGATACATAAAAAGACAAGCAAGAAACACAGCAATGTAAGTCATTTGAATGGACGTTTTCTTATTGGCAATTAGATTTGCATGACTGTCAAATTTCGTCCAAAGAAACCATGGGAAGGTAAAACAATAAGCTATGGATCATGACATTCACTCCCTTTGTGTATAGTATGGTCTGGTGGTATGGACAGTAAAGTATACAATTGGGATTTCTCTCGAGGATTACCCACTCACATATACGACATGAGTCAAAAAGAAGCTTCAGCCAAACAAATGTTCAATCCACCTTTTGTACACACCATGGCTATCTCGCCTGATGGTACATGGATTGCTGCTGGTTTAGGAGACACCAGTATTCAATTGATTTCACCTCCTAGCAAGAAACAAAAGACACAGATAGAAAAACGCCTTGAAGATGGCCATAACACCATGGTCAATTGCTTGTCATTTCTGACTCATGAGCAACTGCTTTCAGGCTCAACCAATGGTCGAGTGACTCTATGGAATATCACATCTTTAGATAAACAAGTGTTTCAATTGGATCACTCAATGGGCAAACTCAATAGTCTACAGGCATGGATGCATGATCGTATTGAGTTTGCTGCTGCAGGTACTTCTATCCATCATGCAGGTGCATTAAATATCTATACAATAAAAGCATAAGCCACTTAAGGTGAATGAAATCAAGTCCTCTTTTCTAAATTAGGAAATCACTTTGTGACGCGTAATTCAATCCAGGGTTTTCTTTTTTTTTCACTTTATTTTTTTTTTTTTTACTTTAAACCTATATATCACGATGATTATTCCTGTTCGTTGTTTCTCTTGTGGTAAAGTCATTGGTAACAAATGGGACAACTACTTGTCTTTATTACAAGCTGAATATACAGAAGGGTAAGAGAGCCTGTACTGATGTACTGAAGCTTATAAATTTATTTAGTGAAGCATTAGATGCTCTTGGTCTTAAGCGCTATTGTTGTAGACGTATGGTCTTGACTCATGTTGATTTGATTGAAAAGCTTTTGCATTACAATCGTAAGTTAATTGAATGAAGTTGAAATGTTATTAACAACAAGGGAAACAATAGCTTTGGAACGTTCAAGAGATCGTGGACGTGCTTAGAAAGAAAGAAAGAAAGAAAAGGAAGGGAACACTATATTGTATATCGCCCAACTGTCTCTTTTTACTTTTTGTTATTATTATCATTATTTTTTTTTTTTTCATATATATATATACACACACACAACCATTTTACAGCATTATGATTAAAGAACTCTTTTGTAGACAGGATTTTTTTCTCTTTTTTTTTTTATGTGTGTGTATTTGTTTTATTCAATAGACTATGTGTTTTTCATGATCAGCCATTAGAACAGCTCTTTGAGGTTCTTGTATCACTTGTTCATCTTGAATCATGGTCTCCACATAGCGCACAGGACCTGTAAACCATTTACGCCCTGAAAAGGCATAGACTAAAGAAGCCAATCCAATCACACCTACAAATGGAACTACAGCAAAATTCATGTTATTGGCCGTCACTGGCCATTGCTAATCAACATGAGTAATCAACATCATCTATCATCAATCTTACAGTAGGCAATACAAACAAAGCAGACGTCAATACAATCCAAAGACAAGCAATGATACCACATGGAATAGAAAACCATCCCATATGAAAAGGTCCTTTTGTAAACCGTTTTCTGGCCATGGTAATACGTAGCCAGATAGGTATTAAATAAGAAATATTGGCTGCAATGGTATTGATCGACACAATCGTCTCAAAAGCAACATCGCTAAACAAATAAGGGATGCCCAAGATAGCAGAGAAAATGATATTAAACCACACTGCATTCGCAGGTACTTTGGCATCCGTCAAGCGAGTCAGCCACGCTGACAATGGCATGGCACCATCACGAGCAAAGGCATATGTCTGACGCGACGAACCCACAATCACAGAAGCACCCCTGTTTTGTTAGTACTGCATATGATGCTACCTAACGACTTACGCAAAATACATGGCTACAAGAATGATCACTAAAAACCAAAGGGTCCAACCCATGCCTACACCGTCCAGGAAGACTTGAGTGATAGCCATCGAATTCGCCGAATGAACAATTTGTCGATCAAAATCTTGAATCATAAAAGCACAGGCCATCATCAAGACAGTGCCTGCTATGGCTGACGTACCAATGGCCATCACAATGCCCATAGGCGAACCACGTTGAGCAGACATGGTTTCTTCACTCACATGGGCAGCTGAATCGTACCCATTCAATGTAAACTGTGCTTGCAATAGACCAATGAGCCAAGCATAACCTTGACTGCTAAATCCAGACCCATTATAGACTTGACCTAGCGCAAATGAAGCCGAGGGTTTATTAGGTGTCAATAAGAGACCGACAAGCACAATGAACAAAATACCCATCAAATGCCACCAAACAGATAAATTATTGATCATGCCTGTGTATTTGACAGGCAAGGTGTTCATTAAGCCATGAATAAAAAGAATGGCAATAAAGACACCATAATCAATGGCGGGTGTAGTCACAAAGTCAGGATGGGCAACAGAGATAGCCGATGTTAAGAACTCTGCCATGCCTAAATCACCTGCACAAATAGCCACTAAAACAATAATAATATTCAGTATGAGTTCAGTCCATGCTGTTTATCAGCTTACCTGATAAACTAAGCCTAGAAAAAAAAAAGGGAAGAGGGGAGGAGTGAGCAATACAATGCTATTCATCTTCTTACTTTACCAGTTAAAATAGCCTACAATCCAACACATAAAAGGAACCCACTCTGATTCAGATAGTTGTGCTGTCCAGTAATATAAACCACCCATGGTTGGGTAGGAGCTACAGACTCAATCTCTCTTAATCATCATTGCTTGCTTTTTTTTTTCTTACTTACTTTCTGCTAAACTAGACCCAATGGTCATGGTCAACAAAGCAACCACTAAATATCCCCAAATAGAAGCTGAAGTGCCGCCTGTCAATAAAGTAGTACCCCACATCTAACATAGTGGATCAGTGATATATATATATATGTATGTATAATGTATGTTTTCTAGATTACAGGCAAAAGTCCACTGAGAACAGAACAACAACCAAATGAAATAGCAAAATTAGAGAATGTAGATAATTGTCGATTTAGACTTTGTTTATAACCAAGCTTTGCCAGTAGTAATTCATCATCCCTTCTGACTTTTTCTTGCCATTGTTTTCTTTCATCTTTTGTTTTCCTATTATACAAGAGAATACGCTCAGGTAATTTGATAAATGTCATGAATAAGAAAAGGATGAAAAGAAGAAGAAAAAGAAGAGAATAAAAATATATATATATATATAAAGACATTCTCCTGAAAACTACCTCCTTAGACGTTATGGTTTATCATGACTGTTTCAAATATAACTTTATTCATCCACCTTTTCATCTCTTACGGGAATACGGAAACAATTGACTAACATTGGACCAATGTCAACAACAAATCAGCCTGTTACACACTACAGAAAAAGAAAACAAACATAAAAAAAAAAAAAAGCAAATACACTGCTTGAATTCAACAACAACTTTTATATGTCTACACTGGATAAGCATGTATTTGATTTGATAGAATGACCAATCAACTACATCGAACGCGGTAAATAAAAAAAGCAGGCACATACACACATAATACTTTACTGTGTGCAAAATTTTTGATTACGACATTATTTTTTTTTTTCATTTTATTATTACACCATGAGGTAGAAAGAACATCATGTTAAGGGGAGGGTTACTAATATATTTAATAGCTCTCTTGCTGCTAAGCCTCGATCTGAAATGACAGAGGAAGAACTTCGTCAACAAGAAGAACTCGAATTCAACACGGGTCCACTTTCTGTCTTGCAACAATCAGTTAAAAACAACAACCAAATCTTGATCAGTTGTCGTAACAATCATAAATTATTGGCTCGTGTTAAAGCTTTTGATCGTCATTGTAACATGGTGCTTGAAAATGTCAAAGAGGTAAAAAAAAAAAAAAAGAAAAGAAATAGTCATTCATAAATATACTTAATCCATTCATGATAGATGTGGACAGAAACACCTCGTAGTGGAAAGGGATCAAAGGCTAAGCCTGTCAACAAAGATCGTTTTGTCAGCAAAATGTTCCTTCGTGGTGATACTGTCGTTCTTGGTAAGTTTGAATTTGTTCTATTCATATGACTAACACGTCTCTTCTTTAGTTCTTAGAAACACTGTATAAAGAATTCAATCAAAACAATAAAGGCATTTTACATGGAAACGCGTATGCATTCATCATCTTTCTCTTCTTTTTTTCTCTTTTTTTTATGCAAAAAGAATAGACTCATAAACGCGATGGATAAAGGCGTTGATTGGCTTTAAGCAGCATCTCTTTTCCTTCTTTCCATCAAAAGTCACATCTCTTATGCTTGAACCTATTAAATTCATCTCTTTCTCTCTCTGTTTTTCTCCCCCCTCTTTCTTAATAGACCATCATGAGAATTATAGACAAAATACAAGAAGCACAAAAGAATCAAACAATTGCTTATTCTTTTGAGTATTTCCCTCCTAAAACAGACTTGGTATGCATAAAGAACTTGTTGAACAATAAACTGAGTTCAGAGAATAGGGGTTTGCTAACCTGATCGATCGTCTTGGTCGTATGGCTCAACTCGAACCCGAGTTTATTTCATGTACTTGGGGAGCAGGTGGCTCTACTTCTGACCGTACACTTGAGTTATGTTCCACAGCCCAAAACTTGTATGGTTTAGACACACTGATGCACTTGACATGTACCAATATGGAACGAGACAAACTCGACAAAGCCCTTGAACAAGCCAAGGCAGCAGGTATTCGTAACATTTTAGCCTTACGTGGTGATCCTCCTCGAGGTCATGAGTATTGGACACCTGTAGACAACGAATTCAAACATGCGATTGATCTCGTAAAGTACATTCGGGCTCATTATGGTGATCATTTCTGTCTCGGTGTAGCTGGTTATCCAGAAGGCCATATTGACTGTGCTGATCCTGATCAAGACTTACTTTACTTGAAAGAGAAAGTAGAGGCAGGTGCTGATTTTATTGTGACTCAGTTGTTTTATGACCCTCAAGTATGTGTGGACTGGATTCACAAGTGTAAAGAAAAGGGTATTCATGTGCCTATTGTGCCTGGTATTATGCCTATTCCTACCTATCAAAGTTTTCGTCGTATGATTCATTTGTGTAATGTGAAGGTACCAGAGAAAGTGATGCAAGATTTAGATGCTATTAAGGGAGATGATCAAAAAGTAAAGGAATACGGTGTCCAATTGGCTGTGGACATGATCAAGAAGTTGCATACAGAAGCTGGTATTTGTAATTTCCATATTTCAACCTTGAATTTGGAAAGATCAACTCGTTTAATCTTGGAAGAACTACAGTTGCATAAACAACAAGTATGCCATGAATTAAAAAAAAAAATACTGAACTTGCTATTAGTCTCTGCAGACAAACAAGATACCTCCTTGGGCACCTGTACATGATCCTGCCCGTGCTGAATTATGGGATGAATTCCCTAATGGTCGTTATGGTGATTCCCGTTCTCCAGGTAGAGTGAACATTGGAAGCCATTCGTTTGATTGATATTTTGATTATATAGCATATGGTGAAAATACATATGGTGCTGGTCAAATCTTACCTGTAAGTAATATACTATCTTTATATGTTGAGATCTAAAAAAGAAGCATAGACTTCAGATGCTAGTTCAAAATGGGGTCAACCCAATCATGAAAATGATATTACAGAACTTTTTGTGAAATACATTCGTGGTGAACTAGATTCTTTACCTTGGTGTGAAGAAAGACTTCATACAGAAAGTGAGGCTATTCGTCAACGATTGACCGATATTAACCAACGAGGTTATTGGACTGTGAGTTCACAGCCTGCTGTCAATGGTGTTCCTAGTGAAGATAAAATCTATGGTTGGGGACCTAAAGGCGGTTATGTCTATCAAAAGGCTTTTTTAGAATTCTTTGTTTCTGATCAACATATCAAGGAATTATTAGCGCGTCTTTACAAAGACAGTTCTATTACTTTTTATGCTACAAATCTCAAGGTAATTTGATATATACACAAAAGAGTTACTTATTTATGTAGGGCGATTTCTCTACCAATGTATCTGATGCAGAAGCACAGAATGCAGTGACTTGGGGTGTTTTCCCTGGTAAAGAAATTATTCAGCCCACAATTATTGAAAAAGCCAGTTTTGAAGCATGGAAGGTAAAATACAATAATAAAAAAAAAGTTTATTCATCAATGATAGGATGAGGCCTTTGGTCTATGGAAAGAATGGGAAGAACAATATCCTCCTGGTAGTTCAAGTCAAAAAGTATTAGAAGAAATTAGACAAAGTTATTGGCTTGTCAATGTTGTTCATAATGATTTCCAAAAATCTGATCTTTTATTCAATGTCATGTTGGCCTAAAAAATGAAAAATAAAAAAAAATAGCCTGCCTAAAAAAAAAAAAAAAAAAAATACGCGTCGTTTTTTTTATTATTTTTTTTGAACCAGTTTTTTTTTTATTAGACATTAAAAAAATGTAACGCGAAAAAAAAGGTGAGTTTTTTTAATAATAAAAAAGAGATAACATAAAGAAAAAAAAGGAGAGATACAAGTGATGATTAGGTAATGAGTTTAGTTATTTTTACTTCTATAGAACAAGAGTTAGTTTCTTGGTTTTTTTTTTTTTGGGTTATAAATTCTCTCTACTTACAGCAGAAGCCTTTTCACTCTCATAACGCTTCTTGTCAGCTTCAGCCTTTTCAACATAAGGCTATAAAAACAAATAGATCAATAAAAATGCATACCATCAAACCTATCTTTACCTTCTTTTCTTCTTCAGACATGGCTTGCCACTTTTCACCAAGAATCTTACCAATTTGGCCTATTGTAATATGTAAATGATTTCCTATTGTACCTTTTTTTTCTGTATATCTTACCAAATGAGGCTTCAGGGTTTTCTTCCTTAACAGAAGCTCTCTTATCTTGAGAGAAGAACATGTATGCAGATAAGCCACGCTTAGGGGCAGAAGGGTCCTTCTTGGAACGACGCTTCTTTTCTTCAGGCTTAGCAGCAGCAGCAGCAGCAGCGCGCTTGGTGGTCTTGGTAGTCTCCTTAGGCATTTAGATAACTAATGATCTTCATTAGACCAAATACAATCATGCTATCCTACTTACTTTTTTTTTCTTGTTTAGTAAAGAGAAAAGAGAAAAAAAAGAGAGAGAGAGTACAATGTGTGCTGTTTTATTAGGAGAAAAAAATTTCCTTACAAAGTTGCTGCGTGTGTGTGTGTGTGTATGTGTGTGGAAAGTATATAGAGGCACCACACATAATTTTGCATGTCATTCTCAACCAATCAATGAACTAGAAACAATAGCTGGACAGTCACCTATTTTTTTTTTTTTTTTTTTCATTATTATTCCTTTTTTACGCGAGGTAGCCACGCTTCTTCTGGTATTTTTTTAGCCCAGTCTATCAAAAAAAAAAAAAAAGTGAGTTTTTTTATTTTTATTTTTTATTTATTTTACCTGGTATGGCTTCATTGGATAGTTGAATATGGCTCATAATTGATTTAATCAAATCAGATGTTTCTATTGAATTTGAGTATTCTTTATGGATTGTTTATATTTACCTGAATTTAATTTATTCGAATCGTCTAATTTTATCATCAGTGGTCCTTGTTCTTCTTGTTCTTCTTCATTGTCTGATGTTAAGGGTTGATATGCTTCATCTTGTGGAATAGGTTGATATTCATGAAAGATACTATCATTATCACTGTCTTCTTGAATATGAACAACTAGTTTGAATTAGAACGTCAATTTCTTCTTTAGTATTCCTTACGAGTATCTAATTGCCTTGCAAAATCCTCTACAATATCTTTTTTTTTTTTTAAGAGAAAAAAACAGCATTCACAGTATAAAATACCTTCTTCTGGTTCTTTATGGTATTGGTTTTCACCATTCGTTTGTGAGCTCATGAGGTGGGAGGGGGAAGGGAAAGGAAAATTGAAAAAGACAGTCAATATGATTTTTTTTTCTTGTTTCTTCATGACCTCGATTGTAGACTATAGTTCTTCTGATGATAATGATGACAATGATGAACCTCAACTTAAAAGAAAGGCTTCTACAGAGATATTGAACCAAACGTAATCATGAGAGAATAAAACTACTCAATATTCATGTTATGCTCTAGTGTCAAATTACCTAAACTTCCTTGCTTTTTTGATGTTCAGCAACCTCCTGTTCCCTCAGATAAACACAACAATAGAGTGCGTACAGTTGCTCATACCTATGATAGCTGGGCAACATATGTGTATTGTAAAGGTAAACATAAAGAATGATACATGCCGTGGATTGAACCTCATCATCTTAGTGGACTTGTCTGATGAATTAAATGCTTTGTCTGGTTATTTAAAAGATGTAGAATGTATAGAAGAACAACACATTAGTCTAAGTCGACCTGTTTATTTAAGAAAATATCAATTGGATCAATTTGCACAAGAGATCAAAGAAGCACTCGCACATATCTCTTCATTCTCCATTGCTTTTGCTCAATTGGCTCCACTCACAAATGATGAAAAGACAAGATCCTTTTTAACATTGGAAATAGGCACTGGATACAATGAGGTAAAGGCATATGTCTACCATACAGTCATTTATTTCCACTCTTCATTTTATTTTTTTTTGTAGCTTCAACAATGTATGAAATGTGTAGATAAAATCATGCTACAATACCATAAACCTGTCTTTTATCATCCTCCTCGATTTCATACCAGTATTGCTTGGTCCTTAAATCAACAGCAGGTTGAATCCTTGTCCATACCTTCCAGTGCCATTCAGCACATTACCCATCAAACCTTTTTTATTTCAAAAATTTACATCAAAATGGGAAACAGAACAGAACATATCTCGCTTGCCTGATTTTCTATTATTTTTATTATTTTTTCAATAGACTCGCTAGACCATCACAGAAAGCATCTAATTCTTCTATATTCTTTTCTTTCACCATCTCTAAAAATGCTATTGTTTGACTGGATTCTGACATGTACATCAAAATCGTCTTGAGGCATTCACGTAGCACCACAGCAAAGGGCCATGTGTCTGATGCAATACCAGCATCTTTTTCAATAGGGTCTCGGCACTGTCGATACAGGCCTACCATGCCTTCTAAACAGACCTTACGTTCTGCCTTGTCTTTGCCAAGTTGCTTTATTTTTTGCAACACCCAATGCTCACAGGCATGTTTGACAACTGTTGCACCAAACCGATCTGACATCTTGAGTAATTCCACCATGTCTTGCCAAGAGAGACCATCAATAGGAGATCCATGCATGGCTTTCATCAACAGTTCTAGGCTATGAAAACTCACATCGTGTAATGGTATAAGGCTGTCTGAAGCGGATTCTGCATAATCACCACTTAACAAGGCTTCAAAGATAGGCGAGCAAGTACGTAACAGTTGACGATGAGCCTGAAGATGTCTGTTGTCATCCGTCACGAATGTCACTGTTTCTACAGGCTCTAGGGAAGGAAGAGGGGTATCTGGATCTTGTGTTGGTACAGGCCGCGCTTGCCAGATCACTTCAAATTCAAGTGACATGGCCTCCATCACTTGTGCTGCTGCATGCCGACGCAACGGTGTGATCTGACTCAACAACGTATCCTGGCCATGATCATCGTCATCTTCTTCTTCATACTCTAATTCATATACCAACATTTGACACAACGCACCAAACACATGCTTTGAAGCAGCTATGCATTCTTGATCTAGATGGTTGAAGCCCAAGACATCATTCCATGCCTCTTGTGTAGGTGCACCCATGGCTGTATAGGCAACTGCTACTGCTGTAAAGTCATGCAACTTGATCGCATTGTCTCCGTCTTGCGTGAACCGATACAGTCGATTGAAATCACTGAATCTGTGCTTGTACAATGCATCACACATCAAATGTCGCCAGTAGGCTTGTGAAGTGCCTGCGTTGGGATGATAGAGCATAGGCTGAAAGGCGTTGGTAAATGCATCACGGAGGATATTGAACTGCATATTTTCATGCGACATGAGCATACGCATCATGCTCTTTTTTAAGTAATCAGCACATTGGAATTGAGGTGTCTCTTGAGATGCTTGTGTGATGATCCATTGCATTGATGGATCAGTGGTAGTCAAACAGATCATCAGTCGAGACAGGTTGGGCAATGCAGCTGTGTCATTCACAAACTGTCTTCCACAAAGCGAATGACACGACAGTTGATCCAACAGTTGTGCTGCTTTGAGCATCACATCCAAATCCGATGCCACATAGCGATGCATGGCTGCCCAGTCAACAGCTTCCTTCCAAGGAAACAAGATGGCCAAAAGAGGAGTGAGGACAGACGATTCTTGTTTCCAACAAAGCCATTGTTGCATCGATAGTTCATCGTATTGAAATGCACTGATCAACATTAGACAGCTTGAGATCAATTGATTCCAAGCCTTAAAGACATCATTCACACGATGATGTTCTCTTAATGCAACAGCTTCGTGCAGTAGTTTTAAGGTGATCGGAAACAGATGGTATTGATCACGGAGTTTGGTCCTCACAAAGGCTGTGCGTCGCGACAAAACAGCAAGGAATCGACAATAGACAGCATACATGGATAATAAGGAAGGATATTGATCGATGACTTGCCCTGAAGGAATCAGATCCAGATCGACTAACTGAAGCACATCACAATCCACAAGACGTTCACAAGCACGGTGATGATGGGATATCTTTTCCAGAGACACAAATGCACGTTTGGCCTTGTAGATCACACTCGAGGATTCAGATGTATCAATACAGGTTGTCATAAGCCCTTGTTTGGCCATCTCAATGGTGGTTCCCCAAATAAAGGGGGTGATGCTTGTTGTGGATGTGGCTAATGTGTCGATCGCATCATCATAATGTAAAAAGAACACAATCAGTTTCAAGATGCGAGATCGTAAAGGCGATGTATCTAGTTGATCTGCATTGGATAGCACAGTCGCCAAAGACTTGAGACACCAAGCAGCACGTCCACAGACCAATTGGACCAAAGACAGAGAAGCCAGTTGTACATGTTGAATAAATGATTCGAGTATCAAGACAAACACACTTTGGTGCTGCTGAAGCATATCAGCATGAAACTGATAACCTCGTTCATCTACATCAATACAGAGATTGTTGTGCAAGACAGTGTTGGGTTTGCCCATGGTAGTGACATGTTCTGGTAAAATAGGCTGAGAGATATAGGCTAGCATAAAATTGGTTAAATCACACACGGCTTGATCCACGTAATCAAGCCAATACATATGGTGTTGCAGTACAGGCACGATATCTAAAGAGATCTGAATCATTTTGTTCATGATAGTCTTATCGACTGCTAAGGATTCAAGTGTGTACATGGGCGTATTCATAGTACAACACGTATCGTAAATCCATCGTTGCATATAGACAGACAAGAGGGGCTGCCATTTAGCCCGTACATGTTCTTCAGAAACACACCCTGCTGCTTTTTTGGAGATGGATGTACAGTGTTGAATCACACATGTCAGTACATAGACGAGTTTTTGTTGTGACGTTGCATGCTGAGGTGGTTCTTGGTGTGTGGCTAGCGTGTATTCATAATGACAGAGACAACACCAGACGCGAGCTAAGGACCGAAACCCATTGGACTCTGCAAATCCAACTTGGTATTCTGTATTTGGATGTTTCAGCATGGACCGGAGTAATTGACATGTCAGCATGGATTGCTTCAATTCGGCCTCGCGCTGAGCAATGTCGCTAGGTGGTGGTACAATCCATAATGTATTCAGTGCGGTGGGCATGTCTGACAGTAATTGAGTGCATACAGTGTACCCATCCAAGGATTCATTCAATGGCTTGCTGAAATACGTTGCTTGAGCATTAAGTGCACGCAAACTATAGAATTGAATTGACTGTTCTTCATGTTGAGCCAATATCAATAGTATCTGTATTCCTTTTCGATCCACAAAATCAGCTAATAGGTTAGCCCCTGTGGTTGTCTGAATGGCTTCAAACACAATGCAGATGCATTTCAGACCATAACGCAGCGTGGCTTTATCTTGACTTGAATGCAATAAGTCGACTAACCAACGCAGACAGGCTTTAAATGATGCAAGGCTGATGACCGCATGCTTAAATCCCATGCTGAATACAAATGCGACCATGTGAGCCAGACGGTTGGTTGGCCAGTCTGTCTGTTCTCGTTTTGCATAACCGAGGATCTTTCGAAGGACTTGATCGATCGTTTGTGTGGAGGCTGTGGTAAGTAACTGTCGAGTCTGAGCTGATTTTTGAGCTTGAGGGTGTCTTAATGCGCCATAGATACTTTTTAAGCTGATATCCTTTGTTTGTGACATGATGACTACAAGAAAAAAGTGGACGGAAACAGTAACGCGCTGGTGCAGCTTTTTCGGAGTGTCAAATCCATAAAAGAAGCAGAAGTGAAGAAGCGCATCTATTTGTTGGGTTGCTTTTTATAGTGGTACGTGTCTTTATGTCTGATAAACGAACCAAAGACCATGATAAAAGAAGGGACAGACGCAAGGTAAAAAAAAAAGAAAAAAATTCTTCTCAGGTCATGGATCTTTAATCGTGGATCCATGTTATTAGAATGATTCAGCACATCGACCATCATTTCTTCAAGCGCCCATCATTCTAGATAGACGGGAGCGATCTGAATCTACGACTACTCATCATACAACAAGTAATGAGCCCGAGATTAAAAAGGCATCAACATTTATGGATACGGAACCATCGTCTGCTTCTATTCCCTTCATGCGTCGACCCAACAAGTTCAATACAGATGCTATTCTGAAGGTAATGTTTAGAGTGTGCATTGTTCATGGGTTGATTCTTTTATGCAGATGTTGACAGACTATCCAGGTCATTTCGTGATTGGTATTCTTGGTAAACAGGGTGTAGGTAAATCCACCATTCTTTCTCATTTTGCACCCAATACAACACAGGTAATGCGTTTCATCAGACATCTCATGACTGATGGACTCACTAGATATTTCCTGCACAAGAAAATGATCAGTTTCTTTACCAAGGCCATAAGACAGACGGAATAGATATGTATGTTACACCTGAACGAGCCATCTTACTCGACACAGAGCCTGTCTTGAGTTGGACAGTCTTGGACAAAGTACTTCGATCTGGATCCTTGGGTGGCCTTCACCCAGACTTGTGGCTAGAGATGGAAAACCTGTATAATATCATCTTTATGATGTCTGTCTGTAATATCGTGCTTGTGGTATCTGATGGACCTGAATTGGACATGGACCTTTTGCGTCTTTTACAACGCGCTGTCATGCTCAAGTTTAATTTACCTGATTTTCCTTTACTGACAGGTCAACAAGACATGCATTATTATCCTGATATGGTGTTTGTATGCAACAAGTGCCAAAAACAAGAATTTACATTTAAAAAATACAGCCATGTCGATCGTATTTTGACTGAATGTTTTGAAGGATCTCAACTCAAGACACAAGGTAAGAAAAAACACCCTAAAAGGCCGTAAGGCTCATCAGAGCATTAGGTCTCGTTGGTTTAAGTGATGTGTTGCCTCTATTCAAAAGCAGCCAGCATCATGCAAATGCATTCTTCTTACCTGATTGGTCAGAAAAGACTCAAGTCGAGTCGTTTGATACACTCATATCTGCCCTGAGAGATCAAGTCTTTGCTGCTCCTCGAAGAGCAGGTAAAAAAGGACAAGTGTCTGAAAAAGATTGGTATCGAAATGCTATCAAAACTTTTGAACTTGTTCGTAAATCAGACTATATTTCAGATTATCTTCAAGTGGTACGTAAATTAAGAGATGCATAACAGTATTGTGACTTTGTCCACTTTTGACGCGAATATTCCCCTTTTCTTCTTTTTTTTTTTTTTTTTCTTTATCTTTACAAATGACCAAGATTGTTCATATTGGTAAATAACAATAATAATAAAGGCATGTTTATTTATTAGTTAGTCATTGTCAAGTTTAAGCCTGAAGTAACTGAACAAGCTAAAGAAGCAACAGCTCAAGCTATTTTGGCTTTAAAAGAAACTATCCCTGAAATTACCAGTGTCACTGCAGGAAAGAATTTCACAGATAGAGGAAAAGGATATGAATGGGGTTGGGTCATTGAATTAGATAAAAAGGAGGTGAGAGTATAGATAAGTATGTGCATAGATTAACTTTTTTTTCCTCATTAAATAGGATCTTCCTATTTATGCAAACTCCAAACCCCACCAGGACTTTTTATCTCAATACAAAGAAACATTTGAAGATGTACTTGCTTTTGATTATGAATGCTAATAAACTTGTATTTATACACTTTATTTTTTTATAAAAAAGGGGGGATATACATATTATAAATAGAAATTATGGAGTAGTGGAAGAGATGGTAGGTGCAGGCGAAGCACTAAACATTTTTCTATCATTAAATATTGTACCAAAAGGAGCAGTGGCAGGAGTCACTGTGTTCTTGCCGTCAAAGGCAGTAGGAGAATCAAGAGGTGTTTTGAGTGTCATTTTCTTGCTGAACTTTTGGCCTGTTCTTTCGGTTTCCCAGTCTTCCCATTTCTTCATGACAAGACGGGTAGGATCAAATTTACCTTCAGCATCACCATGGCCTTTATCTTTCTCTGCGCCTGCAACAACACGAGTGGCACCCCATGAGAAATCATCAAAGTGCCAGAAAGAGTAAACAGGTAAGACAAGATTCCAGATAGGCAAAGCAACAATATAGACTAGCAATGACATGTCAATAGACGTACATAACAATAAACAAACTTACCCAACATCCATAAAATATAAATGAGTTTAAATGTGGTAATACCAATCAATACAGCAGGAAGGAACAAGACGGCAATCAATAAAGCGAGTGATTGCCATTGAGGTTCACTTGTGACAGCAGAACTAATAATCAAATACAAGGTCATGATAATAGCAGCAGGCAACACAAGTGTACCAATCAGATCAACAAAGACAGAGAATTGCATAGACAGACAAGCAATACCACACAAATCAGAGACAAGCACCAATTCCATCAAGTTATGAACAGTAGAGTTAATCCAACGACGACGTTGAGAAAGCAACACTTTGAATTCATCAGGCACAACAGTCTTACAACGAGCTTGGGGCACAAACATCATTTGACGACGAGGGAAGGTACGCAACATCAAGGTAGACAAGAAACGATCTTCACCTAAAAGCAACAAGTTCTTTTCATGCAATGTAGTGACAACATTTTGATTATATTCGAGAATGATATCGGGATTGGCTAAAATGGGTACCCAGGCACCATTTTTGGGAGATTTGATACGGTACATGCTGAAACAACCGGGTAAACATGTTACGATACCAAACAAAGATTCGAATGCCTTTGCATAATGATGTGAAATATAGTATTCAAATACTTGAATAGCAGTAACCCCTAAAATGTAATCAGTGCATTGTTTAAATAAATAAATATATAACTTACATGATGTTCTCTTGTTGGCAATTCTTGTTTCACCACATAAACCCATAATAGTGATGTCGTTAGCCATGGCGGCTACCATGTACGTAAGTGCGTCGGGCAAAACTTTAGTATCAGCATCCACCTAATAGAAGTCAGCAATGAACCTCGGCTGATGATTATATCCTACCATTAGAACCAACTCAAATTTATCAGGTGTGACGCCTTTCATTAACCAAGTCATTTTCCAAAAGATTTCATAATCGAGCTCCGATAAACGGTCGTTAAACAAAACTCTTTGGAAGAAACTCATCAAAATCAACTACAACAAACAATGAGCCTCAAATAAACAAACCGTTTTTTTCTTTTACCTGGGAATCACGTTTACCACGATTACCAGCCTTTGGAGCATCTGCTTCTTCTTCTGTACCTGATTTGACAATGGTAATACAAGGCACACCCTTATAATGACCAGCATACTATTTATACATTTAATATACATCTCAACTTTAAACAAAACAAACTTTACCACTTTAGCCATGTTCAATTGTTTTTCACCATCAGCAATAGCAAGATAAGAAGCGGGCTTAGGATTGGTCATGGTAGGATCAAGATCCATCATACTGACAACAATATCCGGAGTAGATTGGGTTTCACCAGCACCTGTAATCATACCATCAGCAATAACAAAGAAAATCTAATAGATAATAAATATCATAGAATACAACACTCACTCTTTTTTTTTACCTTGTGCTTTTTAGAATAAGTGGTTTCAGCCAAACTGTCCATGGTGATTCGAAGACCCTCCTCACCTTCGGAGTAACAAGTTACCAACAACACAGTGTACAATTCGGTAGTTACAATATCGGATTGAGCACCGCCGAGTCCCACAGCGGAACTTTGTTCACTAAAGGCAGGCGTACCACGAGAAGAACCGGATCCCAAAGAAGTAGATGAACTATTCTGAACATGCATAGGCCCATAGTTATTGTAAGGACCTGGAATATGGTTTGCGGGATCATCGTTACCACCCTTGATTGAACGCCAAGCCAACCAATTCGATCTGCCGCCGGGCTTAGTCAAACGACGAGAAATAAACCATTGAAACAATAAGGCCATAGAGTAACGAACGACAATCATGGCAATAATAACGACCAACATGAGTGTCATGATGATTTTATCAGCAATACATCCACCTGTCTCTGTTTCCATAATACCGACTTTGTAACGAGCTTGCAAGCATTTACGTGCTGCTGAACCATTCTTGGTGTACAATAAAGCAAAAGATAAATCACTTGCGAGGTTACTGCGAATGGCTTGGTCGACATCTGAGCCATAAGGCGTGCTGGTGCCAGTAACATAAGTTGTCAAATTCAAAACTATGACAATGGTGTTTAGTACATGATATAAAAAAAATGAGTATAGGTTACCTGAATCACCAACTAGAGTTAGACCACGGCCGTAAACCAGATTTTTATTTAAATCTGCCCAATCAAAGCCAAGAACACCGGTAGGTTTAGCATAACTTTGTAATTCAGCAAGAGATAAACAAGTATTGTTGGGTGCTGCCATACCACCACCGTAAGGATCAACTAAGTAACAAGTAGTTTGTGTGCTGGCAAATCCGCCACAGTAATTGTTTGTGTCGCCACTAAAAATACTACTGATATCTGTGTTTTCGTAATCGTTAGTGAGGTTCAAGCCCTTAGTAGCAAAAAAGTTTTTCATATCATCCATTTTATAAATTGAGCCAAACACTCGGACATCGTTGTAATAGACTGGGACTCGAACACCATTAGAGACTTGTGAGAATGGTGAGTTGCCTTCAGCTGTAGGACATAATGTCTTGTTAAGACCATAAGTAATAAATGCAAGTGCACCACAAAGAATGCAAATAATGTATACTAAAGACAGCTATATCACCAAAAAATAAAATAAATATTATTTTTAGATTTTTTTGTCTTGACTTACTTTTTCTCTCCAAGCCTGTTGTACCATTGGTTCTTTTTTCCGTAAACAGATACGAATAAACCAGTTTGGAATACAACATGTCATTAAGTAAGCCATCCAAGCCCACCAACTGGTAAGAACCTTGACTTTTTCTTCAGGTTTTTCGGGTTGCTTTGTTTGTTCTTGCTGCATCACCATGGCAGCTTCTTGTTGTTGATACATTCTTTGTTGTTGTTGTAATTGATGTTGTAATCGATTAGGCATAGGATTAGGGCGAGCTCGCATACCAGCATTGGGTGGACCATTGTAACGACCTGGTTGCTGCATCATCATACGTTGTTGCTGAGAAGGAGATCGGAACATGCCTTGTTTGGGTCTTTGTCGTTCAGGACGAGAAAGGGATCGAGAGCGGTTCATACTGACACGACGATAAGGGCCCTGTTGTTGCTGTTGAGGCATCATAGGCTGTCCAGCACCATGAGAGCGCATCTGTCTACCTCCACTGCTTCCACTACCTGTACTACCTGCAGTATTGGCATACATGTTACGGGATTGTCTAGAAGATTGGTAGTGTGGCTGCTGTTGATGTGGCTGCTGTGGACGAGATCGACTGCTTGGTTGTTGGTTATGAGGTGGAGGACGAGGACGAGAGAATTGATCCATACCATAAGATTGTATGCGCTGTTGACCACCACTTCTAGGTTGCTGTGATTGAGGTCTCATGGCATATTGTTGTTGCTGTGACAACCGTGGATCAGGTCGGTAACCTTGTTGTCGACTGTTTGGATTTGACATTTATTTATGATGAATATAAATAAATTCTAATAGTTTATTATGAAAAAAAAAAATTATGTACAGAAAATAATTATATATAGAAAAAAGAAAAAGAGAGAAAAAGGCTCAACATAAAAGAAGAAAAAGAAAGAAAAAAAATAAATTAGATAAAACTGAAGAGGAGTTTTATTATGAAGAATTTTGTTACTATTTTCATCCAAAAGGTGAAATATCGTCCTAATACGTACATTTATTGGCTTAAAAAAATAATAAAAAAAAAATTTTGTGCGAGTGGTCACCCCCTGGTTGCCGCACTCTTGCCACCAGATTGTTTTATTATGATGTTGGTGTAACAGTATTTATTTTTATATTCTTTACAAATTAGGACAAAATTCAAACAAGATGTGCTAACCAAACCAATTAATCAATCTACAATAAAATTATTCTACTTACCTTGAGCAGGACAAATTAAAGCAGCTGTGTCTTCAACAGTTACTTGGTGAAGTCTATGTCTAAATCTATACTGTACAAGGAGTTTCTTCTTCTCACCCAAGCAAGGATCATAGAAACCGAGAATGTTTGACTATATATTTTTTTTAGTAATATACTTATCAAATTCTGTTACCTTTGAGTGTCCGCCTGGGATAGTCAGTCTCGACTCATGAACAAGCGTCTGAATCACTATGGTTACGTCGATCACTCCTTCTTCATTATTATCCAAGTTTTGAGAATGACCATACAACGCCTTAACAATAACCAGGCCTATCAACAGGTCAGCATAAAATAACAAATAAACAAGAAAGTTGTTTACCATCCTGTTTTTCTTCTTCTTGCTTTTTCTTTCTTTCGGCAATGTCAACCATCAATGCCTGTGCATCTAATGCTTCTTGCTTGCGATTCGCGAGATATTCAGCATGTTCTTCTCTTAATTCATTGATTTTTCTGCACAGAATTAATCATTTGGAATCTACAGAAATTCAAAACTTACTGTTGAATTAATCGTCTTCTGCGGGGTTTCAATACTAATTGATCAAGGGCCAAAGCAACGGAAGCTGGAATTATGGCCCCGAAGAACGCTAATTTAAGATCAAAATCGGCTGAGAGGATGATGGGTAACACAGCCTTTTGTCCAAGACGTGAGACCCTAAACAAACAGATTAAAACAAGTCCCTTAATCAATCCCCTTTTTGCTTCCCCCTTTGTTTCTTACTTACCTGAATTTAATAATGACACCTGAAGGTAATCCACATTCCATAGACATGCCAGCTCTTGTATGTTGAGATAATTTATGATCACTGCCAATACTGGCCATAATACCACCTTGAGATGACAAGGTACATGATAAACGAAGACGGGCTTGATTAGGTAACTTGTAAGCATATTCACCAGCAAGATGAGATGACATGATACCCGTCTATAAAAGTCAGTCCATTGTCAACACATCAGTATTTCTTACTTGAATTTCACCACTATAATTAGCTTTTTTGTTCATACCAGCCATACCAAGTGATACAGAAGATTTATCCATTTTATGAGAAGCATCACCTCCCCATCCGAGAACGGACCATTCACCTGTACGATAAGTAATATAGCCTGTTGTAGCTGCAAACAATCGACGACCTGCTGTGACAGTAAGCACAGGAGGATCATAGATTGAATTCAATTGAGCAGTTGAATTGACAAAACTAGGACATATGAATACAGCCATCTTGGATTTTATGGCTTACCTATCTGAAGAGACTGAATAATACGTCTTAAGTGTCAACATTCTTGGTTTCAATAGAGTGGCAGTCAACTATAGAGATTTAATGCGCTTATTTTGATTGTACAAATTACTTACTTCACCCCATAATTTTGGAGAGACAGTATGACGAACAGTACCCAAGATGTTGCCACCACCCATACCAGCACGCGAAACCATGGTCCCACCTACTATGGCATGTGTTTGAGGACCAATTTGTGTCTATAAGGATAAATAAGGTTATTGATGTTTAAGAAAGTATACCTCAAATGAATGTCGCATAAACAATTGCTGTGATTGGAGTTTTGTGAGTGCATACAATGGGCCTCTCTTTTTAGGTTGAGGTACTGCTTGTCCAAATCCAACAAAGACAGGTGGTTCATAAGGATCAAAGACTTGAGTAGCATCTAAAGTCAATTGGAATTCACTTCTGGATCGAACCAAGTTTTCTAAATCTTGTTCTCGCTTTTGACGAGCCTTGTTTTCATACTCTTCTCTCAACTAGACAATGGTCAATACAAAGTACTTGAGTATTCTGTTTCTTACTTCTTCAGGTGTCTTGTAACGAGGTCCAAGATCCCAAGTTGCATTGAGTCCTTCTTCACCATAAGTATCATAGATCACTCTCTTTTGAGGATCACTTAATACTGTATATTGATATAAATACTTTTGTGATGCATGGCGTTGTCTTACCTTCATAGGCTTTTTGAATCACTTGAAATCTCGACTCTGCCATCTTTTTCTTTGTTTCGTCTGTATGCTACGCCATGTTAATATGGTCAATCAACCAAACGTTCTTACCTTATCAGGATGAAAGAAACGACACAGTTTTTTATAGGAATCTTTGATTTCTTCTTCAGTTGCCTAAAAGGTGGCATGGTCAATACTGAATTAACATAATAATGGTTTAATACTTTTCTAGAAATATTTAAGACGCCATAGAAATCAGTAGAGGTGGGTGCTAAATCCTTCTCAAGCTTTTGCAATTCGTCTTCGTCTACTTCATGAACTTCATGATCGACTGTTTGTGTGTACTCGTAAGGATCCATTCTTGATTAAGAAAATAATAAACGAGAGGCAGGACTACCCTTGTGTGCGCGTTAATCCATACTTGTAAGCATGGTTCAAACTCCGTTAAAAATGCTACATTGGAGTGCTGATTCATTATTTTTACAAAAAGGAAATGGTGTTTTAAAATACTGCTATCATGAAGACTATGCTGTATGTCATCTATTTAGATATGAGCATAATAAATAAATAAAACTACTACTTTTAAGTGTGCTCTTTTCTGTTAAATCCTCCACTATTATACATTTTTTCATTTTCAAGCACAGTTTTGATAAGACAATAAAGGCTTAAAGGCAAAAATTATGTATAGTCATGTTGGGAATATCTACACTTCATTAAAAAGCAAAAGTTAAATTCTAGAAATTAAGCAAAGCATGAGGTACATTAATAATATTTATATTAGGTTATAAGAAAGAGCAAAGAATAAAAGGCAGATGAATTAGTAACAGATATGACCAACCAATACTAAGCTGTGATTGATGCAAATAGTGGCTACATCAAATATCATTTTTGTTAAATAAACAGCCTAAGCTTTTATTTTACACGGTTTACAGTGTTCATCTATTCTACTTTAGGCGACTTATTCTCAAAAATCATGAAAACACATCCGATATTTTTTCTGTGTGGCTGTATAAGTTGATATAGCTGCATTATTCAGCTTAATATGTCAAAAAAAGTATTGATGGAATGTGGAGCTCTCGTTAAGGGATACTGCATGAAAGACCTCGGCCCTTTTTGACATCAAAAATGTCATATGAATAATAAAAAAACAAAAAAGAGCATTTTACACTTATTGTCCAAATTAACTTGGCCTTATTCAGAACATTCAAGAGCTTTCCTTTTTTTTTTATATGAAAAGAGCGCACTGCAGTATTCCTTTGGTTCTTTTCACAACCATACTTTAAGTTTAATACCATGCTCTTTTTTTTTCTAGCTATCAGTCTTTAGGAATGCACACTTATTTCTTTATTCCTCTTCAAAAATTTCCGTGTAGTTTTCTAGAATCGTCTGAACAACTTTAGCTTGTAACTGTGACTCTGCAAATCTTTGATTATCATGACTAGACATCTGTATCTGAGAGCCTAATTCATTACTCATTAAAGTTAAGCCAAAAATAGTAGCCAAATTGGCAGCACCCATCTTGTTAAATCGTTGATACGATTGAACTCTATTACACATTCTTTAGTCAACAATAGACATACGAAAGAGAACTTACTTATAAAGATGACACATGAGATATTTGAGTGTAGCATAATGTGCATCTGATAATTCATTGATAATTGTATGCAGACCAATGACTCGGCTACGATCATCAGATAACTCTATAGTACCATGAGATATATATATATGTATATACATACGCTACAGACATGTCTTTCACTTACTCGCAGCTTCCAAAAATTGATGATAGGTTGCAGAGGGGAATAATGGGTCAGGCAGTTCTCTGAACCAAAGCTTTAATACGCCTGTCACATTATTGATATCTGACAAGTCTTCTTCTGAGATAGGATTGGGATCCCCACTTTCAAATTTGTACTTGAGCTTTTGTATCTTGCTGCTTGTGCCAGACAAACGATAGATACCTACAGAACTTAATGCGTATTGTTCAACCACAGTAGCGCATTGCTTTAGAATATCAGGGACCATATCTTCTGACATCTCTGCCTGTTGCTCAAGTGGAACACCAAATACTTGGTTATTGCTAAAATTTCCATTCATCATGGCCTTGAAGAAGTTAGTTGAGATTCTAACCAGTTGTTTCTTATTTACCATATGATCGTGTTGGACACTATCTGCCTTTTGAATCTTTGCGCTTCGTTCTGCACATAATCGTACGAATTCTGTCCAATCTGCTTCTCTGTCAATCTTGGTAATTAATCCTCTTAGTCCGTTGCCTATGCATGTATATGTGTGAATAAAAAGAAATCCCCCTCCCCTTATTCCATTGGTCTGTTTACCTTGATCATTATCTAATGCTAACCCATCTTCTGTTAATGCTTGTTCAAATGTGTACGCATAACTAGCTAATTGATATCGAAGAGCCACACTACATTCATCATCCACTGCTTTCAAGTCCTAATACATCTACTTGAGTATGGACTTGGTTGATAGCGCACAACAACATTACCCGAAGTATTTTTGGTAAATGTGTCTCGTAATATTCTGCATGTGTTTGAATCGTCTTTTTTTGTTGAGCCTTGTATTGAGCATCAGCAGCATCCATTTTGTTTCTGCAATCAATTTCTGTTCGATCAAGCTAACCAGGTAAGATATAGACCATAGAGTAAAAACACAACTTACTTGAGCAGGTGTCCTACTGGATCTAAACAGGTTTTTTTTTGTTGCTTGTGTAGGTTCTTGATTTCTTTGTGACACAGCCCTTCCCCATTCTTCATTTGTGTTTTCAAACTTTTGCTTACTCTACAAACAATCAGTTTGTGTGTGTGTGTGTGTTTTCTCCATACTTTTTCCAACTGCAAATCTGCATCAGCCACTAATTTTTCGTAATGCATACCAGCATCTTTAATCTACATATCGCATCAATACTGATAAACTTGATGTATTCAATTTACCTTCTTTCTGTCTTTTTCAATATTTCTGCCTAATGATAACAAATCTTCTGCTGAATCTGAGATAGAAGCAGCGAATTTGATGCGCTGGTTTCCAATGTTCTCATGTACCTTGAGCATCGATATCCAGACATCACCAAATGTTCTGTGATCAGATCAATACACATTAAATCGCGTCATTCTATTACCCTGATTTTGGATGTGCCTTATCAAATGCTTCAGCTGTTGCCTGGGCCACTTTGACCATATCCCTACCATAACTTTCTTCTAAAAATGCTCTCTTTTTTAGAAATGTCGAAATATCCTATTGTCTCCTTGTCAACTAGAACATAACAACATCAGGTATACTTTACTTTGGTCATTTGTGAATCCCCCTTGACTTTTTCTAACAAGGCGTGTAGTCCACCCTGATGAACGTTTAATTGATAGACAAGTAATCATCTTTTACCTCAAGTTCAGCCATTTGAGCAATTAAATCATTGGTTTCTGTAAAAATAGCTGAATTATCGGCTGTCATCATTTTTTTTTTTAGTTATAAAAAAAAAAGAAAAAAGTAGAAAAAGAAGGAGAATCACTTAAATATCAAAAAAAAAAAAAAAAAAAAAAAAAAAAAAAAAAAAGTTCCGTAAATGTGTATGAATAAGGAGAGATTGTAAACGATTTCCTTTTTAAGATGTTAAGAAATGCACATTTTATTCAAATGGTCGAAATAAACAATACTTTGAGGCACCAACAAGCTGTCCTGAGCATGTTGTTATTTGAGCTTCTTCTGATTTCAATGGCCAATGTTTAATCCAAGCTTCGTGTTGTTCTTGTTCATACATCATTTGTCGTTTGGTTTCCACAGACAGTTTGAATTCAAGCATGTTATTGGCACACTGTGTTGTACGCTGAGGTATTTGACGCATTTCTTCATTCAGGTCTTCAATTTGATCCAACTCATTGCACTCTTCTGATATGCCAAAAGCAGAGACCCATTTTTGTGATTCAGCATGAAATATCATATGATTGCCTACAGCAGCAGCATATTTACTAGGCTTTTGTTGTTTGTTTGTCATCAACATCAGTCTTGGACGCCTTTTTTCTTGAAATTCAATCAGGCTTGATTCATTTCCTTTCCAGCTATGGGTTCTATCATCATATTTCATATCGTTGTATTCTATTGATTTTAACAACAAGGCCACTCTTTAAATAGTTACCTTTCTTTAAGTTTTGTTCATTGGGTTGAATCAATTTGACTTTACTCGACTAGAAGGAATTTCATCAAAAGACAGATCAACATGGATGTATATTTTACCTGTGTATGTCTTCGCCAAGGACGTTCAGGTTCAGCCTTTGTATCAGGTCTGGTATATCGAAACCCTATTTTTCTGGCTGGTATGGATGAACGCAAATCGTTCAGATTATCTAAATTGTCCAGTTGTGAACAATAACCAGTAGCTACTTTTGTCTTGGGTTTTGTGATCAAGGTATAGTTATTTGCGCTTTTTCTTTCGAAGGTTGTTGTCTCTGAATTTCTTGATACGGATGGATGCATGCCCAATGGTTGAGTTTGCCTTGTTGCAGTAGGTTTCTGTTGCTTGTAGAATTGAGGTGTGCGTTTGGCTGTCGTTTCTGCTTCCCTATGCATGGTTGCGTGTGTGTTTGCCAGGTAATTACGTCGAATCGTAGGCATTTGTCTCTGTTGCAAAAGAGGTTTCTTAGTTGTATCCGTAGACGATTTGTTGAAGGTTGTAGGTCTTGCCAAGCGGCTTACAAAATTACCTGTCGCCACTTTCCCTTTCGGTGTCGAACCGGGCGGTGTTGAGCGTGATTGCAATGTAGGCAATTTGGATGGATAAGCACTGGTCTTGAATACTTTGTCTTTGATATCAAGACCATCACAAAAATCATCATCATCATTTTCTCGTTGTATTTTAGCAAAGAATTTAGGTTTTTCAACATTGGCTTTAGGAATAAAACAAGGTCTTTCAGGATTCAATCTTTTCTTTTCGTCTAGTTTTCTAGATAAACCAGACAAGTTTTCAGGGAAATCTAAGCCTGACATCTCATCTTGTTCTTCTTGTTCTTCTTGGTATGTAAAACTAGGTTGAACTTGACTTCCTCTTTGACTTACTGAAGGTCCAATATCATCATCATCATCGTCATCAAAATTGATTTGATCATATATTTTCTTGGGAGACACAAATGAGACACGAGTGGGTATTTCAATATCATCATTCCAATCATCATTGTCTTGTGCTTGTTTTTTACAGCCAAGTCTTTTAATCATACCAGGTAGATTTTGATTGTTTGGTATGATTGTCTCTACAGGAGATTCATCATACATAAAATCGTCTAGATTATGGAGTGATAATTCAGAATATCGACTTGAAATTATACTACTGCTAGCTACACTTGAGTCAATATCATCATCTTCATCAAAATATGGAGTTGGGTATTGATATCTTTCACAAGCTAATGCGAGTTCTTTATCTGGCTCATAGTTAAAAATGCCTTTTCGCTGAAATACATTATGATCTGAACCCAAATTTATATCCACTTCCCAATCATCTTCTTGAAATGCCATCATGTATAGAAAAAATAAAAATAAAAAAAAGCAAAAGAGAGAGAGATAAATAATCATAGAAAAAAAACCCCCCTTTACTCTTCCTAAACACGTCCACCTAATTTAGCACAATGAAAACCTTTGTTGTTTATACACGTTCTCTTGCTTTTGATTATAGAATTCATTGTCCTTCAACATACATGCTGATATGTTTAGTTTTTTTTTTTTTTTTTTTTATTCCAGTTGATGTATTGTGTTGATCTTGGGTGATATGTCATATTTATTTAAAATGCCTTTTTAGTTGCTTTCCTTTTCAATATGTTCAATGTACTTTTCTAAATCAAAGTCAGGGCTTTCAATATCGACTATTGTTTGAAAGTTAGTTACAGTTTAGATGGTTCTATCAAAAAAAAAAAAAAAGCTTACATGTAACAGCTGTTGCAGGAGTTTCAACTTGACCAGCTTGCTTCTTGGCATATGCAAGTCTGGCTTGTTCAATCAAAAGTTCCTTACGGTGATATTCGTTTTCGGCCTTTTTTTGTTCAGCTTGCTTTTGCAAAGAGATGTTGTGGGTGTAACCGTAAAAGAGACCGAAGGCTAAAGCAGACCAACGTCCAACCTATTTTAAATTAATGACATGTCGCACGTGATAAGGTACATACATTTGCAACAGCACTGTTAACCATTATGAATATATGAAGAAAAAGAGAGAGAGGGAGGAGAAAGAAAGAAAAAAAAACAGTTACAAAAAAAAAAAACTGGACTGTTTGCTGGGGGCTTTCCCAAGGTTACGATCCCGGAGAAGAAAAAATTCTTTCTTTCGTCACCTCTCGTTTCGTCTCGGACTTTCAACTGCTTCTCTTTCGGGTTTGCCCTGAATCTGAAAAGATCTCTCTTTTCTTATCATCATGTTGGCAGAGAGAAGAAGAAAAGGAAAAAAGACTAACAAATGGTACTCTGATCAATTCCTACTGAAGATGAAAGATATCAAATAAGCAATAGAATTGAGTGAATCGAAATGTTATACAAGTGGATCTCGCACATTGCTTTTACTCCTAAGCTAAATATCATTCGACAATGCATAAACACAGGACTTGATCAAAGACATCTCCTAAAAGTTCATAGTAAAGACATTATTATCACTTTTATCAGTCAAAGATGCAAGAATAAAAAGTAGTGAGCTTAGTAGATATCAAGAAACTACAGTAGTACTGGTCATCATCATAGATGAAAAGAGAAGGCGCAAACTCATGGCTAATCAGCAACCTACTATCTGCATAGACAAAAAAAGCCTTATCGTGAAATCCTAGGGCTAGTAAAATCCGAATAAAACAAACTGCTGTAGCAGATAGAACGTAAAAGCAACAAAGGAAGCTTACATTAAATGAGAAGGACACAACACAAACCTAGAGTAAAGAATGGCACCTCTTCTTATCAGCGCAACAGTTGATCAGGTTCTCAAACAGAAACCTGAAACCACTCCCAGAAAGAGTCAGAACTAGGAAAGAAGGTCTTGAAGAACCAGCAGTATGGCTTGATAGATCACCTTGTAGACGCTTATGAAGCCAAATGCAGTAGAGAAAACCTTATCATCGTGAGATTCACAAGCCAAGCAAAGCACAATCATGAAGGTAGCCTTGAACCAGTAGTGTATCTTGACGGAGGACTCTATAAGCACCTAAGAAACCAGACTGTGTAGATCAAGCCTTGGTCACCAACCAAATCAGCACAACCAGAGAGAGAGAGAGACAGTCTTGCAATCAATCAGCTGTTATACCTAGCCTTTGATTACACAAGTTTCAACGCAACCTCATATCTAAACAGCCCCAAAGAAGCAAAGCACTAAATAGACACCATTCTTCCGTATCTATAGAACAACCAAGATAAGAATATAATCCTTTTAAACAATATAAACTTACCTTGAAAAAGAACATGGAAAAAGAGACAAGGGATAGACTTTTTAATAAGATGCTTAAATTCGGAATTGAGTGGATTAGTAATTGTTGTCCTGATTGCATTGAGAGGTGCACAAACAAGTGGTTTTTTGCATTACTTTCGTATCAGATAGTATATATGATGAAGTTGCTTGCTATGGGCCAAATGGTACCGAGAGATTTAAGCTTATATCTAAATTAATAGATGAAACTTTGTAGATATACTTTGCGTATGCTTTTTTTATATATTTATAAGATGAAGAATAAACTAAAGGAAGAACAAAAAGAAACAAAGTAAGCTGTCTGATAGTTTTGAAACTGTAGATGGATAAATAAATAGAATTAGTAAAATGTTTGAAATGACAGAACATTTTTTTAAACGCTTTGACGTTTTTTATAAGTAATTATTTCCTTCCTTTGATAGAGAAGGATCGAGCGCCTTCTTCATAAGGTGTTTGTATATAGATAGACAATTTGGTAGTTAGTTCCTTATTCATGTAACAGAGACACCAGACAAATCTTTGCTTTTTTTTTTCAGACAAATGAAGGTATTATTAAAGTCAGTTTATACACGCATAGATACTCCAATTACCTACAAATAGTGTTTGTTAACTTTCATGGTACCTATGAAATCGATTTGGACCAAAAAAAGCGACTTGTGAAAAATGGCCAAAATATGCCATTCGACCAAAGGATACTATTCATGAAAATCTTAATTCTGACAACTTCTGATCTTCTTTTTAATGCTATGAAACGAAAAATGAAGCTATCAGCGAGCTTAAATACTCAGAATAAACGTTGGACGCTTTAGTTTTGATCAAAATGTTTCTTTGCTAATTTTACAATAAAAACAATGAGATATGAGCGAGAAACCTTATAGACACTTTTGTCTATTTTCTCAACATTTTAGCAGTAAAATTAGTGTGTTTTCTACATCAATAGACTCAAAAAGCAAAGCTCTAAAACTTTTGTTATCACATTTAAGCAAAATAACTGCGTCTTCACGTAGTGTTTAGTAAAAACACGATTTTGGATGTGGTTTTCTGTAGTTGAGTAATAGCATTATAAACATCCAAAAAAAGGGGACACAAGTTGACGGGAAAGGAGAAAAGGACCAAACTATCAATCAAAGCCTGCTTTACAATTGTAGAGGCTTTACGGTTGATAATATTCGAGGCAAATTCATCACTTTCGAATATTGGTTTAGCCGAATATTTGACTGGCTGGACAGAGGCATTTTTCTTATTGACTTCAACAAACGTAAGTTGTTTGCCTCGATCAACAATTTGTCTCCAAAGTGGTGCCGAGGAGGTCATACTTAACGATAACGAAGAGTCAAAAAGTTCTAAGTAGATAGTTTTTATTGATATCGTTTAAAAGGCACACTCAAACTTTATATAAGTATTGGATGTACAAAAGAGCCCTCCGCCCTATCACAGATAAGGAACGAGTATGTATCAACTTTCATTTTCAAGTTCCATTATTGGCCATTTTGTGTGTGCTTAAATGTAATGTCAATTTAACTAAACGAAACCAAAATAGTTGTTTTTAAAAATCTAAATCGTTTTTATTGTGAAAAGTATGTATATTCACTGTTACCATGTACCCCCATACATGACAAAAGTGAAAAAAAAGGAATATAAAGAATACAGTGATATATAAATATGTGCACATTTTAGTGTGTTTTGTTTCTATACAAGTTAAGCAGCAGGATTAGGAAGGATACGTTGTTGAATACCACCAGTAACAGGCAAGTAAGTACTACCCATCAATTGATAATCAACCTCACGAGCACACATACGACCTTCGTTAATACCCCAAACAATCAAAGATTGACCACGACGACAATCACCAGCAGCATAGACACCAGGAACAGAAGTAGCATACTTGCCCTTGGGTGTTTCAATATTGGAACGACCGTCTTGCTTAATGTTCAATTGTTTAATGACAGCTTCTTCAGGACCAAGGAAACCCATTGAAAGAAGAACAAGGTCGGCTTCAAAAGTTTCTTCAGAGCCAGGAACTTCGGCCATAGCCCATCGACCAGCAGCATCCTTTGTCCATTCAACACGAACAGTTTTGATACCCTTGACTTGACCATTTTCAACAATGAATTCCTTGGAAAGGACACAGTACTCACGAGGATCTTTGCCAAAGTGAGCCTTGACTTCAGAATGACCATAGTCAACACGGAAGATACGTTGGAATTGAGGCCATGGGTTGTCAGAAGCACGAGTGGCAGGAGGTTGAGGCAACAATTCAAAGTTGACAACAGATTCACAACCATGGCGAATAGAAGTACCAATACAATCGTTACCAGTATCACCACCACCAATGACAACTACCTTCTTACCCTTAGCAGAGAGGTATTGACCATCTTTGAGTTCAGAATCAAGCAAGCTCTTAGTATTGGCTTGAAGGAATTCCATAGCAAAGTGAATACCATCGGCTTCACGACCAGGAATCTTAAGGTCACGGGGCCAAGTAGCACCAGTAGCAACAATGATGGCATCATTCTGTTCATGCAAAGTATTGACATCGACATCAACACCAACATGAGCATTGGTGACAAAAGTAATACCTTCAGCAGCCAAGAGATCAATACGACGTTGAACGATCTTCTTATCAAGCTTCATGTTGGGAATACCATACATCAAAAGACCACCAATACGATCATTACGGTCGTAGACAGTGACAAGATGGCCAGCCTTGTTCAATTGATCAGCAGCAGCTAAACCAGCAGGACCAGAACCAATGACAGCAATCTTCTTACCAGTACGTTGAGCAGGAGGGTTAGGAGCAATCCAACCTTCGTCAAAACCACGGTCGATAATGGCACATTCAATACTCTTGATAGCAACAGGAGGTTCATTAATACCAAGAACACAAGCATTTTCACAAGGCTATATATATATAGAGTTAAAATACAATTCATGCATAGATAAATCACTTACAGCAGGGCATACACGACCAGTGAATTCAGGGAAGTTGTTGGTCATCATAAGACGATCAAGAGCTTCTTTCCAGTTATCCTTGTAGATAAGTTCATTCCACTTGGGGATTATGTTACCAATAGGACAACCAGTGTCAGATTGACAGAAGGGCACACCACAATCCATACAGCGAGCAGCTTGTTCGTGAAGCTCAGGACGAGTAAGGCGAACATTGACTTCATTCCAATCAGAACCACGTTTCTTGGCATCACGGTAAGGATCAGTCTTGCGCTTGTACTTCTTAAAACCACGGACCTTGTCCAACTTGGCACGACGAGCCAAGATAGCTTCTTCACTCAAGACAGAGTCTTCAAGGTCTTCGACTTGAGGTTCAGATTTCTTGTGAGCCTTTTCACAGGTTTCCTTCTTGGGAGTGACAGCAGCCAACTTTTCAGCACGTTGCTTTTCTAAAAGAGCACGGAATTCAGTAGGCATAACCATGACGAACTTGGGCAAGTATTCATTGAAGTTTTTGAGAACACGATCAGCAATTTCAGAACCGGTGTAATGACGATGGTCTTCAATCAAATCGCGCAATTCAGCAATACGTTCAGTGTCATTGACAGTGTCCAATTCAACCATTTCCATGTTGACATTTTGCTTAAAGTCACCTTGAAGATCCAAGACATAGGCAATACCACCAGACATACCAGCAGCAAAGTTACGACCTGTGCTACCGAGAATGACAGCACGACCACCTGTCATGTATTCACAACCATGGTCACCAACACCTTCACAGACAGCAATAGCACCAGAGTTACGAACACAGAAACGTTCGGCAGCAATACCACGGAAGAAGGCCTTGCCACTGGTGGCACCATACAAACAAACGTTACCAACAATGACGTTTTCTTCAGACTTGAAGCTAGAGTTCTTGGGGGATAGATGGCAATTTGACCACCGGAAAGACCCTTACCAACATAATCATTAGAGTCACCTTCTAATTCAAAGAAGATACCAGGAGCCAAGAAAGCACCCAAAGATTGACCGGCAGAACCCTTCAACTTGACATGGATAGTATCAGCAGGAAGACCAGCTTCACCATGACGCTTAGAGACATGGTATGAGAGAGTGGTACCAAGAGCACGATCAGTGTTGATCACATCGGTCTCAATGTAGACCTTCTCCTTGTTGGTAAGAGCAGCCTCAGATTCATCAATGAGGTAGTTATCAAGACGAACGTGGAGGTTGTGCTTTTGCTTAGTGATACAGACGTTGGAAACACCAGGACGAAGAGTGCTGGCAGGAGTCAAGATGGGTGACAAGTCCAAGTTGGCAGTCTTGTAAGTACGGAGACCATCATTGACCTTAAGCTTTTCAGCGTGACCAACCATTTCATTGATAGTGCGGAAACCAAGTTTGGCCATGATGCTACGCATTTCTTCAGCAAGATAGAAGAAGAAGTTGACAACATGTTCAGGAGAACCTTCAAATTTCTTACGCAATTCAGGATCTTGAGTAGCAATACCGACAGGACAAGTGTTCTATAACAGAAATATGAGTATTAATTTGAAATTTTGATATATGTACTTACCAAGTGGCACTTTCTCATCATGGTACAGCCAAGAGCAATAAGAGGAGTAGTGGCGAAACCCCATTCTTCAGCACCAAGCAAACAAGCAATGGCAATATCACGACCTGTTTTGATTTGACCATCAGTTTGGACAATAACACGACCACGCAGATCGTTCAAGACCAAAGTTTGATGAGTTTCGGCAAGACCAAGTTCCCAAGGAAGACCGGCGTATTTGATACCAGTCCAACGAGAAGCACCAGTACCACCATCATGACCAGAAATCAAGATATGGTCAGCCTTAGCCTTAGCTACACCAGCAGCAACAATACCAACACCCACTTCAGATACGAGCTTAACAGAGACACGAGAACGAGGGTTGGCACACTTGAGATCATAAATCAACTGCTTCAAATCTTCAATAGAGTAGATATCGTGGTGAGGAGGGGGAGAAATCAAACCAATACCAGGAGTTGTCTTACGAGTACTGGCAATTTCTTCAGAAACCTTGCTACCAGCTAATTCACCACCTTCACCAGGTTTGGCACCTTGAGCCATCTTGATTTGCAATTCTTCAGAGTCAGAAAGGTAGAAACTAGTAACACCGAAACGACCAGAAGCAACTTGCTTGATAGAAGAACGCATGGAGTCACCGTTTTCAAGAGGAATAGAACGCTCAGGCTTTTCACCACCTTCACCAGTATTGGATTTACCGCCCAATTTGTTCATGGCAATGGCCAAAGAAGAGTGAGCTTCCATAGAAATGGAACCATAAGACATGGCACCAGTGACGAAACGTTTGACGATTTTGTCCCAAGATTCGACTTGTTCAATAGGAATAGGCTTGGAGTTCTCAAAGTCAAATTCAAGCATACCACGAAGGGTACATTTCTTGATGGCTTCATAAGCGTTGCGAGAATAAGCATCATAAGAGGATTGGTTCTTTTGACGAACAGCATCTTGAAGGTTAGCAATACCAGTGGGTTCAGCAATGTGAGGAGCACCACCATCACGCCAGTGATATTCACCAGATTCAGGAAGAGCGACAGGTTGAACAATGTTACGGCTAGGGTAACCAGTTTCATGAAGAGTCAAGGCATCTAAAGCAAAGATATCAAAAGTGACACCCTTGATACGAGAAGCAGTACCAGAGAAACAGCGGGAGATAACAGAATCATCGATACCAAGAGCTTCAAAGATTTGAGCACCCTTGTAAGAAGCCAAAGTAGAGATACCCATCTTGGACATGACCTTGTGAATACCATTATCAATACCCTTCTTGAAGTTATAGATCAATTTTTCAGGAGTCAAGCCTTCATGGACAGCACGTTCACGGTGAAGCTTCAACATGGTTTCCAATGACAAGTAAGGACAGACAGCATCTACACCATAACCGAGCAAAACACAGAAGTGATGAACTTCTCTGGCTTCAGCAGTTTCAACCATCAGAGCAATACGACTACGTTGCTTGTTACGTACCAAGTAGTGGTGAACACCACCAGCAGCAATAAGAGAAGAGATGGCAACACGATCAGCATTGACTGCACGGTCAGAAAGAACAACAACCTTGTAGTGATCTTTGATGGCTTGGGAAACTTCGTTACAGACACGTTCAAGAGTGTCAACGTAGCCTTGAACACCATTTACCTTAGGGAAAGTGATATCAATGGTAGCAACCTTCCAATCAGGATAGAATTGATCCATACCTCTGATGGCATCAAGTTCTTCCATGGACAAGATGGGAGAAGGAAGAGCCAATTGATGACATTGAGTTTCATCCACTTCAAGAATGTTACCTTCAGGGCCAACATAACATTCAAGAGACATTACAATCTCTTCACGAATGGGATCAATAGGAGGGTTGGTGACTTGAGCGAACAGTTCACGGAAGTATTCATAGATAAGACGAGGTTGCTCAGCAAGACAAGCAAGAGCAGTATCGTTACCCATGGAGCCCAAAGGTTCCTTACCAGTTGAAGCCAAAGGAAGCATGATCAAGTTCAATTGTTCAAGAGTGTAGCCAAAGGCCTTCAAACGAGGATCAGCTTGAACAGTTGTAGCATCCAAAGCAGGAACATAAGGCTTAACAGCGTTGGATCTTTCGACAACATCCTTCAACACAATACTTTGATCTTTGATCCACTTACTAAAATCACGCTTGGAAGCAGTCTGGAGCTTGAGTTGCTTATCGTCAACGATTTTACCTTCAACAGTATCAACCAAGAGCATACGACCAGGTTTAAGACGACCCTTTTCAACTACAGTTTCAGGATCAATGAAGACAGTACCAACTTCAGAAGCACAGATCATGATATCGTCATTTGTCAAATAGTAACGACAAGGACGAAGACCATTACGATCAAGAGAGGCACCACAGTAACGACCATCAGAGAAGGTGAAGAGAGCAGGGCCATCCCAGGGTTCCATCAAGGAAGCAGCCCACTTGTAAAAGGCCTTCATTTCAGGGCTCATGAGGTTGTTGTTTTGCCAAGCTTCAGGAATCATCATCATGATAGCTTCAGGTAAAGTTAAGACACCGTTAATTACCAACAATTCAAGTACGTTATCAAAGGCAGCAGAGTCAGAACCACCTTCTTCAATAATAGGGTAAAGCAATTCAAGTTCATCACCAAACTTGTCAGATGCCATTACACCTTCACGAGAACGCATCCAGTTCTTATTACCACGTACAGTATTAATTTCACCTTTTTTGACATGTGAATGTTAGCAATCACCCAAACCCAAATAAATTTAACTTACCATTGTGAGCACACCAACGCATAGGTTGAGCACGATCCCAGGAGGGGAAGGTGTTAGTGGAGAAACGAGAATGAACAAGAGCAAAGTGAGTGGTGTATTGAACATTGTTCAAATCATGGAAGTAAGAATAGACTTGCTTGGGAGTAAGTTGGCCCTTGTAGACAATGTTCTTGTTGGAAAGAGAACAGACATAGAACCACTTCTTCATGGTGAGTGTATGAGTAGCATGTTTACGCAAAACGTAGAGTTGACGTTCAAAGTAAGGTTCATCAAATGCCTTAGTTTGATCAGCTAAGACAACAAAAGGTTGTTCAATAGCAGGTTCCTTGGATCGAGCAGCAGGACCAATGATAGTAGAATCACGAGGAACAGAACGCCAACCAAGAACCTTTAAGTGAAGAGATTCAGCCAATTGTTCAAAGACTTTCTTGCTCTCGGCAACAGATTCAGCATCGCCCTTCATAAACAAGTTACCAACAGCATAATGACCCTCTTCAGGCAAAGTGATACCCAATTCACGGGAAGTTTCATTGACAAAGAATTGGTGAGGAATACCTGTCATGACGCCTGCGCCATCACCATCACGAATATCAGCACCACTGGCACCACGATGAGTCATATTGCAAAGAATGCTGCTGGCGTCAGATAAAATCTTATGAGAACGAACACCCTTGACGTGGACCATGAAACCAACACCACAGGCATCCTTTTCAAATTCAGGGTTATATAAGCCTTGGGCAGGAGGAATAGCATCAGCCCATGAAGTATTTTGAACAGACATTATATTATTATTATTTACAATCGTGTTTGAGTGTGCTTGTGCGTAAGGGTATTTAAATCTTTCTATTATATGTATTTATATATGTATTTATATTCTGCTGATTGATCTTAAAAGAATTGATCGAGATCTATATAGCTTGAATTACTTAGAGTGGGGGGGGAGGATAATTAAAGTATATAGATTGAACAAGCAGAACAAAAAAAAAGGGAAAAATATTCAAAAAATGACAAATCATGCTGTTTATATACTTTAGCATGTAGAATGAATTATAGGTTTCATATCAATCTTCTTATCTTTGTGCACGTAGAACCAATGATTACGTACAGTGTAACTTTAGCCCAGATTGGATTTTATAGGTCACATGTTCAAGTATTTTCTAGCTTATATCAGACAAGCAAAGGATTTCCAGTTTAAATAAGCAGACAATGTATGATAGGATGGTAGTATACAGAGGGAAAATAGCGAACTATAGCAAAATCACTATAATAAACACAAGAAAAGTACACAAGATCTTTTAATCAATAAAACACAGCAAGCACCCGGTAGAAAAATAGAATGATAAGATAACGGATGGAATAAAACCCTCTCCAGTCAGAAAGCAATTTCCCAAACTAAATAATCACATTCATACTTTTTTTTTTATTTCTCCGCCTAGTTAAATAAGCAATGAGAATCATAATCGAATCTCTTATACTCTATTTGTTTCTCTATAATCAGAGTTGTCAAAGCATATATGGGGTAATCTAAAGGCAGTTTCCATCTAAAGTTAACACACAAGATGAGGTTGGCCAATCATTTATAGGTATCCAATCTTCTATCAATCGAAAATCATTTGTTGTAAACCGTATATAGCTTATCTTTAATTTTTAGAAAGCTTTTTCTATGCTTGATTGTTTGTCGGATAAGGTCGGAAATCTCTGAAATGTAAAATAAGGACATTTTATTTCTCTCCGTAGTCATAAATACACACGTACAAGCATACAGCTTTTTTTTTTTTTTTTACTTTTCATATAATAAGAAAACAGATATTCTCTTATCCTCTATATATGCAACAAAGAAGAAGAAATGCCAATTTGTAATTTACAAAAAGCATAAAATTATAGGCTGCAAGGGAAGGAGAAAGGGAGAAGAGGGTATATTGTGAACACATAAAAGTACCTTACTCGGATTCAATGTGTCATCATGGAATTGAGCTAATTGATTGGGCAAATGGATCAATCATGTGCCACTGTGATATCAAAAAAAAAAAAGTTTATTCAACTGCTTGTACTACGCATTTGATTGCATTGTCAATGAATGTGAAAATGGAGTTTTTATCTGACTTGATAGATGGCCACTTTGATAAGCAATTTTTTAAGGCCTTTTTTTTTTTAAAAAAAAAAACGTTCACATGCAACCATTTGTGACACAATTGACCCTGTCTCTCAGTTGAGTAATATACAAAAACTGTCTTACTATATATATATATATGGCTATAGTCTTATAAATTGCTCTTTTTGTTATAAAATCAATACGAAGGTTATTTCACAATTGCTGTAAACATTATAAAAAAGAGTCCTGTTCTGTAATATAAAACAAGTTTAAAATTGTTCGAAACCAAACTAAGAAAATTAGATGGTTTCTGATTTTATTTTCTAAATAACATAATTGAAGAAAGAGCATAATTTTTTTTGGATTTTTTCCTCTCCTCCCCTGTGTGGGCATAAATAATCATACACATTTAATAAATGATGGGCCTGTCGTCCTTTTTATCCATGTCTTCTATTTTCGTATTGCCTTCATTGTTCAAAAGAACAGAATGTGATGATGATGCGTGCGGATTGGGCGTATACATAATAGGATTAAATCCTGAAGAAGGAAAAGAGTCGTCTTGATGCACAAAACTAGAAGGAGGTTGTGATGGTGGAGGCGCTGATGGTGGTGTCATGGTTGGCTCATAATATGGATTGGCAACAGGCCTATCTCTGATAGGACGGTAATAATCAGGATTCAAGACATCGTTGGTAAACATGTTTCTTTGACGATAAGAAGGGGCAAAGAGATGATTGGCGACATCAGAAGAAGATTGAAAATTGGGAGGGAGAGTACCTGTCGAAAGATGAGTTTGGTGAATAGGCAGTGGATTGCTTGGATGCAATGGTGCCTGATGATGATGCTGATGCTGTGGTTGATGATGATGGTGTGAAGGTGATAAATATATGTTGTTGTTAGTATGATTAATGCTATATTCATTGGTGTCTGGAATATCAGGTTTCTCAGGTACTGCATTATTATCAACAGTCATTGTTGGAGTTGGTCTCTTGAGCAAGTGTTGAAAAAAATGGGTAGCAGGTACAAGGTCATAGTCTGATTGCATTAAGAACTCACTCGGCAGATAAGGTTCTGAAGGCATGTGCTGTAGAAGATGTTCATTGTCTGCATGTTTTGAAGTAGATCGATTGCCATTATCTTCATTAGCCATTTCAAACAGTCTAAGCTTGTCATCGCGAGAAGCAGATGAAATAAGATTGCCATGATCATCTGAAAACTTTTTGACGTCTGTGAATTTCTCAGAGAATTGAGAAGGATCAATACCAAGCTGGGCAGCTAACAATTCAACATTTTCTTGCAATTCATCAATGTCACTTGTAATTGCTTGAGCAGATCGAGCTGCGACAGATGGAGCAAATTTGTCAGATTTGACTATAAATGTTATATTAGCAAATGTTAAATCTACATATTTTTTTTCGTAGACTTGCGTGATTTGGCACTAGTATATTCAGGCATTTTTGCATGTACTTGATCTATTATATTAATTTGATTTGTTAAAGACGTAAAGATACATACGTTGTTTTGGATTGGGCGGAAGTGGTGGTGGTTGTAGTAATGGTGCTTTAGTGTCATCTTCACTACTGTTATTTCCACTATTATCACTACTGCTTGCTAGACCACTATCGCTGCCATTTGTTACTCCAGTATCGCTATTGCTGCTAACACCACTATCGACGTTACTGCGATTATGATAGTGACGATGGTGGTGGTTGCTATGATAATTATGGTTGCTAGAGACGAATTTGTGCGGCTTTTTATTTTCTTGGCATTGAATAGTTTGGTCTAAATTCCCTTGGTTCTCCAATGCTTCCCTCTGATGGTTTAATTCACGCAGTTTGTGTTGATCATTTGAAAAGACAGCTGATAAAAACTGCAGTATTTTAGATATAACTCGTTGATGCTTTTGGTGTTTTTCTCTTGCAGATAATGTCTCTTGCCAAATAAGTTCGTTATCTTGATGGAGGTTGCGTAAATCAGCTGTAACGTTGGCTTGATGTTTCCTAATAGCCGAAATCTCCTTGACAAGTGAGCCTAAATCAAATTGATCTGCGTCGGTCTTATCTCTATCTCGATTCCGTTTTCTTGTCACCAAAACCAAAAGGTCGGATCTATTTCTTTGAAAATGGGGATGACTAAATTCCCATACTTCATTTTGAGCACTGCTGTCATTGACTAACACACCTTGCTGAAGATGAGGTACCTTGTGGAAATCATACATGTTTAGCTGTCTGACAAAAGATGCAAACGTATTGTGCTTGTAAAATCTCGGCAAAACCAGTCTCGCAAATTCTTCATGCCCTTCAACTAAAAAGAAATAAGTATACATAGAATAAATAAGAATTTCAAAGAATCTTAGAATACTGTAGTTACCCAAAAATGAATTGCCATCTTTAGACCATCGAACCAATTGATTGGTATTTGGATCACCGACCATGCTACAAAATTCAAAGAGATGGAGAAAACGATGAATAAACGGAAACCAAACGAATTGGACATGTCTTTATTATGGTCAGACAAATGGCATAAAGGAGGGTCACTGCCTTATACACACACGTTTTCCATTTTCACCCTTTTTTCTTTTTACTTCTTTTTTTTCTTTTTTTTCTTTCCTTTTTTTTTTGTACCAATCGTTTCTTCTTTGATGTTCTATACATTTTTTTTTTCTAATTTGCTTTTTTTTCCTTTTTTATTTTGCTCATTATATATATATATATATATATACGCGTGTGTGTGTATGTGTGCATATAACCCAAAATACAAGTAAAAAAAAAAAAAAAAACTTACTTGTATAGTTTATGAAGAAAGGCTGGTACACTACGTTGAGACGTCATTTTGTGAGGCGCATTTATGCCTGCTGACAAAGGTGAGCTTGGATAGACTGAGCACAAGGGGAGCTGATTTCGTTTTCGTTTTGATGGTCGTTTTTCAATGCCTTCGTTCTGCATTGGTGATTCATTAGGTGGTCTTTTTCTGTTCGTACTTGCTCTATTTGCTGATCTAGATGTTGATGCCATTTTTATTGAAAAACTAACAAAAGAAGAGGAAAAGAGAAACACGTTAACAAAAGAGTGGAGATAAAAGGGGTTGTCATAAATTAATTTTGATATTCAGTTAAGAGTGAATGTTTAGAACAAAAAAGAAGTAAACTAAAATTTACCGTTTAAAATGGTGATTGTTTGAGAAATATGCAAAGAAAAAAAAAAGAGGCACACAAATGCAGGTTTTGTTTCCGACAATTTCTCGTGTTTTCTTTGATGTTGACTAAAAAAGAAATACTGTAAACCAATCCAAGTTTTTTTCTATCAAATTAAGAAAAATCGCTATTTCTTTAAAATGTAAAGAAAAAAAACAAGAAAGACAAGAAGACAAGAAAGAAAAAAGGGAGAGAAAATAAAATACTAGTTTATTCTTGATAAAAAGAAAGCAAGGGGATCCTATTATTACGAAAAGGGACACTTGTGTGACTTGGATTAGTCTATTTGATCGGACAAAAGTGTGCTTGTCTTCGATGTCAAGGCCCATCACATTTCCTAATTTGAGAGAGAAAAAGTAAAAACTGGGTCATTTAAAATTGTTCTATAATATTCTATTTATTTCTTTTCTGATTATATTTGTATATATTTCTTCTTACATCTTTAATTAAACAAACATGGACTAATTCTCTTTGATTTAACTGTAAAACCAAAGGTTTATTCGTTATATATCTCTTTTTTTTGTTACGTCATTGTTTTTTTCTGGATTTTATTATTTTAGGTAAGCCAATTCGACAAATTGAATAGCCGGAAACATTTTGTTTTAATTTACCTTTTTTTTTAAATCAACAATTACGACATTTAAATTCGATCTTGTTGAGATTCAAAGTGGGCTTTTCGTAAGGCCTCCATTTTCAAATGCTTTAGATATTTACGGTGAAATCTGCTTTTTTTATGTTGCTCCCATTCTTTATCGCCATTCAAAACTAAAGGTTCGCCTTTATTGTCCCTACATGTTTCGCAAACATGCTTGTTCCAAGTAAGAATTTTGGTTTGTGTACTGAAACAATTAATACGTAAAAAGAAGTATGGAGATCACTTACTCTTTAACTTCTTTTGTTGGTGTTAGCATGACAGATGCAGTTTCACTCAGGCTTTTGGGATCTGGCAAAGGCTCGTCTTGTTGAAATGCTTTGGCTACTTGTATCGCTTTATCTCTTACGTTTTGATCCCAGTGCTCTAGATCTGACAAGATATTAGTTTTGCGTAATCTGTGTTTATACCTTACCTCCTGCATCCAAACAATAAATAATAACGTTATTGTTTTTGGCATTCAAGGCAGTCGGTACTAACTTGTTGCGGATCCATTTGATTTGCGATTTGGCATATTTTCGAGTTGCTGATTTCACACGCTCTGTACATTCATGCTTGATAGTATATAGTTCAGATTCATCTTTTCCTTGTTCTAATGCTTCAAAGTAAGGTTCAAACTCTTTGTAGCCAATTGCCTGCCATAGTCCTCTTTGGTATTTCTCTAATTCTGCACCAGGCATCTTGACACTTCCTTGTACTACGCGATTTCTCAAATCTTTAATCTCTTCGAATAATCCAGTTTCAATCATTTGATCCACTCGCGCATCGAGACGTGGGTTCAGTTGCTTGGGGTCTGAATAGATCCAGAACACTAGCGTCTTGTATCTCGGCACCAAGCCATGTGTCTCAAAATGCTCTTTTTGTGATTTTATAATCTCACTTTGTGGTTTACCCGTTTGATGAAATATCTAGCCAAAATGGATCAGCGATAAGTTTATTAAAATAAATTACCCTTAGACTTCTTAAGATTTTGCGTCTATCTGAAGGATGCCATTTATTAGCCATAATCGGGTCTACTTTTTTGAGTCGCTCATACAACTCTTGTGTCTCTAGTGCATCAAACTCGGGAAACTGATTCTCGTCTTCTTCTACTGTCAATTCAGGTGATGGGCTACGTTTTTGTTGATCCTTGCTGATGGTAGTATTGTTCCATAGTAATGCTTGTATATAATAATTCGTACCACCCACAACAACAGGCAATTGTTTTTCATTTGAAATGCTTTCAATTGTTTGTGAAGCGTCTTTTAAAAAGCTTGTGACGCGGTATTCCTCTTCAGGCTCCAAAAAGTCCATTAAATGATGCTTTATGCCTTCTCTCTCTTGAATAGGCATTTTATTAGTGATAATATCGAGTCCTTTATAGACCTAGTTTCTTATGAGAAAATAGGTGTCTTGTTTGCATGCATTTTCTTTTTGTTTTACCTGTAAAGCGTCAGCGTTAATGACTTGTCCTTTTAACGCTTTACATAATTCAACTGCAAGCTTGGACTTGCCGATCCCAGAACTACCAACAACTGTTGCTATTTTCTGTATGGTTGACATAATAAACACTGTGAAGCGAAAAAAGAGTCAGAGAAAAAAAAATATATATGTGAAGTGACTGCTCCTGGTATTTTGAAATGCAACAGCACTCTACTTGTCATTAGGAACTAGCAGGCAATTGCTTATCTTTTTTTTTGTTTTGTTTTATAAGGCATTTCCAAGCAAAAAAGACAAAGTATCAAACAAATCAGACTTGCGAGCATCTGATTTCATACTGCTAAACAATGAAAATACTTTTCAAAGAATCTGTTTTTGTCTACGACAATAAATTCATGCATTTACATTTGACTGCGTGGCAAAAGTTGGACTAGACCTTTTTTTTTCTTTGTCCAATCTCGATATACTTCTTTGGGTAAGTTAGCACGGGTATGCATTTTTACGCTTTCAAGATTATCAGAAAGGGAAGAAATGTATGCAAATCTAGATAAAGAGAAAATCCTTTGTATGACTGAAAGTCATTTATAAATCGGCAACGGTGCAAATTCGAAGAATGCCATTTTATTGATTCAAGACTCTATTTCGTGCACAGAAGAGCTAGTTTTTAAAGTTAAAGACTATTCTTACAAAGCAAAATCCGATTCAACGCGTCTTTTTTTTTCTTACTCAACAGAAAGTCGTACTATCAATAAGTACAACAATACATGCCATAAAAAAAAAAGAGAAATGCTTGCTATGATACTATGCTTTATTATATAATACTTTTCTTGGTGAGTAAGCTCCCTAGATATCTTCTTTTATTAAATACGCAAATACGCACTTTTGTTCAAGGTGTACCAATATCGGACAAACCCAAATCAAGTTGGATCAGGGATGGATGCTTTTTAGAAAGTGGTACATGTACTACATTTTAAAAGTGACTTTCTCAAAAAAAAATTGACAGCTGAAAATTAAGGTTAGCAGGCACCTCTAAGTCGTTTGTACTCATCGGCTTATGACGGAAACAGTTTCACATGTTGAAGTTGCATTCCCTTTTTCATACTTCACTATTGAAACTAAATTTATTGCGATTACAAAAAGACATTATGAGATGATCATGATATAAATTTATTTAGATAAGGAAGAAGTAAAGAGTAAATAAGATGTAAATGGTTTAAATTACGTAAAAAGTAAAGAGTAACTAGCGACAATGATGATGAATTAGATATTTTACAAGGAGGAGAAGACGGCCTTAGCAAATGAATCTTGGCTCAAGCTGTTACAACCTTGAAGACCAGCATTAACAGAAGTACCAATAGTAGCACCAGCATTAAAGTTAACACCAAAAGCAGCACCGAAGCCAGCACCAACACCAAAACCGACGTTAGTATCGACACCTTCATAGCCGCCAACACCAGCGTGGCCACCGATACCAGCACCGGCATGACCGTGTCCAATAGCTCTACCACCATAGTAAGCACCACTATCAATCTTAGTTCTGATGCCAAAAGGAATTTTCTTTCTAATGCCACCAATAGCAGAGCCAACACAGCTATTAGCACTACCGTGCAAACCAGCACCGATCTTGGGAAGTTGAGCATGGATCAAAGTCTTGGCTTCACCGTGAATTTGAACCAAGATAGCAAGGAGTTGAGCGTCAGACAAGGTCTTCTTACCACATTTGCTACGAAGACTAGCTTCAATTTGAGCATAGATTCTAGCGTTGATTTGAGCTTCCAGACTAGCACTGAAAGAGGATCTCAAGCTGGCGACAGCATAAGATTCAATGGACCTGACACTAGACATGCCGAGGTTTAAGACACCACCAAGGAAAGAGTTGATATTGAAAGTAGCTGCAGCACTTTGAGCAAACTAGAAAGAGAGAAGAAATAAGTAAGAACCAATGTGACTATGAGAAATTTATTTACAGTAACGGAAACAGGGGCAAAGACTTCAGCATCAAGATGACCACGAATAGAGTCCATGACGGTACCAATAAAATCATTGTTTGCTTGACAAGGGCAGACAAAGGTACGCTTATCCAAGACAGCAGTAAGATTAAGAGGTTGCTCAATGCTTGTGACATCAAGAGCAGTATCTCTAGAAATAGGAGAAGCGGAAACAGCAGAAGAGCAAGCAGCAACCAAGAGCAAGGCAGAAGCGATAGAGAGTCTCATTTGAATGAAAAGATCGGAATGGAATTAATTGAGGAAAAAGTTTGACAATGATGTTAATTGTCGAAAAACTCTTTGATATTTATACTCTTTGATCTTATTGATTTTGCAAGATTTTCTCAGTCTCATTCAGTATTTTAAGTACAATTAAGGTTTTTTCCTTGTGTCAGGCATTAATTGATTAAATACAATCTTTTTTTTTTCTTTTTAAACGATCGACATCAAAATGCTTCAATATGCAAAATTGAGGAATATAAACATGTTGTCCTACAATTGAATTCTATTAATACTGACTAATATGGTAAATTAAAACCGAACAACTATTGACCAAATTTAGGGTATAAATGCAGCGTTGAAGTAGATAACACCGCTTCACATTGCACAAGGCTCTTAAATGTACAGTAAAAACGTTTATTTTTTTTTCCAACAAGAAAATATACCTTCTGATTCTCTTTTTAAAAATAACTTGCATTAATTAATGAGAATTTGATCTGAAGTTGTAACTTGTTTCTTTTTTTAAGCATTTACCGTTGTGCATGAATGGAATTTACATCTTTGAATGAAAGTTAATGTAATCAACAATGACAGACATTCTCTTTTCTGAAGAGAAACAATAGCTTTATTGCTCCGTTGTAATCTATTTTTATACATCATGCAACTTTAATGGCAACAAATCCTTCAATTGTGATGCGCATATGTATGAATACGTGAATTATGTTCTAAACATATAACAATAGCAAGTTAAAAAGAGAAAGCATTCTATTAAAAAGCTTTGACTTATTTGGGTAAAGGACAAGACATAGTCGATCTTGGAGTTTGTTTTCGGGACACACTTTTCTCATCTAATAATACATACTATCATATCCATAAGATTCGAAGAATAGATAATGCTTAATTGAAGAAGTTTATAAAAAACTTTATCAAAAATAATCCAATGAAATCAAAAGAGACAGATTCTCTGTAAATGACCCAAAATGAGCAAAAGGCAATGATTAAACATACACTACTCTTGCAATACATGGCCTAATAGCATAAAGTGCTTTCTATTTTACTGAGCGCAAGACCAAGGTTTTACATTAAGAGTCTAGCCTCTAAAATTTATTAAAGATACTTACCAAGCAGAAAATCATGGTTGATAGGTTTAGGTAATATTGATAATCCTAAGAAATAAGGAAATTGCAAGGATAGCATTGAAAGTTTTGTTATTCTAAAGTTTTACTAAAGATTAAATAATTAATCAAAATCGAACAGAAACAATGTAAATACGACAAAGGTAATCTAATTGGTTTCTTCTAAAAAATATCAATCTATTTGGTAGTTCAATTGATTTTATGCCTTATAGACATAAAAATTCTTCAAACAAATGTAACAAACACACTTAAGTTAGTGAAAAAGAGTAAGCTCTATTCTGTATTCGACAATCTTAAAATTGTCATTAGATGCACTTCCCTAGAAAAAAACCTTTTTTCCTTTAGGTAACCTATGAAAAAATATCTATAAAAGAGTGATTCCGTATAAGACATACCAAGTATTTGGAGAATACAAATCGATCAAAAAGCTTTTGGCATCTCGATAATTTTCTGAATATTCACTGAATCTTTCCGTTATACTCTGTCTTAATACGAATACTCTTCTAGTATTGCAAATCTCACTAAAAGCGCCAAACGTGAAGCAACTCAAGAGCCAAAAATAAATTTTTAAATAAGGGCCTTGACTCCTACTTAAGTACATTCCTTTTATGATATCATTCGCCACATTTATATGAACATATGAATATATTACTACTGTATCGTCTTAGAGACTTCATTTTTCTTATGTACCTTTAGGCAACTATTCGCTTAATATGATTAAGTTGAAGTACAGGAATGAAATGATTCTAGTAAGTAGGGTACCTTTTTTTTTTACCATCCAAACATCTTTTTTGAAGTACAAAAATAAGTGAATATAAATACAGTTTAATGCATAACTTAACGAATCAATTAGTTTTGCTATAATGTCGTGTTTTGTTTAGACTTCCTGTCATTACTCTATAAAGTGTCCGTGCTTAAAGAAATGTCGAGTAAAAATTTCTTCATGCAGTGAATCTGCAGATTTTAGCCTGACAGACAAATTCTTCTTTTGGTACCTTGTGTTACCTTTCTTTTCTTACTTTTCGCCAAAAGGTGACGTGGAACTTTTACAAGGGCTCGGGGATTCTATTCTTTCCAGTTTTTCTCTCTTCCTTAGAGCCCTCTTTCCCCTACTCCCCACTCTATAATGAAGTCTCACGTTCAAGCACAAGTCAAGACACCTGTTTACCATGATCCTTGGGCCAAGCGTGAAGCATGGCGCAAGCACCCTATCTTCTCCAAATCCTCCAACTTCAAGACCATGTTCCCTGGTCTTGGTATTGCTACTGTTGCTTTTGCTGCCTACTGTACTTATGAACACTTTTTCCTTAACAAGAAGAGCCACCATTAAATTCATTCACTTTTATTCCCGTAAGTGCGAGTAATATCATGTTTTGTATACTCATACTAGGTAGAAAAACAAATGGTCTTTTTGGATTGAATTTTTTTTAGTGCATATTCAATAAAGAACACGATAATAGAACACACTCGAATCTGAGCAGCAATTCAACTCGATAAGTTATGGCATAAACATGTTGTTTGTTTGATTCTCCATGAAAAAGTTATCCCAACCTATTTATCAAATGAGATACAGCAAAACATTTTAATATGTATCTTCTTCTTACCTTGTACATCAAATGCCCCATTTGGATTCTCGGTAAAAGGTGCGCCTGCAGTTGAAAAGAGTTGTTGCCATGTTGTTTGTGGAAGCGTAGGCATATTACCATTGAATAACCATGATGAGCTATTCTCAGTAGGTTGTGTTGTATTGTTTGCATAAGAGGATGTTGGATTACTTATGATTTGTTGAACACTCATAGGAGAAACCATCATTGGTTGTTGATAAGATGGTTCTAATTGTGCAAATGGTTGACAGAGAGTAGCAGCAGCATTAGTAGCATTATTTGTTGCCGTTGTTGTTGTTGTTGTTGTTGTTGTTGTTGTTGTTGTATTGATGTTTGATTCATTGGTTCTTCTGTCTTCATTTTGTATAAGATTAGAGAGTGTTTGAAGAAAAGGAATCATGGGAGGACCTGCTGGTATGTCCTTACCAAGAGGACCAAAACATTCGTTTATGCAGATAGTCACATAGCGTTTTGCTTCTTTAGCAGTATCAGGGTTTGTACTTGTGCAATTATAGACATGAATCAAAGCAGCTTGTAATACAGAATAAGCTAAATGGCATGAGTATAATCAGAATTTGATAACAGCCTATTTACCTGAGAAGTTCCATCCAAATTTTGCAATAGACATGTAAGGAATGGCTCTTGCAATGTCAATACTAAGCTTTGCAGCGTATGTACACGTCTCAATAGCCTTCAACACAATCTCATCATGAGTTCCTTCGTTATCTAATACAATAAAAGGGCGATGTAAAAGCAAGACGACAGCATGGTAACATATAGTTAAAGGACCTCCTTGAATAATCTTTTTTGATTCTGGGGAAAGGAGATGAATATTCTGCAAATCTTTTTCTGTCATTTTACAATCGCCTGGTACATGATCAAACCATTCATTCAGCATTTTTTGTAAGCTCCATACTGTCTGTTCCATAGTCTTTGTTCTATATCCATTTGCTTTGGCTTTAGGAGAGTAGATTCGACGCAATACTTCACCCAAAATGCCAGATAGCTTAATAAAACTGACAAACATGGTCAAGTCCTCATTTCCGTTGGGTCCTTGTACCAAAGGAAGATCTACATCACAGTCAGATTCAGCAATAGCAAGTGGCCTTCCCATGACAGCAGAGCACCATCTGTCTGTAACATAAGTAGAGTAGAACAATTGTTTTCTTTTCTCGCTCAATTCTTTTGAGATTTTGACAGTAGTCACTGATCGATGTAAGCCCAAGTCTTGAGCCATTCTGACAGCCATGCCTGCCAATAACCAATTTCTATAGGAACTTGTTGAGTAAGTAGGATGGGCACATAATAAAGTAAGTGCTTGGATAGTAACAACACGAGGTTTTAAGTATTCTTTGCGAACAAGTGTACTCGTTCGTTCAAGAAGTGCCTGAAAAATATCATCACGTTCAACACCAGCCTGTCTGAAAGCAGGATCGCTTTGTTTCAAGAGGAAGCAAGAGTAAGCGCACATAGCATAAGTAAGCAATGGTGCAGGAGGGGTGTTATTCTTCCTTCAAAAGCATCCATGTACTCATTCTTTTCTACTACAGGCAATATTGTATGTGCATCTCTGAAATAAGTGTGTACAAGGGCTTCCAAAACAGATCGCGGAATGATATCGTCTATGGCTTCTTGGTCATCAAATGCCTCATCATCGGCCGTTGCATCTCTCACTACCATTAAGTCATTATCGTCTGCATTCATTCTTCTAATAAGGTAACTGGCTTCATCATTAGCCAGTGGAGGTAGGTTATACACTTCTCTTCTATTGGTATCATTATCTGAAGACAAGATGTTGCCCACCAGATAATAACCTGATGAGCTACCATGATATCGAATCACTTTTCCCTTTGTGCTGCTAATTTCTTTAGGCGCTTCTTCTTTCTTTCCCCCTTCTGCTACTGTTGTATCGTCTTTCTTAACCATTGTTTCTGAATTATCAGAGCCTATATTTCTCAAGAGCCGCTCCATTCTCTCTAATCTTGATTCAAGACTTTCAATGTACCTATAAAGTAAAAATTTAAATTGAATTCATGCAATGCTTAGATCTACCCCTTAGGAGGACCTCGTTTCTTAGATGTCTAGAGACAAATTAATTTCTTAAATAACGACAGTTTGGCTTACATCGTTAAATGTACATTCCCAATTGTATTGTTTACATGTTGTACATGGTTGATTTGTGTCTACATCACATCTAGTCTCTATAAGTATAATTATACAATGATTTTGTTTTATTACTTTATTTTCTTGCGTCTACAAGTATCACCTAACCATTGTATACACATTAGTCTTATCAGTTAAACCCCACCCCTCCATACATGCTCTTGTTATTCTTGTTCTTTTAGAGCCATTAGGTTCTTGTTTACTATATTCTGGTATGTTATGCATGTTTTAGTGATGGAGACTTATTGATCAAGCTGAAAAGGTATATTTATTGAAAAAAAAAAAATCAAAAGAAAATAAAGTTTTGGTAAAACTATTTTACCGTCAATCATAATTATCAACCGAGGTACCTGCTACTGCATCACCAAAACCATTTCCTCCAATCAAAGGCACGCCTGGTCGAATAGCACTGTTAGATGCTGAAGAAGTTTGTGCGCCTGTTGCGTAATATTCTGTTTTCAGTCCAACCAATCCCGGATTCACGACCATAATAATAGCTGAAAGAACAATAAGTATAGTCAAGCTTAAAGTGGCTGCAATTCGACACCTTTTCTTCCATAAAAAGGCCGAAGGTGTCTTTGTTCCCCAAGAACTACTTCCTGCAAACCATGCTATTGGGAAAATAAAGCCAAAGAAGAAAAGGTATTTCTCGATAATTCTTTCACCTCTTTGCGCTGCTTCTGTGGTCTCTTTCTCCTCAATATGTATAATGCTATCAGCGCTCATGTAGATAAACCATATGAAAATTGGCCTTTATTTTATGTTTATATGCATTGATTCAAAAGTTACTTGACCTTTAAAGGAGAAACCATGATTCATTTCCCGGTCGACGTTTTAAAAAACATAGTCACTTTTTTTTTTTTGCTGAAAAGGGAGAGAAAAAAAACCTTGCTACTCTACCCTTGACAGCTTTTTTTTCTTTCCTTACTATCATATCGAACTTTGTTACAAAGTATTTCCTTTTTTTTTATCCAAGTAGTTTTTGTCGTTCTCTCTTACTGCTTTTGATCTCGGACGTTTTTCTCGTACACACATAAAAATACAAACAAGGTGTCTATTTCGGTATGTCACTATCCTTAGTTCGACAAGCAGTTACAAAAGGAAGGCTGGTTCCTCTTCAACGATATCAGACATACACTATATCAAAATGCATTATATCTCGATACAACAGCACAGCAGCTGCTACGCCCCCCGCAGCAACAGAACAAGAAACTCCTCTTCGCCGCCAACATATTATATTTCCCAATCCTGGTATGCAAAGCTTCACCGAAACCACTCGAATATTGCCTTCTGCTGTTGCTGAACAATTTGCAATTTTAAAGGCTTGTATTGCATCTGGCTCAATGGATCGTGCTCAACGTATTATGAGTGAGCTTTACAGGGCAAAACCCGAAGAAATGAAGTTGTTTGCAGATATCAATGTTTATAATTATTTCTTGAATGGATTTGTGGAGGCTCCAGAAGGGCCAATGACAAAGTATTGTCTATCTTGGTTTGATAATATGAAGGAATATGGTGTTCATGCAGACGCAAACACATTTGCTATCATTGTGAAGGGATTTCTCAAGTAAGTAAATCGAGAGGAATTTGAAAATTCATGCTAATTTTTTTATGTTTAGAGTAAAAAGCTACCACACTGCAAAAGCTCTATTGAGAGACTTGGCCGAAACAGAAGGAATTAATATAGAACAAATGTTGCGCTCAGAATATTTGTCGAAAAATGACGTCGAAATGTTTAGAGAGGTATAGAATGATAATTACGCACTTAAAAAAAAAGAGGCTGACGGTCTTTTGTAGATGATTTCTGTCTCAAAAGGAACTTTAGATTTAAATATTGAAAAGCTTTTAAAAGAGCTTGAGAGTGCAACCGATCAAATTCTCGGTAAACCTGCTGTCAAAGAAATACCAAAAACGGAAGAGAAACTTAAACAAATCGAAGTGGTGCCTGAAGCAAAGCCCACAAAATCAATTGGTGTTCACTTTTTGCAAGAGCAATTGGCTGCTTTGCGCGATCCTCATGCTAGTGTCAAAACAGATCCTTACGAGCTCCAATTAGGGCTGGAGCAACAAGGCTATGAAATGGCTTTGCAACGATTACTGCATACCAAAGAACAAAGTATTGAGCGTGGTGATACGTTGAATGCTATGAACTTGTCACCCTTAAAACGTATCATGTGGACTTGGCATCAAAATATGGTGCCTTTGATTCAAGAAGAAATTATGCGTTGTGATGCTGCTACTGCACGAGAAAGTGATCGTCGTGCTTATGGTCCCTTTTTAAAACTATTGCCTCCCAAGACACTGTCCATTGTGACTATTTTGGAACTCTTACGTCTTCACAACTCATCTGGTATCGGTGATGGCATGAAGACTGCTCGTGCTGTGATTGATGTGGGTAAAGCTGTTGAAATGGAATATAATGCTGTCCAAATCAAGCGACGTTCCACCAAATCTTCTCTTTTAGACAAGGGCACAGATACACAAGCATTGTTCTCCAACAGTCGGTTATTCAATTTAACTGTCAAAAGAGCACAAAGAGACATGATGGAGAAAGGCGGTGGCGCATTGGTAAATGAATGGAATCCAGTTTGGCCCAGCACCATTCGTGCTAAAGTCGGCAGTGTATTGACTAGTTTATTGTTGGAAGCTGCAAAGATTCCTGTACCTAGTAAAAACCCTGAGACTGGAAAGAAAATGTAAGTGGCATCTATATATTATAGCTTACTTACTTGCTGTTAGTATTGAAAACATTCCAGCCTTCTTCCACACTTACCAATATGTACATGGTAAAAGAGTGGGTATTATCAAGTTTTCTGAACAGTTGACACAAATGCTCTCTCGTGAACCTGTACGTGATACCCTTCACCCTCGTCTCTTACCAATGCTTGTTCATCCTCGACCATGGCTTTCCTACAACTCAGGTGGTTACTTATCCACCAAATCTGTGTGTATGAGAATCAAGGATTCTGCTGAACAATTAGTTTATCTCTCTAAAGCTTCTGAACAAGACCACCTTACAGACGTATTGGCCGGTTTAGACGTATTAGGGTCTACTCGTTGGAGAGTCAACAAGGATGTTTTTAAGGTGATTTTAGAAGTCTGGAATTCAGGCGAAGCACTTGCTGATATTCCACCTGCTATCAACGAGCCCGCTCCATTGCCACCCAAGCCCGCAAATTACGACACAGATCCTAAAGCCAAGTTTATGTGGGTCTCTGAAGTAAAGCAACAGCAAACAAATGAAAGAAACTACCACAGTTTGAGATGTGATGTCAACTACAAAGTAGAAACTGCTCGTGCCGTAAGTAAAAATGGGAAATTTATAGCGATGAATATTGATTTTGTTAGTTTTTGAATCTTCCTATGTATTTCCCTCATAATATGGATTTCCGTGGTCGTGCTTATCCCATGCCTCCCACGTTAAATCATTTAGGTAACGATTTATGTCGTGGTTTATTGCATTTTGATGATGCAAAGCCCTTGGGTACTCGTGGCTGGAGATGGCTTAAGATTCACTTGGCCAACTTGTACGGTTATGATAAGCACTCCTTCTCTGAAAGAGAAACCTACACGATGGACAACATTGAAAACATTTTGGACTCTGTTGACAAACCCTTGACTGTAAGTATATCTTCATTCTCAAATACGCAAATTAATCTGTGTTGGCTAGGGTAACCGATGGTGGTTGAAGGCAGAAAATCCATGGCAATGTCTTGCTGCTTGTTATGAGGTTGCTGCTGCTTTCCGTAGTGGAAAACCTGAAGAATTTAAGTCTCAACTCCCTGTCCATCAAGATGGTACCTGTAATGGTCTTCAACATTATGCTGCCCTTGGTGGTGATTTAGCTGGTGCTCGTGCCGTCAACTTGGCTGCTGGTGATCGTCCTGCTGATGTCTATACCGGTGTTGCTGACATGGTCAATAGTGTCATCGACAAAGCTGCAGCAGAAGGTGATCCTTTAGCTCAACTTTTGCAAGGCAACATCAGTCGAAAGGTCGTCAAGCAAACTGTCATGACCAATGTGTATGGTGTGACATTTATTGGTGCCCGTGCACAAATTGAAAACCGTTTGAAAGAAAACCCTAATATTCCTCGTGACAAGGTCTACATTTTAGCTGGTTACTTGGCTAAGGCCGTCTTTTCTTCTTTAGGTGAAATGTTTACAGGTGCTCGTCAAATTCAAGACTGGCTTACGGATTCTGCTAGACGTATTGCACGAAGTGTGCCTTTGGAAACACTTCAAGAGACCGGCATTGTTGCTGGTGCTGATCCTGTGGATCCAGCCACACAAAAGAAAGACAAGCGTAAAAAGAAGAATAGCAAGACATTCTCAGCTCGTAATCCTTCTGCAAATCAAATGAGTTCTGTGATTTGGACTACACCGCTTGGTTTGCCTATTGTTCAACCTTATCGTCGTTCAGGCAAGAAGCAAATTGCTACTTTGTTGCAAACTATCTTCATTGAAGACCCTGATGCTTCTCGACCTGTTAATGCCATGAAGCAAAGTACAGCTTTTCCTCCCAACTTTATTCACTCTTTAGATGCAACACATATGTTGATGTCTGCTGTAGCTTGTCATAAGAAGGGTATGACTTTTGCTTCTGTCCACGACAGTTATTGGACACATGCCTGTGATGTAGATGCTATGAACGAAGTTATTCGCGATCAATTCATTGAACTTCATTCTCAGCCCATTATGGAAAATCTTATTGCTGAATTCAAGGAGCGTTATAAAGATTATCGTGTACCATGTAGTGCGCTTTTATCTGAAGAAGGTGAAAAGAAGAAGTTGGTAGAAGATGGCGAAGAATCCTTGGAAGAAGATATTGGATCCAGCTTATTTGGTGACCCATTAGCTATGGAAAAAGATATGGAACTTGAAAAGCAAAAAAAGGAAAATGAAAAGAAGGACGCATTAAAGGCTATCTTTGGTTTGGGAAGCGCATCCGAAGCTGAAGGTGACGGTGATGAGGATTTGGATGAAGTAGAAGACTTAGATGACGATGAACCTCCAGCCAAGAAGAAGAAGTCTGCTTTGAACAAATACAAGTATAGTTGGGAGCCACTTACCTTTTTGCCTTTACCAGCCAAGGGCGAGTTTGACATCAACGAAGTCAAGAAATCACCTTACTTTTTCCATTAGATATTTTATAGATTTACATATATTCCCCCCATTCTTTCTCTTTTTTCTTTCCTTTCATGGCATTGATTCATGTAGTGTATTTTATGTATAAACAATAATAAAAAGAAGATCATTTAGAATTTTTAAAAAAAAGTTACATATAGACCACTTGGTTTGACTGAACTATGCTTTGTTTGATTTCTACTGCATCACTTTGAATAGAGATATTTGGCAGTGTATTGTCTTCAAGACAATAGTTGAAATAAATAGGCTGGGATGAGCCTTTTCCTTCGATATAGAATTTAGCAAGCAAACGTTGTTGAGGACTATCTGGTTGGTATTGTTGCATTAAATCAGATATTTGCCAAGTGAGTCGGTTCTTTACTGTATCCCAAACGCCTTGAGGTGTGCTTTGAACATTATTAACTTGATCTTCCATTGCAACACTGACACTGCCTTTTATTTTAGAAGGATCAATGTCGATGTTCTTGCTATGTTTGACAATCAGATAAGAAATGCCGTCAACACATTTCCAAAAAGCAACAAGTTGTAAAGGAAGTTGAGAAGTGTCTGTGTTTACATCAAACATAAAACAAGCAACTGGCTTGCCTGGTTCAAAATGACTCGTGTTTATCACATAGCCGTCAGCTTGAACAATGACATAAGGAGAGCGAGGCCTAAGATTTTGTATATGGTCTAGACCGTTCAGTTGAATAGGTATGCTGCCTGTATTGCTGTGACAAGTAATCAACACTTGTCCAGCAATATACATGTTTGAGCCTGTTACCCTTGTCTTTTCTACTATAGATACAGACAATGGTTGTTGTGTTTCAGGAATAGGTGCAAGCTGTAATGATGTTTCTGAGTTTCTTGTTGTAATAGTAGGAGAATGATGCAAAGATGGAGTGGACACTGTGTTAAAATTAGATAGAGCCATAGAAGATGAGGTGATAAATGGATTTGTTTCGCTAACTAGTATCATAGAATTAGCACGATCTGGTACATTGGGTGCTAATTCTGCAGAAATCAATACAGAATGTGTCTGAGATCGAGGAATATTACTTTCTCTTCTTCCTCTTGGTCGCCTTGTTACTGTTGGTGTTCGCTATACAAAAAAAAAAAAAAAAAAAAAAAAAGAATCAGATATATATGGCCAAAATGAGATAATGATACCTCTCGAAGCATATTAGCCATTTTGTTAAGTGATGCATTTGCTTGGTCAGTCTCTTCATGCAAAACATTGTCTCTAATGTTGACTTGTAGTCGTTGATTCCAACTTGAATCATAAAGAAATTAGACTCTATGAATCATGTTGTTCCATACAAACCTTTGTAAATCTGAGTCTATATCTGATGGCGAATTACGAGAAGAGATATCTGATCCAAAAGTAGCCGCAAATTTGTCTCTTGAAGGTGGTATAGAATAACCTTCAGAATCCACTACCTAGAAAGACAATGAGTGCATTTTATTATTTGTATTTCGTGTTTACATTTGAAGCTACGGGTGAAATATTGATGACTGGATCAGGCACTGGTTCTTCTGTTACACTAGAACAATTTGACATTTGATGTTGTGAAGCTCTAGGGAGATGGTTGCTGTTATTGACGTTAAGCATAACTTTTGTTTTTCTCTATTCTCTTACTCCATATCATTAAATTGTTCGTGACTCTTCTTTCTCTTGGCAAATACAGATTTGACTTGAAGACATTAGATTTTGTCTGTGCGCACAATTTAGCTTACATTTGTTTGTGGAACGAAAAGAATCATGCGAATTGACAGTAGAAGATCTCGGTCTGTGGGGTACTGTCTGTAAATCTCTTGCCCTTTCTGTACAAAAGTCTTGTATATCATGATTGACGTCAAATTTTTGTGCCGATAACAAGGTTATATTTGCCATCTAATTAAGATTAACAACCTCGTGCTTTCTAATCTATTACCTCAATGCGTTTCTTTAATTGGTCAGACTGAAGGACTTCAAATGCTTCCACCATAGATTTTAGCCGTGTTAGGCGACATTCGTCAATCTTTTGATGTAAATTTAAATATTCAACACCATTTGTTTGCCAATTTCCATTTTCAGTGGGCTTTTTCTTGAAGATGGAATTTCTTTTTGACTTATTTAAGGACTGAATCATAGGTTCCATCTGATGTAGCCATTAATATCATTCAAAGTAGTGTTTGTTTACCTGTTGAAGTCGGTCATATTCTTCGAAAGGCATCGTTCTCATTGGCTTTTCGATTTCTTGAATAATACGATGTGCTAATTCTGAATGAAAACTAGCAACTTGATTCAATTCATTTAAAAGTTGCTCCCATACGGGACCGAAATGTCTATATACGCGTGTCAAGGATGGTACACTAAAAAAGAAAGGGTATTTACCCCAAAATACCCGGGTCTGTTGTGTATAGCTTTTTGGATGCCTTTGACAGGCTTTTTGCGTAAGCTTCTTCTATTTGAGCTCTTGAAGGGAATTTAATGAGTGCTTATAGTAATTATACGATTGTATACCTTTCTTTGACGTAGTCTGCAAACTCTGTATCAAGCGTTATAGCATCTTTTAGTCTAGCCTGAACAACAGAAATGCCTTCTTTAGGCTGTTTAGTCTATTTAAATACGGATTCTTTTTATTAGAAATTGTCTTTTAAAAATGTCAATATTACCAAAAAAGCATTGGCATAAAAAGCGTCTGTCATTTCAAGGTTGGAATCAAGAAGGAAGAGCTTAGGGATTCAGACAAAAGAAAGAGAAAGAGACAAAGAAAAAGGTCAATAAAAAAAATAAGAGAGAAGAGACACAATTTCAAGTCACGCACAGGCTGTCTTTTTATCTGATAAAGCCTGATGTCTTTTTTTCATGTCATACAAGTATTTTACAGCATGTTTGTTTGTTTGTTGGTGTCCTCTTCATTTATCAAATTTCAAGAGAAAAATCAATTGCATACCAAGGTAGCTTCTTTAAAACTGTCGGAATGAATTCTACGGGAAGAAAGGGATTTTTTGATTACAAACACAGAATATATCTAAAAAAAAAATAAAGGTCATTTTTTATTATTATATAATACAAGAATAGATCAAGCATAGAATGAATGATACAAGTGAACAATGGAATCTAATAAATAAACTTTCCACTGAACATAATCTATAGTTATGTTTGTTTACCATGAGTCAAGCTTCATGGTACCGTTTTCCAACAAGTTAGTGTGCATCTTGAAGACCTTGTCAAGCATTTGAGGTTCATGACCTCTGCCAGCAGCAAGACACTTCTTGGTAGCCATGTCAAAGTAATCTTGAAGTTGAGGCTTGTATTCGGGGTGAGCACACTTGTCAATGATAACTTGGGCACGTTCACGAGGACTCAAGCCACGGAGATCGGCCAAACCTTGTTCAGTGACAAAGATATCAAGATCGTGTTCAGTTTGATCAACGTGAGAAACCATAGGAACAACACAAGAGACACCGTTGGCATCCTTCTTGGAAGGACGACTAGAAGGAGAGTGCATGATACTGATCTTACTGTTACGCAAGAAATCGCCAGAACCACCCAAACCGTTCAACATACCTGAACCACATACAAGAGTAGAATTGGCATGGCCGTACATGTCAAATTCAACAGGAGTGTTCATGGCGATACAGCCGAGACGACGGATGACTTCAGGAGAGTTGGAAACTTGTTGAGAACGCAACAAGAGTCTGTCCTTGTACTTTTCCCAGTTGTTGTAGAAACGATCAAAACCTTCAGGGGAGAAACGGATTGAGGTAGCGCTGGCAAACTTGAGCTTTTCGGAATCGAAGAATTCAAGGAAAGTGTCTTGCAAAACTTCAGTGAACCTAGATAATCAAATTAATCAATATATTCCAGATTTACCCTAATTTTCCCGCTCTTGTCCGATTAAAATTTTTTGCTACTTACACTGTGACATTTTGGAAGCGTGACTTGGCTAAACCACCAATAACAGCATTAGCAATGTTACCAATACCAGATTGAAGAGGCAACAAGTTAGCAGGGAGACGACCGTGCTTGACTTCGTGTTCAAAAAATTCAATAAGATGGTTGGCAATGGCTTCAGACTTGTCATCAGCAGGTGTGTTACCACCAGTCATATCAGGACGATCACTTTCAACAATGGCAAGGATCTTGTCAGTGTCAATAGGAATAGCAGTCTAATCAAAGATTTAATGATTAGCATACGGATGTTGAATGTGATACACTTACTGTTCCGATTCTGTCCTCGGTGTTCATAATCAGATAGGGCTTACGGTTAGGAGGGAGGTCACACATGCTAATATCGTGAAGACCTTCAAAAGAGGGAATACGAGTGTTGACTTCAATGATGATCTTGTCAGCCATTTGGATCAATTCAGGGGTGGCACCAACGGAGGCACCGGGAACAATCCAACCATCTTCGGTAATGGCAGTAGCTTCAACAACAACAATGTCGAGCTTTTTGTGATCGGGCTTATCTTTAGTGTAGTAACCTATTTAAAAAATTAATTTAAGAGTTTAGAAATTGTTGGGGCAAAAAAAAAAAAAAAAGCTTACCGTAGACAAGATCTTGAGGGAACATGGAAAGATGCTTATCGGCAAAACGAATACGGCCTTCATTGATACCCTTCTTGATGTTCTTACCAACTTGGTGAGGATAGCGACGGTCAATCATGTCAAGTTGAGCCCACTTATCTTCACATTCAGCACCAGCAGAAGCACCAACAAAAAGGTTGAACTTCATTTTACCTTGGAGGTTGTTCTTTTCAACATGGTCAGCCAAAGCAAGAGGAACCATCTTGGGGTAACCAACACCAGTAAAACCAGACCAACCGAGGTATCTAAAGAGATGCTTAGATCTTATGTGCATGCACGTATATAAGCTACTTACTGTCCACCTCTAAAGTATTGGAGGGTTTCTTCGGCCTTCATGACCTTCTTCAAGAGTTGAGGGCGGCGAACTCTGGATTTCAAAGCAGTACTGACAGTAGCCATAGTGATTTATTCTAGTTTGAAAAACAAGAAAAAAGAATTGAATAAAATTCATCTACTTCGGTCTTTTTATATAGTCAAAAACTCAGGAAACGCAACGCGGGGCCTCAAGTTCGGATAAAATATAAAGAAATCCAGTGAGGCGTCAATTTTATTGATCAAGGGTTTTGACCAATTGATTAAAAAGCACCTGTTTAACTTGAATATCCAGCAATTTTGTATAACTACATAATGATCTATACATACGTATATAAATGTATATTCCTTCAAAGCCTGAAATCAGTTTTTATGTTATCAAAGGAATGACATTTGCTTTAGCGTACAAAAGCAACATGTAAAAGATTCCTGTATTACAACTTCAAGTGTCTACAATCGCCATATCGACATTTTAAAGCCAGTTAAACGTGGGGTAATTAATGAAAACTCAAAGGCAAAACTCTGGTTGGTTCCAATTGATTAGCTTCTTTCTTATTTCCCCGGATTTTCAATAGCATAGTGCTTGATAGAAAAAAAAGCAAAATAGGCAGCAACGAATCAAGTATAGAGAGAAGAAGTGCCCTCGTCATCAGTATAAAAAGAATAAAATAGAAAAGTTACCATTTTTTCTACAGATGTACGCAATAAAAGCACATGAACGGCTAAACGATAAGGAGCCTAGAGATTCATTCATAAATATGCAGCACTGGTAAAAACCTTGCAAAAAAGTTTAAGCCGTTCCAGGTGTAACATACATTTGGACAAATGGAACGATTTTTTAAACTATTCAACTAAATATGAGTACAAAAAGAAAAGTCGTTTAACGTGTGTTAAAGAAACAAACATATGATGTAAATAATTGACTATAGTTATGGGACGAGTGGATAGTTGATTATTTTGCATCCCCAAATTATGCTATTGATATTAGTCTATCTTGTTAACTAAAGTTATAAAGTTAAAAGTTTAAGAGAGCTTGCTCAATTTATGACTTTTTCTCGTATCTTAGTTTGATAACTGGTTTCACAGATCATGCAAAATGTGTCGTACTGTATTTTTGAACAAAACCATCAAAAGATGCTTCTGAATAGGTAACAAATGGTTTAAAGATATTCAATGCTCTCTTATCACTTCCAACTATTTAGCTGAAAGAATTATTGACATATATCAGTATGACAACTTTAACCTTTAGCAAAGAACTCATTCTTACAATGAAATTGCGCTATTTTCAGTATTGATGCAAATTTTCATCTTTTTTTTAGATGAAGGTAGAGTAAAGCCTTTTTATGCACTTGTAAATACTCAAATACCTACAATCTATATTTACTAACATTTATGGTACCTTTGGAGTCGATTTGGACCAAAAAAAAGCGATTTGGAAAAAATGTTCATTTTGACCTCGGATCCAAAGAGTATTAGTTGTGAAATATTGAGCTTGGCAACTCCTTGAGCTTCTTTTTGACGCTACAAGACAAAAAATGAAGCTACCGAAAAGCTTAAATACCCAAAATGTGCGTCAGACGCTATAATTTTTGATGGATGTGTTTGCTTGCCAATTGTGCTATGAAATTAATGAGATATGAACGAAAACCCTTGAGGATATTTTTACCTATTTGCTCAATATTTCGACAGCAAATTTGCTGTCTTTTGTAAGTCAATAGACTCAGAAAGCAAATATATACGGCTTTTGTTACTGCACCAAAGTAAAATAACTGCGTATTCATGCAGTTCTCAGCAAAAGCTCGATTTTTTTTAATGATTTTTGCCGCACGTATTAGTGGTCTCGAGAGGGACCCACTAAAAGAGGTGCTCGACAATTATTTATTATAAGAGGATTAAAAGAAACAAAAAGGGTACTACAATTTCAAAAAACAAAGAAATCAAGAAAAAAAAAGAGCAGCTACTGCGAGAAAAGACCTCTCAAGATGAAAGGTCATTTTCAGCAGCTATACGCATAATTTGATAGCGAGTGCTATGGAGAACAGAGAGATAATGGAGTGGTTGGTTCTGCATGGTATGGGTCCAATGGGCCTTCCAGATTTCAGAGAGACCGATCAAGGTTACCATGGCTACTGAAAGAGGACAGTTGGTTTGAGACCGAATCCGAGAAAAATTGAAAGATGCAAGTGCATCAGAGACTAGATTCAGAGAGGTGCCTGGCCATAGAAATTCTCTGATCAAGGCATCCCAGAACGGAAATTTTTGGGGGCAGCGAAAGAAGAAATGGTACACAGTCTCCTGATCACCACACAAAAAAGCTCGATTTTTGGATGCAGGATGAAGAATGAGAGATAATTTCGTTTTAAACCCCGCTCCAAGCTGTTCTGTATATCCTATGTTCATTTGCCTTACCTTTACATAATAGACTACCTATATTTCTATATTTGTATGTTCTTTGGCTCTCCAAGTAGCATATATTATCTCTTATAGATCGATTACTAACAGGTTTTATATGTCGTCGAGAGCAAACACACTTAAAGCACTGCTTAAATGCACTATTCTTTAATGCATCATTACTCGACAACCAGACTATCAAAGCAGTCCGTTTTTTCATTTAAAACATGTTCTTTCAAGCTCAGGAATCGAATGGTACCATTGGTTTGACAGTTTTGTGAAATTTATGTTTTTGACTTATGGGGGATCCACGGATGTCTGTGAAGATGAAAAAAAAAAAAAAAAAAAAAAAAAAAACTCGATCAGGAATTTTTGGAATGACCTGATGTAGGTCTGATCCAACCGAAATCAGACAAGACCGTCTCTAGATACCTCTGATGAAAAGAAAGCGAATCTACTAAAATCAAAAAAGCGAGTCAATTTGAGCCTTTGCTTCAAAACTGCAATCAAAGTTCATTGTGCACTGTAATCAGTAGAAAATAGGCCCATTTTAGTAGATGTTTGGCATTGAATAATTTCCCAACTATACACCACATGTTATGCAAGATGTAGGCGAGCAAATCATGTCATAGTACTTGGCACTTTTGAAGTCAAGAGGAAGAGCTCCGAACATGATAAACAATTGATGTCTTGAAAGAGGTAGGTTTGATCATCAAAACCCCACTTTTTTCTGATAAGCATCACCTTTGTAACTAGAAGTGCAAAAACCGATATATACATAAAAAAGACGTATCTAGCAAATTTGCTCGATGCTATATTGCAGATAGAATGGTGCAAAATTGATAGACCATTTACTAGTCAACATCTACTAAAATGGGCCTATTTTCTACTGATTACAGTCGAAATATTGAGCAAATAGGTAAAAATATCCTCAAGGGTTTTCGTTCATATCTCATTAATTTCATAGCACAATTGGCAAGCAAACACATCCATCAAAAATTATAGCGTCTGACGCACATTTTGGGTATTTAAGCTTTTCGGTAGCTTCATTTTTTGTCTTGTAGCGTCAAAAAGAAGCTCAAGGAGTTGCCAAGCTCAATATTTCACAACTAATACTCTTTGGATCCGAGGTCAAAATGAACATTTTTTCCAAATCGCTTTTTTTTGGTCCAAATCGACTCCAAAGGTACCATAAATGTTAGTAAATATAGATTGTAGGTATTTGAGTATTTACAAGTGCATAAAAAGGCTTTACTCTACCTTCATCTAAAAAAAAGATGAAAATTTGCATGAATTGTTGTCTTTTTTCGCTGTTGAAGCATTTGTTTATCTGGTGAATCTGGTGGATCTAGTGAGCCTGATGAACCGAATTTAAAAGCAAGTCTGACAATCTGCTTTTAGATACATAATCGCGAGTTTCTAAGGTCATGCTCATTAGACATATGAACTCAGTCAAACATGCAACCTAACGAGTTTTGAAGATCATAAAAGTTTAATCTAAAAGATTTCAGAAAAGGGAAAAGGGAAACTTTAACACAGTCTCTTGAAAATCATTTTCATGTTTAGCTTATATCAGAGCATAAATCGAAATTCTATATGTTCACTATAATGTCTCTTTACGCAAAAAAGACTTCTTTATTTAGTTGAATAGTCAATCTAAATAAACATTCATAGTCTTTCAAGTCTTTTTTTTTTTTTTTTTCAATATTCAAGGATTGATACTTGTGAAGTTACTAGACTGAAGAGTGATCACATTCTCCGATTCCAAAGCAGCTAGTCTTGAATAGACTAATTCACTAGAAAGCAACATAGCACTCGCTCTATAAGAACAGGCCTTTCTTCTTATAAGAGACAGTCTACTCAAATACATGAATAGATGAGTACTGCAAATAGTGCACATTCTCTGTCTGATAGCTGCCTCCCTTATAAAGAGAGAGTTTACCGAGAATAGACACTACTCAAACAAATAGCACTACTGCCACCAGGCTTAAACCTAGTCTATGTAAAAGAACGCTTTCCTAGATATCCGAAGGGTTTATGCTGATGAAGAGTTGAATGGACTATAAGCTACATCTCTCACTACCGCATTGACGCATACACCTCACAAATAAGTAAGGCCAGAACTATAACAGTAGCAAAAGCGAGCTATGACTTACATCTGCCGTCACTCTGTCCGATAGCTGTTTTCTCCTAAAGAAGAAAGATGCCATGAATAGATAGAAATTCCAGTCAAAGACCAGACGGACAAACAGAACCATACAAGCATCTATGTCTATCTTTACTTTCCCTTTGTCCACCCACAAGGAAACAAAAGTGGGTGTCAATAAACACAAGGATTGCTCATATGCAACATAGAAGACATTCCTATATTCTCTCTTGGATTTATACAATACCAACACAAGGGGCAAGATCACACAAGAGTCAGGTAAGGCCTGAAGCGAGCATAAGAAGAGATCATCATACCAGTGCACTATGTTTGGGATTGTCTTCAAGTGTTGTTGAAATACAAGTGCAAAAAAGAAACAAGTCTTTTCTTCTTTTTTAACTGACAACAAGTATGTAGTTTTCTCTATCAAATTGATGTAAAATCAATAAAAGCAGAGCTATTTTGATAGAAGAGTAGCGCCAACTAGGTAATCAACTAAGTGAGAGGCAACAATACTGTAAAGGCGAAAACGTAATACTTGTTGACGAGAGTAAAGAAGTTGAAAAAAATAAATAAACTGGCAATGCGTGTAAATAATAAAGGCAGGGAGAGATTATTTCACTTGAGCAAGAGTTAACAAGTTGTAACATGTCTTTAGTTGCCTAGCAACGCTTCAGTATGTGATGTTGAATTTCGTTTGCATGAAAGTCTGAGAATCAATCACAGATACGGTTCAGACAGGACACATTTGAATACCGAAGGGATTGCAAATAAAAAAAAAAAACTACGCTTTTTTTTTAACTTTATACAGAATGTCTAAAGCAGAATCCGAGTATGTCAAGTTAATTAGTAGTGATGGTTTTGAGTTTGTAATTCACCGTGAAGCTGCTATTCGTTCTGGTACTATTAAGAATATGTTGTGTGGTCCTGGTAAGAAAAAATAAAAGAAAAAAGTCGATACAAAGATACTCATGAGCCATAGTTCAATTTAGAGAATCGCTTGATAATGAAATCACATTTCGCGATATAAAGTAAGTCAATATAAATATACTCTTTTACTAATGTCGTAAACAGAGGTGCCATTCTTGAGATTGTATGCAGATATCTTTACTACAGATGGCAATACGAAGGCTCCACAACAGAAATACCCGAATTCAAAGTGGATCCTGAAGTCGTTTTAGAGACTTTAATGACAGCAGACTTTTTAGAATGTTAATCATGTTTATTGTACACAAAATAAAAAAAAGGGAAGGGACGATTAAAAGTTAATGGCATTGCCAAAGGAAGCAATAAGACAAGCTTCACGGAAAGCTTCAGACAGAGTAGGGTGAGCGTGACATGTACGACCAACATCTTCAGCAGAAGCATTGTATTCCATAGCCAAGACACCTTCAGCAATCATTTCACCGGCATTGGGACCAATGATATGAACACCCAAGATACGGTCTGTGTCAGCATCAGTAATGACCTTGACAAGACCATCAGTGTCATCGTTGGTACGAGCACGGGAGTTGGCAACGAAGGGGTAGCTACCAGTCTTGTACTTGACACCTTCTTCTTTCAATTGAGTTTCGTTCTTACCTACCCAAGCAACTTCAGGGTGTGTGTAAATGACAGAAGGAATAGCATCGTAGTTGACGTGACCGTGACCAGTAGCGATCATTTCAGACACGGCAAAACCTTCATCTTCAGCCTTGTGGGCCAACATGGGGCCAAAAGTAACATCACCAATACAACGAATGTTAGGGACGCTTGTCTTGAATTCAGAATCAATGACAACACGACCACGGTTATCGAGTTCAACACCAACGTTTTCTAAGCCGAGACCAGCAGTGTAGGGACGACGACCGATGGAGACGAGGACAGCATCAGCTTCAAGCTAATAATCAATATATGTTAATTCACAAGTTGCCAAACATCTAAAATTACTTACAGTTTCAGCCTTGCCACCCTTAGCAGCTTCAACATCCACCTTGACAATATCACCTTCTACCTTAGCACCATTGACCTTGGTGCTCATCTTGAACTTGAGACCTTGCTTTGTCAATGTCTTGTGGAAGCTCTTGGCCAATTCAGGGTCCATACCAGCACCAATGGCATCCAAGTATTCAACCACAGTGACTTCAGCACCGAGACGAGACCAAACGGAACCCAATTCAAGGCCAATGACACCAGCACCAATGACAACCATCTTCTTAGGGACTTTTTCTAATTCCAAAGCACCAGTAGAGGAAACAATCTTCTTTTCATCGATTTCAATACCGGGAATAGGAGTGACTTCGGAACCAGTGGCAATGATGACATTCTTAGCCTTAAGGGTAGATTCCTTACCATCTAAACCGGCAACAGCAATTTCATTGGCTGTCTTGAATGAACCAGTACCTTTGACATAGTCAACACCGTACTTCTTGAAGAGGAATTCAACGCCCTTGGTCAAACCACCAACAGCCTTAAGACGAGCCTTGTGCATGCTATCCAAGTTAAGCTTGACATCAGAGACTTCAATACCACGGCTCTTGAGATCGTGTTGAGTTTGATGATAGATGTGAGAGTTGTTCAACATGGCCTTGGAAGGAATACAACCAACGTTTAAACAGGTACCACCCAAGGAACCACGCTTTTCAATACAGGCAGTCTAATGGGGTCCATGTCAGATCCCAACTAATTTTTTCCCACCATCACTTACCTTAAGACCTTGTTGAGCAGCTTTAATAGCAGCGGGATAACCACCAGGACCACCACCGATAACAACAACATCGTATTCAGTTTCTAAAGAACAATGAGTATCAAAGACTTTAAAGCATAGTGATATTTCATACCAGTGCTGTAGAAACGATAGAAACTGTTGGCAAAAGGACGGGCAGTCTTCACAGCAGCGTTGCGTGCAGCAATCTAATAAAATGTAAGCTTACATCAAATGATTCAAGTGCTTATTACGTTTGCTAAAGGAGTCTTGGTAGCAGCAAGTCTAAACATGTTTAGGAAACAAAAGAAGAAAAGAAAAGAAAAGGCCAGCAAAAAAAAAAGAATTTAAGAGTTTTTTAATCGAAAAAAAGTCGGGAAAACAAGGGGAATTTCAGTCACGAAAAAAGCAAGCTTCTTTTTGGGGGAGTTTTGTTTTAGCGGTGTTTTTCAAGATTGTCTTAAAAGAGACAATGAGGCTGTTCTGTATAGGTCCACAGGAATCCAGCCAATATAGTTTAAACCACCAAACCCACCTATATAGTAAATCTTCTCTACATGGAACTCATAAAACCGAAAATCATGAAAAGAATTCCTTGCATAAATGATTGAGTAGACGAGTATTTACTACGCATAACTTACCATAGTCTTGCTTCCGGATGTGTTTGAAAAAAGCAATTCATAGCCAATTTAGACTATATAGACAGACATTTAATTTAGTGTGCTTATCTGCCTTACTTACTTTAGATTCAGGTATACGAGTAGTATGTCCAAATAATGTAAAGCGAGGTTGTTGAACAGGCGTTGAACGGTTTCCATAATAGACATTATAGTCTTTTAAAGCAGTGATTGTGAATGCCATTTGATCAGGGTTTTGGTGCATATTTCGAGCACTCAACTACAAACAGACCGATAAGTTATCGAAACAATTTTGTCTATATAGGCGCAGACCTGTAGATCTGACATGAACAACAATAAATTGCCTGTCTCCTTTGTGCATTCAACACTATAGTATTCCATAATACCAAATGGAAACCCACTCAACTCATTAGACACTGAAGAGTCCATCAATGTCAAGATATGTCCTCTGCCTATATAGACCACAGTTAAAGGCATGCAGACACATATTTGCAATGATACCTGAGTCTGCTACTATTCTTCTTGTTAAATGAGCAGCAGCTTCTACAGACTGTTCTATTGCATTAACAGCAGCTAACAAGCCAACACAATAAAGTAAGATAGTGAATACTAGCATTTTAATAAGAAAGAAAAAAAGGGAATTCTATGATATATGCGTGTGCGTGTGTGTGAAAAAGAAGCCTATTAGATTTGTGACGTTGTATCAGGTTGTTGCATTTTGCTTTTTCTGTTGATATTCTGCTTTCTAATATCAAAGGTGAGTATAGAATACAAAAGACAATGACTTACTAATTTTGCATAAAGTGGACTTTCTCTTCTACCCTGTGTCAATTTCTCCATTCTTTTTCTTGAAGATAACTTGAGCGTATAGCTAAATTGTGCTTGGATTTGAGCATAAATGTCCTGCATGGAAAGGAGGGAAGGGTGAATCAAGCAGTCTTACTTTGTATGGAACTTACTTTAATCCCAAGCAAATCCACTAATGACCTAAGTGCAGTATGACTCCTTCTTCGATAAAATTGATCTACACAATATATAAGATAAAATTCAACCACTGTCTTTTTTTTTTTTTTTTACCTTGAGATGACATAGGTGTTCGTCGATTACTATTAGCAACAGAATGTCGCATGCCTTCTTTTTCTCTTTGAAAGACCATATTCGCTCGTTCTTGAAGATTCAACGCCATTGAACGAAAAGCACTAGAAAGGATCATGTTAGATGCTGTATATATAGACAAACAGGAGACTGTACCTGACAAGAAATGGCCAACAAGAGATCAAATACACTCTATCTGTCATGAGCATGATCAATGAATAAAACCTGGCTTCTCCTCTTGCTTGTGAGTCTCTCAATTTAAACATGTAGCTCATGACATATCCATTTTCGTCATCACCAAACAAGACAGGACCATCTCGACCCTGACAAAACTCAGCCGTCAAACTACGGACACACGCCATACGCACTGCTTTATAGAGATGAGGCTGCTGAGGTGACTTGGTAGTACCAATATATTGAATGGAAGGGTCATCTTGATCCAATGTGACCAATCGTTTAGCTTCTGTGATGCCTTGACCTGTATTGACAAGTGGGAGTTGTGCTGTACAGGCAGCACAACTAGAGGTTGTATTTGAGGTCGTTGTAAGTGAAGAAAGGGAGTTTTTTCTTAGGGAAGAAGGTGTAGTAGAACAAGAAGTAATAGACGATGCTTGAGGTTGGTGATGAACAGGTCGCGCAATAGGTATAGGCTGTGTCTTGAGGGGGGGTATATGTATATCTTCCAATGATTTAGTGGTGTTATGAATAGCTTGTGTACAATAAACAACACAGGGGCCATGGACTTCGCAAAAGTGAAGAAGTGCAATAAGTGCGTTCATGATAAAAGACACACTTGACAAGTATATACAGTCAAACACACGCACACACACTCACACACTCACACACTCACTCGTAGCTCACTCTCACACAATAACAAGTAAAAAAAAAACATTCTATATTTATAGGAATTTATATATATATATATATATGTGTGTGTGTGTTTGTGTGATGAAAAGGCGGAATTTAAGGGCTGTTTGAAACATCTGCACCAATAAATAGCCATGGATTTTTATATCAAAAAGTAACTTGAAAAAAGGGGTGTCGAAGTGCTTCACGGGCAGAAATACGCTCACTTGGTTCATAGACCAGTAACTTCTTTAAAAGATCTAACAAGTAAGTATTATGAAGATTTGTAGCAGGAATAATTTCCTATAAAGAGGTAAGTTACACATACGCTGAGAAATCTTTTGACTTACATCAAGTGGTTTTAATCCACTAGGATACCGTTTACTTTGACGTGTGATCTTGTTGATAGAATATCGCAATTTCTTTGTATTCTTGTCAAAGAACTTTTGGGCTTCTTTACTAGCAGCTAAGACCAAATGCTTTGGCAAGTGTCCTAATACACAGAACATCATAGCCAAATGCTCTAGATTATCATGCGTCTGAAACAGCGCATCACCCGTAAAAAACTCGACCAAAATACAGCCAATCGACCACAAGTCACATGGATAGGACCAGCCTATGCCTAATATGATTTCAGGCGCACGATAGTGACGCGTAGAGACCACGGCTGAGTGATAGTCTTTTTCAAATGTAGCAGAACCGAAATCAATCAGACGAATATCTGTCTTGTCGAGCTCTGAATTCACCAGCAGGATATTCTCGGGTTTTAGGTCCGTATGTACTAGTTTGAGATCATGAATAAACGCTACACTGGTCAACAATTGTTTAGCGAGTTGTTGAATTTGGCTTTGAGGGAATGGTTTGAATTGATTCGATTTGAGGTAATCAAACACAGATTGCCCTAAAAGTTCAAACACCATACAGATATGATTTCGGTGATCAAACCATTCAATCAAATGAATGCATTTGCTATTAGAATGAGTTATATAGTCTCTCTCTATATATATCTTACTTGAGGTTCAAAGGGTCATGTTGTTTCAAGGTATTTAAGACTCGAATTTCAATTTTACTTGCATCTCTATATTTGGGAATAGCACGAATGATCTTGATGGCACAAAATGTTCTGCGTACTCGGTCAAAGCATTCCACTACTTTGCCAAACGTGCCCTGACCCAAGAGCCTCATGATTTTATCTATCACATTAAGTCCAAACTTCGTCAACAAACACAGTAAACTTACATTGTTTGGTGAGTGACTCATTCGGTCTAACAATATAATGGCCGTCCTGATCATCACAAGGTAGCTGTCAGGGTATGATTAATATAAAAAAACAAAACGAAAAACAAGCGACAATTACCTCTGCTATTGGTGCAGGTGCTGGTAATAAAGAAGTATTAGTTATAGAGAGTAATTTTGATGTGTTTTTGGCAATAGGTTTTGTATTATTATTATGTTGAGGTAATGGCGGTAATGGAGGTAAATACATTTGGTTTGGAAATAAATGAAAGGCCATGATATCTATGATTCCCCTAGTTCAATAACATATTATACAAGTATTACTTACTTTGATTTATCAAATTATCATGGTTGGTATATTTCTGTCTTTTGAGATCGAGTTGTTGGAATGAGTATGCCTGTTTCTTTGTTGTATAGCCATATTCATTACTACTTGATGAGGAAGATGAAGTGTTGGGTAATGAAGGAGGAGGAGTAGGTGTTGGTGAATCAGAGATCACAATCACTTCTGAAGGATAGCCATTCTTGTAAAATTCTTTTTCCCAGCTCTTACTTCTGTTTCTTTTTCTAGTCTGTGAATTCATGATATTGATTAGGAATTAAATGAACATATAAATAGTGTAGATAAATGCTTTTTTTTTGTTGTTGTTATTGATAGTGTAGAGAAGAAGAAAAAAAGTAAAGAAAGAGATTCAAAATGATAATTGAAACTCAGTTGTTTGAAGGAGAAGGAGGCGCAGGAAACAACAACGGAGATTGTCCTATTTACTGGTCATTATGAGAAAATTAGCCTCCCTCCCCCCTTCCTTTCTCTCGCCTGTTCTCTGGTAAACATTGCTGACAATGGTATGGTTAATTAAATAAGAGAATGTTGTCATATTCAAATTAGGTCCTTGTTTATTTGAGACCCATGTTGAAGTCTCTTATAATTAATTTGTGCAACTGTATTGAGTGCTTCTCAATCGTTCCCCTTTTCTTTATTTGATTGTTCACATCTTGAATCATTTTATATTTAAGTGCCGCTTCGCGATATCGTTTGCATAGGCATTTATCAACCCTTTTTATGCCGAGTGCACCTACGCTCTGACTTTCATAACAAATATGTATGCATAGTTGTAAAAAAAAAAAAAAAAAAAAGAGCATATATCAATAAAACCTTGAAATGGAAATAGACAACACAAAAATATTTTGTTTATTTACAACAAGATAGTACTTTCAACAAGCTCGTCCAGATAGTCTTTGCCTCTGTTATTAAAAACGAGTCCCATACTACACTTATTCTTGTATTTACCATCCCAACGAATATCTTGGTGGCCTTGATCACTTGCTCTATACTTGAAATATTCTCCCTTTTGTGATGGAGTGATTTCCATCAGAAATTCTTGGTGATGACTGCCTCGTCCAAATTGTTGAATGAGTTGCAGTTTCTGTAGAGTGCCTGATATACCCTTGTTGCCATGTTTAAAGCTACTGTACCATGAATGCTTGGATTTGTCAAAAGCAAATGTGCCAAAATGAAGATTGACTGAGGTCATATCGCGTGCTGCCATGGCCAATTTATCTCGATTGAGAGCACTGATACGTCCACTTACCACCAGTCTTGCGGTTGGTTCGTCAAATGAGATACTAGTCAATAAAGCCATTGCATTGAGCGGAAGCCATTCGGTTGCTATATTTTTAATCTCAATATCAGAGTCAATGTCAACACCTGAGCTCTTCATGCTGTAAATGTAACCTTAGATGCGCAACTTGTGAGAAAGACAGAATACAGTCAATAAACCTACCAAACATCATGCTGTTGTTTAAATTGGGATTAAAGGCTTGCATAGGATCAAGGTCTTGGTGGATTGATCTTGTGCAACCTATACTATTAAAGAATCTTGATAAGACAGGGGAACATGCAGCATATGTAAAGAGATAAAAGAAGAAAAATGGTATAGTATACATGATAAAATAAAGCGAAAGAAATAGAAAGAAGAAGAACAGGTCCATCGTATTTAAACTATCATTGATTCCTGTTTATGATGAATTGCAATGTCAACTGCTATTGGCATTTTCACTCCGAAATCAGCATTTCAAATGTCGTGACTATTTTTTCGTTTGGAAAAAAAAGGTTTCCCGGGGGCAAAAGAGGTTCCTTTTTTTTCTTTCTTTCTTTACAAAATGCCTTTCTACGAACTTGTTTGCATAGCTCGTCACAACATTGTCGAGGTATGATTTCGAATTGATGGATACACACAACTAAATTACAAAAAAAAAATTATTAGAGTAATTTGAAAGATCTTTTAAAGTCTTCAGCAAAGCAAGTCATTAACCGTGGTGGTGTTGTTCGTGGTTTTGACAACTGGGGTGACATGAAGATTCCCCATAGAATCAAGCGACACCAAGAATATTTCACTGATGGAAGGCAAGTTGACAAATTTGGATGTGTAGATTGCTGACTGAGATAGATAGATATTGGGCCATGCATTTTGATGCCAATCCTCTTATTGTTCAAGAATTGAGCAAGAAGCTTTCTGTGGATACTCGTGTGCTGCGTCATACATTTGTGAAGCTTGGTGATAAGCTTGAAACTGTTGTTGCTAGACCTGACAAGACATAAATAGTATCATCTGTAGAAAGCGGATCATTTTTCTTTTTGTAAATACTCATTAAACAAATGTTTTTTTTTTATGGATACATAATATACTTTTTATTCTTAAGCAAAAGAATCTTCAATATCAGCTTCAGCTGCAACTTCTGTTTCACTACTAAAGTTCATAAAGTGGGCAGCACGATGAGATTCATGGTAGAATTCCTTAGGAACATCCAATACAAGTCTATAGTTCATGCTAGCACTGAATTGAGCACCCATAACTAATCATGAAGAAAATGAGTCAATCTATTACAAAATAAAATAAAATAAACTTACAGTTATAGTTCCAAGTTTCAGAAGGTACCATAAAGTGACCAAGGAATCGGTCAGACAACAAGATTTGAACCTTTTCACCATGAGTGGGCAAGTAGCCTTGAGGTTGACTTCCAGGATCCACATTGTTCTTACCCCATTCGAAACCAGCAGGAGACAATTTGTAGGCAGTCAATGAACAAGAACCAGGCGTAAAAGAACAAGTGAGAGTGATGGTCTTTTCACCATCCCAGTTTCTGTTGGCAGCCAATATCTTGGCATGTGTCGTGACATCTTGAGCAGACATGTTCATCAATTCTTGAGGCTGAGTGTGGATCCAACCCAAAGGTTCCATGTCTTGCAAATACTCATGTTCAGGAAGTGTGTTGGGCAAGTGAACAGTTTGATGCGTACCCCATTGAGGAGGCATGACAATACAACGAATTTCCTTGACATTGGGAGCATCAGGAGGACTGACACCATACATGAAACCAGCAATTTGAGTACGAAGATCGGAAATGGTGATGAATCGCTTCAAGACGTTCTTGGGCATAACATAAGTGTACGTGTTTTCCTTGATCTCGTCGGAGTTAACATAAATATGGTTTGTTCTCAAATGCAAGTTGGTAGCAGAGATGGCACGAATACGCCATTCAGTCTTGCTAGAGAAAGTTGCTTGTTCATAATTACTGGTGGTGGTCACAATCATTTCATCACCGTGAATGTTACGTGTCTTGGTAGTGACAGCTGTCAATTGAGATTGTTCCTTGGTTTGCTTTTCAATTTCTGCGATCTGTTGACGTTGTAAAGAGGGAGCTTGGATTTCCATACCCAAAATAATATCTCTGATTTCGGATTGGGTAAGGGAAGCAACGTTGACATTGTTCTTTTTACCATAGTCAGCCAAGATCAAGTCCTTCAATTGAACTTCAACCTTTGCCCATTCTTCATCAGACAGTGTAGGCCAGATATGATGAGGTTCAGTGATCGTGCTTCTGTCAGGACGCAAGATCAACTTTGTCTTTTCAGTGTTGACATGCAAAGCACGCAAAATGAGCACCAAACGAGAGAAAGCAGTGTATGAAGAGAAGCTCTTGAGCCAGTCATCGTACAAGTTGAACAAAACCATTTGAGGTTCAGTAGCCTTAAGAATCAAATCACCAAACTTTTCAACCTTAAGACAGGCTTGGAAAGGCAATTGAAGTTCAGAACCCTTGATCACAATGTTGGGGAAATCAAGTAAATGGACTTCCAAAGGATCCAACATACCCTTTCTTGTGACAATAATCTGCTTGGGTTGTTCTTCCACAGGTAATGAACGAATCAAAGCAGCTACTTCTTCAGCAGTCTTCCACTTGGCCAATTGACCCAAACGCTTCTGACCAGCCCAGACAGAGGTGTGAATAATCTTCAAGAACAATTGACCCGTACGAGGGTTGAAGATAAAGATAGCACCGTTAATAGGCTTGGTAGTCAAGTTACCTTCAAACGTCTTGTGAATAGTGACACGGTACACATTCGTATCATCGACAAACCAGATAATCTGGTTACTGAACAACTCACCGTAGTTGGTAGAAGACAAGTAAGGTTCGGTAGGTTCAGAAGAGTACAATTGAAGTGCCTTTCTGATACGTTCACGAAGTACGTAAAGAGCAGGATTGGCCTTCATGATTTTGGACATAGCTTGTTGAACAAGAGGCTTCATACCAGGGATCCAGTTACCATAAGCAGAGTACAAGTTGTAAGCCAAATCAATACCGACCATAAGACCAGTAGGTGAAGGATAGATACTCATGTTATCTGTCGTGTAATCCAAGAACTTGGCACGAGTGTATCTTTCGATATCGTGCGAGTCAAAGTCACCCCATCTCAATTGGATATCAAGCCAGTACTTGGTGGTAGTAGGACCATCCATCACATCCTTGGGATCGTTCAAGAGTGAAGGACGAGACACAGGCCATTTGTAGGCAGCAAACAACAAGATATCAGAAGCAGAGGAATTCATCTTATAAGACTTTCTAGGGTGAATCGTTTCTTTCTGAACAGTTTCGATTTGAAGCGCTTCCAATTCACGATCAAACACTTGAGCAAAATCCATGGTTAATGCTTCGTGGATCTTTTGCCACAAGTGAGCACGGAAAATTTGGATAAGAGAAATCTTGAGGGTAGGAATCTTACCGTGCATGAAAATACCGGTCAAATCAAGTTGGACTTGGAAACCCACATACACATTAGCACGATTGATCGTGTTTGAGAACCACAATGTGAAACGACGGTTAGGAATTTGGTTCAAACCTGATCTTTGGGCATTGGTAAGCTTCTTGGCTTGCATACTGGCTTCAAAACCAGAATTGTGTACAACCAAATAATCATGTCTGAAGAAACGTTGATTACCATCGACAATGGGGCCATAGTATTTCTGAACTGCTTCTAACTCTACTGATGTGATTTCAGACACACGGTAATTTTGTGAAATCTTTCTTTGTGGAGCTTGTTTACGAAGAAGCAAACAAGGAATTTCTTCCAAGTCGCCAAAGATAGCAGCAGTCAAACACCATTCAATGACTGGCTTACCGGTAGGAAGAGTACTGGTTTGTTTGTCTCTTTGAGTGTGAACTGTAAAACCAAGACTTCTAGCAAGCCAGACAGTATCCTCAAATAAGTCTTTGTGTGACTTTTCAGCTTGAGTGAAAGTGTAGCTACTGTTTTCAACATCATAGCGTCCGTCAGTGTCTAAGAGACCAGCAAGGACCAACAAACGTACTTCTCTAGTATTATACTTGTAGTCATTAGGAATTTGCTTGCGGTCGGTGGGAGTAGCAGACAGCTTTCCAAGAGCAATCTTTAATCTGTGAACCTTGTCGTTGGCAGATTTATCTGAGCCAAGGCTCTCGCAGAAATTCTTATCCATAAGCAACTGTTGAGTAAAGCGTGTCTTTTCTTTATCTTGGTCTTCATACACAACTTCAGTATATACATTTTGGCTATACACAGAACCATCAAGGACGTCTTCAAAATAGTCGATATCATTCCAATCTTCAATATCAATAACTTCTTCAAATGAAGCTGCTTCAGATAAGACGAGAGCATCATTTTCCTTTTCAGATTCATTAGAAAGAGCCAAAGGCGTCAAGTGTTCATCCAAAGAGACAGAGCCATCGTTACTTCTCTCAGTAGCGTCTAAGCTAAAGCTATCCAACAAGGGAGATGATGGAGGAGTGGCAAAATCAGACAAAGTTGAAGCAACAGACAAAGAAGGAGACAACATAGGAGCAGTCATATCAGAAGCCTCAACAAGAGAGACATCGGAATCCTTCTTGTTTACAACACTGTAGGAAAGGGTACCTTCAGTCATGGACACACGCAAAGACAATGCTTCAGCATGTTTGTGCAAGAAATCAGCAACAGGCTCTTCATTGTCATTGCCCAACCAAAGACCCATGAAATAGGGATCGCTTGAGACTTCCTTTGCTTCGAGTTCCAATGGTTCCTTGTACATATGAATCCAAGATTTGGCTGATGAAAGCATACCGTTGTATTGCTTAACAGTCATTTCTACAATGTCGCCCTTCTTGGGAAGAGAAGTATCAGCAAGCAAAGATTCATAGAATTTGATAGCTTCTTCTTGAGAGTACTTGTTGAAGAAGCTACGTTGTCTTTCTTCACCTTCCTTATTCAACCAACGGACAATGTAGGATTGCTTTTGTTCACTCCAACCAATTCGTACAGTCTTCTTGTATCGGAAGCAAAGAATGTGGTTGCTTGTAACGATCAAATCTTCAGTGTTGCCTGACTTAATTCTGTACAAAGGAGAGAAACCTTCGGAGACCTTCAAGACGTTTCTTGGAGTGGAATCATCGCCCATCAAGACATCACCAACCTTCAGTTCTGCAACAGTCTTGACGCTAAGATTGTGCATCAACAGCTTTGTATCAGCTGAGAAACATGAACGTTCCCAGAACAGACCTTCCCAAGAGGTAAAAGCAGTTGCCTTAAACAAGGTGTGCTCAAGAATAGCTTCAACACCACCAAGTGCTTGAATCATATCGGTACGGTAGTTGTTCAAATTCCAGAGTTTACCATCATGTCTTTGACTAGTCCAGTAGAATGGGTTGTTCTTTAAGACTTGGTATTGCTTGAAATCAGTACGTACACGCCAGCCCTTGTCATAAGCCAGAGTGTGTCTGTCCTTTTGGAATAGGGTGTTAATACGAGGAATACCACGATCCCAAGAGTCTTCCAAGTCTTCCAAGGTCAATCTTCTGTTTTGAGCATTAGCTTCTTGACGCTTCAAGGCATATTCAGCCCAAACACGCTGAGAATCAACAAATTCAGATTCCCAAGATTGAATGTAACGATACAAGTTGGGAATAAGCGCGTCCTCATCATGACTCATACCTGAACGGAAGTGAGTGATGCCTGTTTCGGTTTGCTTGGACCAACGCAAATCAGATTGAGGGATAAGGATATGACCCATAGAAAGCATACCGAGACCACCAAGTTCTTTGGGTGTCATGAACACAACAGGAGGGAAACGAGAAGGCATTTTGGAGTTAAGACCAATCTTGACACGAGTCTGGATCTTGTTTTCACACTTGACAAGCAAATCAAGCAATTCACGGGTATGAACAACAGCTTCACGGTAGTATGTCATCAAACCGATCAAAGCAGTATTCCACTTGTTGGCAATCTTACTGAAGGTAGTAGAACCTGAGGCCATCAAGATTTGACGAATACGATTGTGGAAGCGGTCCATAGATTCTTGGTCAACACGCAAGTAGGCTTGGGCAGTTCTTTCTTTGGTTTGTTCATTTACCAAGTTCCAAACACCATCCTTGAGAGTGAATTCCTCGTTCATACTTCTGATCTTGGGCAAGATACGGACCTCGAAACCACACATACTGAAAAGCAAGTTTGGATTGTCCTTGGAATAGACACTGACAAAACTAGTATCCCATTCAATGGTGGTCAAAGAACGAGGAAGACGGTTCTTGATATCCCAAAAGACAGCACGACCTAAGTTGACATCATGCTTCATGAGACGCATACGACAATCTCGGGGCCAGCATTTCTTGTTATTGTAGCCAACAATGTTTTCAAAGTTGGGATCGGGATGTTCCGTCAAGTAACGTTGAATGAGATCACGGGCATCATCTGCAGAGAAACGGAAGAAGATATGAATCTTGTCAATGTAACGAGAATACAAGCGAATGGGATGACGCGTCTCGGTATCCACATCACGGTATTGCAAGAAATCGTTGGGCAATTGAGGAGGACCAGCCATTTCACTGGCACGATGAAGACCCAAAACCAAAAGATCCAAAACAAGACCATAGTATTGGAAGATGAACGAGGCAAATTGAAGACCACGGATCAGACCAAAAGCATTGACATGGTTCATATCCTTGTAGCTCAATACAACGTTGTTCTTGGCAGTAGCATAATCAGCCAAGTTGTGATCGAGAATAAGACGCAAGAGACGACCCAAGAGAGTCAAATCAATCTTTTCATAGACACGACTGAAAGAAGTCTCCATCATAACATTACATTGACCTTCTGTGGTATCCCAGACATCTGTCAAGTTGTTGATACCTTGACACCACTTGTAGACCAACAATGGTGGGGGTTCAGAGTCAGAGGGCTTAATCCATGCAGGGAAAAGATGACGCTTGTCGGCTTCGTACCAAAGGTATTGATCAAGATAAGCATCAGTGATTTTTTCAAGAGGTTCAATGTCATAGACAGGAATTAAGTGAGAGTAGAGATCCATGAATTCAATACCAACTTCCTTGAATGCACGCTGAGTCAATAAGAGACGCTTGATACGAGAAAGTGCTTCATGAGGATTATCATAGGCTTGTTCAATAAGACCCAATTCTTCTCTTTGACTTTGATTCAAACGACCTTGGACTGAATAAGCTTCACGAAGACGTTCAAGTGCAAGAATAAGAAGCTTTGTATCGTGCTTGTAAGAAAGAGGAGGGAAGGGAATAGGTGAGAACTTTCTGCTTTCAAGCCAGTGAACAGTGGAGGTGTAGATAGCAACAGCTTCTTCAGCAGTAATATAAGGACCATCCTTGAGATAGTTGTGTTGACGCTCCTGTTCTGCCTTAAGCCAGAGACGGGTCAAACGACCCAAGTTCTTACGACAGATAGTCTTGTCGACAGTAGCACCTCTTCTGATACGTTCACGGTTATAGTGAGCAACACTTGTCCACCAATCAGCCTTAGCCTTGATATAACGCAAAATCATGTTTTCAATAGGAACAGGCATACCAGGCACCTTCCAAGGAATGTTAGCCTTCCAAGCTCTCCAGGCTTCAGAAAGATGCTGAAGAATTGTACGAGACTTGTTGCCCTTAATACCTTCAGGCATAGCATCCATGATATCGTGAAGAACAGCAGCTCTTAATTCCAAATCATAATGAGAATCGACACGTTGCTTTGTGACAGTCTTGGCAATACCCTTACTGTGTCTACCTTCGAATTGACGAGCGAGCAAATTACCTAACCAACGTTCAAGTAAAGGCACAATACCACGCATAAAGAAAAGCCAGACTCTCCAACCAGGAGCCCAAATACCCACACCAGGACCTTTGCCAACAGGGCCGGTGTTGAAACGGTAATAGATCAAGTGCTTCAAATCCTTACACATACGGATCTGTCTCATCAAACGGTACTTGTAACGATACATACCAGTCAATTGACCAACGTGAGCAAAGATATATTGAAGACCATCAGCCAATTGGAAAGCATCAACGTTACCAAGACGGTATTGAACATGAGCATCGACAATGAGTTTTGTGAGACGCAAGATTTCTCTACACAAGTGGAAGGCATTACCAAAACGAGACTTCTTTCTTTCTTTAGTTGTCAATGTCTTGACAGGCTTCAAGTTAAAGTTGTAATCAAGGTGAAGATAATTAAGGTTCTTTCTGTGAATAAGTAAGTTGAGCATGTTATAACCTTGTCGACAGACTTGAAGACCTGCTTCGACCCAGTCAATTTGTGTTGTTTGGAAGAATTTAGTAGCCTTCAGACTACGGAAAAGGTATTTTTTGTTAAGGGCCTTGGGAGGGCGGTGATGAAGAGCATTCAAGACATAGCATTTAAGCAATTTCTGGTAAGACACACGAACCTTGACAGGTTGGCCAGGAGGACAATGTTCCAAATACCAACTCTTGACAAGAGGTACATCTTGAGCACGACGAGTACGACCAGATCGCTTATCAAATGGATGAGGAGCCCAATAGAGTGCAATGGCATTAGATGTATTTTCAGTATAAAGTTCTGTCTCTTCCAAGAAGGGGACAACATGAGTAGGGAGTGTAAATTCGGTGTCTTCCTCAGCATCACCAAAGATTTCATCTTCATGCTTTGTTCCTGCAGAGTCAACAGTGCGAGAAGAAATGGGGTTGATGATGGGATCAAAATAATAAGCAGGAAGATCAGGATCTTCAGTCTTGACATACACGACGGCAGGGTAATGATACCAGGCAACCTTCACACTGCGAGGAAGAGAATTATACAAGAAGGGGAAAGCAATCTTGTATTCAGTACGAACGGGTTGACGGATAATGATTTTGTTAATGTCGTTAAATTCGTTCCAATCGTCGTCAGCAGTATCCATATCACGGTACAAAGGTTCAAATTTAGGGCCACCGGGAATGGCCATACTCAAAGCCTTTGCAGTAAAGAAAGAATTGAGATCAAAAAGATAAAAGTAGTTTTTGTCAGTAAGGTCAGACAGGAGTTGATTGGCGATACGATACAAGGTAGACATGATGGGCAAATCAAGTCGCCACTGACGATAAGTAGGACCATTGACAAATTTGGTATCAACTAAGGGCTTATTATCATAAAACCAGTCGAAAATAGCATTATCTTCGTCTTCGTCTAATTCCATTTGAATAGCTTCCAAAGGTTCAACATCCATAATATTATCACCATAATCAAGAGGAGGTTCTTCGTCATCGAAAGGAGGGAAACGCATACGCTTAAAGTGTCTTCTATCACGTTTTTCTCTACGCATCATGATCCACATAGAACCCCATTGAGCAATATAGACTGGCTCAATAACCCAGGGGATTTCATTTACAAAAGTAATGGCACCTGTAATGTGATACAAGACATTAACTTCTCTAACTTGTTCCCAAGGCATGGGCATGTTTTCCAACAATTTAAGAACGGCATGAGGAACGTATTTAAGTGCACCAAGATAAATACGCTTGTCGTGTCTGAATTTCTTTGCTGTCATATCACCGTGATCCTTGATGATTTTACGAAGATGTTCAGGAGGCATTTCAGCCTTTTCGTGTTCAATAAAACCTATTATTGTATGTTGGTTATTTGTTTCTTTTTAAACATCATCGATTCATACCAAACTTTCTCTTTTCGCCATAACGTTTGTTTTGTAATTGTTGCCATTTTCTGGCTTTTTCTTTTAATTTATCTTCGTGGCTTTTTTCGGTTTGAGGATTTGATTCGTATGCATATTGATCATATTGATCAGAATAAGCAGAAGGTACTCCACCTACTGGAATAGGCATTTCTGAACCATCACTAGCCATGTTGAGAATTTCTTTTTATGATGTCTCTTATAACCTAAAAGTAATGAATTTTTTTGTTGTAACGTGTCTTTCTTTATGTACCTAATACAAATTGGCTGCTTATGGATTATTTACAAGAAACAAAGAGAAAGAAAAATGGGTTGTTCTCGTGTATGGTTTGAAAAGAAAAAGAAAAGAAAAAAAAAAAGATTCGATGCTACGACAGCAACGACGCAGCTCATAAAAAAATTAGTTTGAACTGTGACTTTTATTACATGGCCAATCAAATACAACTATGATGCTTTGACAGCAAAGAGATTTTCCACTACATCAATGGGTGAAGGTTCTTCTAAAGAACTTTGTATTTTACAGTACCTTGGCTAAATAAAGCCAGAATTAATAAGAAAAAATCCTGCTATGTCTTATTTACTTACTAATGACATGACGGATTGAGATTTTCGAAGATTTAAAGGTGCAGGTGGAGCTAATTTTGTTGTATGTGTCTGGGATTTCTTGCTTGATTCTTTTCTTTCATGTACCAGTGTAGGAATATCTTTAAAGATTTGCTTTCTCGAGAGTGGAGGCCTATGCTGAAATGAGTATGTGAGCATATGGGCTGTATTCCTTACGTTTGAAATTGAGACATGGCATCGGGTTTAGTATTCATTCGTAATGATAGCTAATATTGGTTTGCATGTTGTGATACAAGGGCAATTTAATAAATGGAATCTACCACAAAGCCAATATGTACCTTGATTGTCGAATTAAATTTACAGTTTTCGAGTAAATAACGCTCTGTCATTACTCCCAATCCAGCGTATTCTGATAAATTGATGCTTAGTGAACCGATCTCTTTGCCGCCTTTTTGAAAGACTTCGAGTTTGAGCTCACAACTGCCGAGTACTTGCTGTTTATTGATAATAAGTTGAATCATTGTATTGATAGGGTGATTCCATGTCACTTGGTGATCTTGAATATGCACTCTGTCGACTGTTAGCTCAAGAAATCACCGAGTAAATTCGAATTTACCTTGCTGTTGTTCCTGTTGTATATGAGGCGTTTTTCAATTTCCAGTTGACATAATAATATCCGCTGACAAGAGGTACATTCATCAAGTCTCTTATAATCAGTGATAATTCAAAGTTTACTTTACGACTTTTGGAGACAAAAAGATGTGTAAAGGGAGACATGAATAGAAGGAGGAAAAAAGAGAGAAAGGGGAAATGAGTATTTGTGTACACTATTTATTTGCTCGAAACTTTAACCATTACTATTATTTCCTTTTTTAGTCATAAAAAAAAGCGTAGTGTTGATCAAAAGACTTTTTTGTTTAATCGTTCGTTTTAACAAAACGCAATGAGCTTGTTCATTTGTGATACAGGGATTGTCTATAAGCTTCATAAAGACATACTTTATGGACTGGTACCAGTTGTCGATTGAAAATGATTGCTTACTTGATAATTATATCATTCAACGATTCCGATATGTCATTGTAAACTTTGTGACTTGAATACGGTAAACCTCAAACTTTAAATCAAATGTCTAAATGGTATCATGTGTTAAAGTGTCTGGTGAAGGCTTTTGGACTTTGGTTCTTGGTCTTTTGACAACACATACACAAGTTTGTTTCAAGTCTTGTCTAACAGTTTAAATAAAACACAAGGTTGTATTGAATTAAAAAGAAATGTTATTGCATTTATCAAATGACGCATGGTTAGTTTTCTTTTTCCGAAATATTTGATTATCACACAAGTTTTTTTTTTTTTTTTTTTTTTTTTGCATAAAGCGATAAAAAGAGGCTTTGCAACTGAAGCTAATTTAAAACTATATACTTGTGGTTTGTGTTTGAGTCTGGTACACAAGTTTTCTAAAGCCAAAGCAATACCAACCAAGAAAGATAAAAAGAGTTTTCTTGGCTGCTTTTCGACTTGGACAAATCCGAGAAAGAGAAAATGACATTCCTACAATAATCTATTCATTTCTGTTGAGTTTTTTTTTTTTTTTGCCAACATGAGAGCAACAAAAGGTTGCAATTTTACAATGTAAATATATTTTTTCAGCCTCTTGTGTTCTCATTTTGCGTTTGATACTCGAGAGAAATGAAAGTAAAGCACATGGGATGTTCATGATGGTTTGTTTTTTAATAGCATTAAAAAAATGAAGTCAGGTTGGTTTGTGTCATTTTGTCAAGCAAGTCCTTCGTCATTTTGTAACCTAATCTAGAAAACGAGGATTATGTAGAAAAATCAAGCAAAAAGAAAAAACACCCTTGTGGTTTTAAAGGGATTGCTATTGTCTTTATAAACAAACAAATACACATACAAAGAATCCTCTCTTAGCAACTTTTTCAGAGGGAAAATAACAGGCAAGACGAAAGAGAGAAAAAAAGACAGTCAAAAATCAGTTAATAATTCGTAAATTGGTATTCGTTCTTTTTCCCTTTTCTTCTCTTTACCTTTACATAATGCCTAAAGCTACCGTAACTGGTAGTATCAATAACTCGAACAACTCCAACAACAACAATACTAGCCCGCTACTTTTTCAACAAATATACCAATTCTTTTCCTTTCTTCTAAAATACCTTCAGTCTCTTTTCTTATTAAACAAGTCAATAGCCACAAAGAAGAACACTACACTTCAAAAAGGACTACAGTACTACAAAGGCAAAACACTCGTATTAGATCTGGACGAAACGCTTGTTCATTCTGTCAGGCTTGGAACGACAGACACTGTCCATATCAGTACGTCCATCAAGAAAAAGACGATAGAGGTGACGAGTGATAAACAAAGTATATTGTACCAAGTGTATAAAAGACCGCATGTTGATTTCTTTCTCTCTACTGTAAGCAATTCAATAATGTACATCTTTATACTCATCTTGGGCAGATAAGCAAATGGTACAAAGTAGTCATATTTACTGCATCAATGTCAGAATATGCGGACCCTGTGATTGATTGGCTGGACGAGGATCAGACTCTGATCAGTCAGCGCTATTTCAGACAGGCAAGTATAAAATAGAACAAGAAAGATGCTTATACATCCTAGTCTTGTATATTTCAAGACGGTAACTATCTCAAGGATATTTCAATAGCTGAATCTGATCTGGCTAAAGTATGTTTAATTGACAATAGTCCTGCGGCATATGAATTATGTCAAGGTATTTAAGCATTGTTACTGCGTATAAAACACTGACAAAGTATGGTAGAAAACGCAATCCCAATACCTACCTGGATTTCAAACCCAAAAGATGATTGCTTACTAGACTTGCTACCTTTATTAGATGCTCTTCGTTTTACTGCTGATGTTCGGAGTGTTCTGAGCTTAAGAGATCCCACTGCTCAACAAACATAAACTGTGTATATTCGATTAAACTTGTCCTTTTTTTATTGTTTTGTAAATATATATATTTATATAAATTATCTTTAATAATACAATAGGTATTGAGCTTTTCTTTTCTGATATTGTTGATGGTTTTCAAAGTCACTTTTTCTTGACAAGAAAGAAATTATATCAAGGAGATATTTGCAAATCAAAAACACTAAAGGGGATCGTTGTATAGGTCTAAAAAAAAGCCCCTCTTTTTCTTCCTACTCAATAGGGGTAATTTAATATTAAACACTTGGAAACCTCCTCGAGATAACAATTAAACGAGAAAATGGTAATCCAATTCATGATAAAGAAGTCTAAAAAAAGGAGAAAAGATGAAGTTGCGAGCTATCCAAAACATATAAATGGACTTGAAAACGCTCTTTCTTGACTTCCATCATCTTTCTTTCTTTCTTTCTTTATTCCACTCCTCACATTCCTTTAAATATGAAGGTAAGAGACAAGCAATAATCAACCAAAGTACTTACTTTAGACATCTCTTAGCTTGCCCTGATTTTTGCTACTTTATTTGCTGTTTTATCCCTTGTTCTTGCAGAAGACGGTATTCATTACTTTTCTTCTCCTGGCGTCAATGCAGAATATACCACCAGTGACTCCATCACTTTTACAACCAATGATATCAGCAATGACGATGATGAGACCATCATTGCCAAGCTTTATAATGCCGCTGATAATACTGAAATTAAACAAATTGGATCCTACACTGGTGCTGTCATTGTTCGTGCTAGTGACAAAGATGATTTTAGCTTTAATTGGGTTGTTGATGTTCCTCCTGGTACCTATTATGTTCGTCTTTATGAGCAGGATGCTGATGGTGGCATTGATGACGATGATGAAGAAGACAATGAAGTTCGTAGCTTTGATTTTGCTATTAGAGAGCCTAGTCCTTTCAAGAGAAAAAGAGGTGCATTAAGAAGAAGAGCATTAATGAGAAATATGCATTGATCTTGTACAACAACAACAACAACAACAACAACAATAACAAAAAGAAAGCATTTAATATATTTATTTTGAATAAACTATGTTTGTGTTTAACTCGCTAATATCGTTTTGCTTTTATGGCTAAATATAATGTAATAAAAAGTGTGAGTGTGTATGTCCAAAAGACGAAGTTGGATTGCCTTGAGGCAAAAGAAGTTGGGTTTTTTGAATGTGCTACTTGGAAAGCACCTAATTTGCCTACGATTCCCAAATCACTGCCTGATGGGATATCAAGTCGTGGTTTGACTACTTTTTTAGGCACTTTGGATGGTAAGGCTGATTGCTGACGTTCAAGTTTAGATGGACGAGCTGGTAGTGCTGGTAAGCCGCCTCCTATATCTACTTTAGGCTGCTCTGCTTCACTGGCAATAGCAGTGGTAGCATCAATCATTTGACCGGTAGTAGTAACAAGTCCATTTGAAGCAGTGATGGCTATATCAGTGGTAACTGCTGCTGCTGCTGTCATTGCTGTTTGTCCTAATTCTGTGGGCATTGATTTTGGTGCTGTTGGCGCCAATGTTCTTTCACCCATAGGTGGTGATGTTCTTATATCTTCTTCCTCAAATGGATTTAGTGGTAATGGATTGAGATCATATTGTGCTTGGTCTTGTCTCCATGGCTGGTCTATAGGTGCTCTTTGATCTTGTTGTCGCAAAGGTTTATTTTGGCCTTGTTGTGGTGGTGATGCAGCATCATCTTGATAAGGCCATTCTTGTAAAAAAGGCTTTTCTTCTTGAAATTTATTTGTATCTATCAGATTCAATTCATTATAAAAACAATGACAGTTGCAAATTACCTTTTTTGTTTATTGGTACGTCAGGCTCTTGCCATTCAGTATAATCTTGATAGAGATCCATAATGTAATGAAATAAGAAGAGAGAAAAGGAAGGCTTCTGTTTATAATGCAAGAGATAAAAAAAAAGTCTCCGAACAAGAATACACTTGTTTGTTGTTGTGTCTACACATGTATTTTTTGTTTGTTCTTTTAGTGAATAAAGTCAAGGCTTTGCATTGAGTCTTCTTTATCACGTGATATTTCTGTTGGACTTGTTTGTCGATCCGTTTAAAGGCTACTAAAACTCTTTAGGCTTACTCTATCATGACATCACTCTTTATGAATGACAAAATAATAACATGTCAATCATAAATCTCGAAGCAAGAGCGAGAAAAAGAAAGGCAAAAAGCCTTTGCAAGTAAACATGTATTAATAAAGGCAATGTATCAGTTTTCATATGAATTAAAAAGCCACTTTGATTGGGCTACAATAAGCTCTGCCAAACCTTATTCAGAAACAAGAGGAGCATGAATACTGTCGGCTGATAATACAATCCTACGTAAAGCGCCCTTTTTTTTCGTTTTGTTTTTTCTTTTTCTTCTTTACAATCTCGACCATGAAACAAAAAATTGTTCAAGAACAATTAAATTCAAATATAACGAATCCTTCTGCACCCCACGACCAAGACCTGCTTTCGCTAGACAATGAAGACTGGTCTACTTCTGATTTTATATCAGAAAATGACTTTGACATGATTGAAATGCTCTCTGTGGCTCTCGACCAAATCACCAACCAAATTGAAGAAAAACAGCGTGAGTTTATCAGCAAATCTAGCCAGTGGACAAACAAGACACGCGACTCAATCAAGACGCAGACAAAGAAACTCGAGGATCAAAGATCACGTATTCAAGAACGCCTAGTACAACAATACCACAAGATTGATAAGCGTATGAATCGTGATGCAAAGACAGTCCAGTTGCGAGACAAGATATCGTTTGTGGTGGGGGTCGGAAATGCCTGTGTTGCACCCGCATTGGCACTACGTTATCCGAGTCTGATACCCTCTTATTACAGTGTCGAATTGATCATCTTGTTGGTATTGCGAACTGTTATTTATCGCTCTAAAAGATGGCACTACTTTATTTTTGATCTGTGCTATTTTGTGAATGCCATGACCATGCTGTTCTTGTGGTTGTATCCTAATTCGCTCGGTTTGTTTTATGCTTCTTATTTCCTTACTAATGGGCCTGTGGCATGGGCTATCATCACATGGAGAAATTCACTTGTCTTTCACTCATTGGATAAGGTCACATCTGTCTTCATTCACATATTCCCTCCTTTGGTTATGTACTGTATACGCTGGATGCCTGAATTACAGCGCGATATGTATTGTGATAATCAACCATTTGTGATTGCTTATCGTGCTACTCGATACCCAGCACTCAGTACACCTTCTATGCCTAGTCTATATGATGTAATGGTGTATTCGACAGTTGCTTACATTATCTGGCAATCTCTTTATTATTTATTCATCATGGTCAGAAGAAAGGACAAGGTTGAGTCTGGACTCAGACTGACTTCGTACTCATGGTTATTAGATGACTCACATGGCAGAAAGGGGTTTATTCAGAAAGCAGCCTTTATTTTTGGTCCCAAGTGGAAATTGGAAATGTTCATGCTACTACAACTTGTATACAATGTGGTGACTTCTTTGCCTACCTACTTTTTGTATCGTTATTTCTGGTTGCACACCATATTTTTAGTAGCCATGTCTGCTGTGAGTGTATGGAATGGTGCAAACTATTATATTGAAGTGTTTTCAAGAAGATACATTTCAGAAATAGAAAAAATTAAAGAAAAGCAAAAACAATAAAAAACATGTTTATTCTTCGTTTTCTCGAAACAGTTTCATTCGACTCTCAATGACTCTTTTAACACCTCTATCATTTCCAAACAACCGAGCTTCTTCTCTTGCTCTTCTTAGATCGTTGCTGCTTTTAAAGTGGTGTCGATCAGCTGCGCTCAAAAGGGAAGCATGTGAAGCTTGGAAATAAAAAATATTGGCTGTAGCAATCGTCAAGACAATGCCAGCTAAAATCGACATAAATGTTGCATTGTTTGTGTACCGAGGTTCATGATGAGAAGAAGGGGGCCCCTCTGCCCAGTGTGCATTGGTGTAAGAGGGTGGTCTGTGGCCGGGTGGTGGAACATTTGTACCCTGTGAATGTCCCCATCCGTATCCCGACTTGATGTAATATGATCTTTTGTTTGGATCGACAAGCAATTCATAGGCTTGTACGAGTTCTTGAAATTTAGCCAGGTCTCCAGTTGATTTCTTATCAGGGTGCAGTGTTTTAGCTAGTTCCTTGTATTTTGATTTTATTTCTGCTGTACTGGCAGACTGACTCAATGATAGTACTTCGAAAGGTGTTTTTTGTCTTATCGTACTATAGAGTCGAATAGTACACAAACGTCCTTTGGTAGTTAACATATAAAGGAAAACAAAAAAAAGAGAGAAAAAAAAGCTTTGTTTCATTGCGTTTATGCTACCTGCATATTAAGAATTACCCACCAAAAAAACAGCAGTCATTCAATGGTTACTGGGTTTTGAATCGATAGTTAGTGCCATACGGACTGATCAAAGATTGAAAGTTATGTACACTTTATTAAGCAAGAATTAAATGCTAAAAATTAAGCAGAGTATGAGATACATAAACAATATTTATATTGTTACTTAAAGGGCTCTTGGATTAGGACACCTTCGAATGACAAAAAACTGTGCTAATTTTTGTTTCGGTCTAGTGTATAAGGGATACTCACTCGTACATACCAATAGTTTCAAAATTTTATTTTTCTCGATGTCTCATTTAGCCGTCCAATTCTTTAAGGATATCAGATGGGATTTCTCTTATTGCTGAGCACTATGCCATATAATGAGGGAACTCTCATCCCTTTAAACTCTGTTAACAAAGACACCCATTCTTATCTAAGATTTGATATGAAAGAATTCCGAGAGATAGAGAGTAAAAACTTAGAAAGGTACAAACATCGTTATTTTGGGCTGCATAAGTAATACCAAGACCATAGATCTATCAGTACAATGCATAAAAAAAAGTTGTCAACATAAATAAATAGAACAACATCAGCATAGACCACATATTTGTATTCTTCTCGAAGCTATTGAATACAATAAACAGATAGCAAATAAGAGGCTAATATATAATAGCAGACAATCGTCACGACAAGCGATTGCCTTACTTGTTTTTCTTCGATCTAATTGACAGGTCTTTGATTCAAAAAGACTCAAGACACATTAACACCCCGCTTATCAAGGCTGTGTTTCGCAAAAATTGTGCTGTACATGAGCAATGTTTCTTTATAGAAAAGGGGGTATTCCAAGTGTCTCTTGGTTTCTCAAGTCCGAGTATCATGAGCTGTGTAACAGTTTGAAGAGCATGACTTCAATCTACGAGTGTGCGCTCACATGTGACTGGGCGTGAACCCGAGTTATTCTGATTGGATCCTGATTTGGCTATGTTCTCTTTTTTTTAAGAAAAAAAAAGCCAATTTTTCCCCTCTCTCTTTTTTTTATAATTTTTTTTTGATTTTCATATGCCACCCAATACTTCTATTCGGTCCACTCACGAAGACTTAGTGGAAGAATCTTTAATTAAATCTACACCTTATTTTGATATTGAAGTATCTAGTTCTGCTCTTTTCGAAGGTGCCTTTAAAGTAGTTCAAAAAGTATTTCCCAACTGGAAATATCAAGACATCAAATTCGTACAGTGTAAAGATGGTATCACGAATCAATGTAAGTCTATTTTTTTTTGAATATCATGGCTTGTTAACAATATATATATATATATATAAAGTGGTCAGAGTGACTTATGAACCCACTGATTTCTCTTTACTTGTACGTGCTTATGGTAAAGGATCGGAATTGATTATTGATCGCAAACAAGAAGTAGTTGTAAGTCAATAATAAAAAGAGATAGATAGCTGGTGTAACCAATATTGATAATAGAATATCATTACTTTATCTGCTCAAGGCATGTGTCCTCCGCTCTACGCCAGATTCAAAAATGGCTTAGTCTATGGATTCATTAAAGGCAAAGTATCTACAGTGGAAGAATTAGGACAAGAAAGAACTGCAGAATGGATTGCCAAGAAATTAGCTCGCTGGCATCAAGTGAACTTACCTCAAGACTTTAAGTCCAATACTAAGAAACAAACATTATGGTCCACCATGTTTAAATGGTTAGAACAAGGCAAGTATGAGTGATAAACAAGGCTAGATTTATTGATACATCATAGTGCCTGAAAAGTATGAAAATCCCCAGATACAGTCTACATTTGAAGCACAGTTTAATATCAAAGAGATCAGATCTGAGGTAAGGACATGGCTCGTAAATTAGAAGAACTAAAGTATGATATAGTTGGAAATGTTGATTCAAAAGCTTAATCAAGTCAATTCACCCATTGTGTTTTCTCATAATGATTTGTTGTATGGCAACATTATTTATGATGAAGAAAAGCAAGAAGCGAATTTCATTGATTATGAGTACGGCTGTTATGCTTTTAGAGGATTTGATATCGGTAACCACTTTAACGAGTTTGCTGGTTTTGAGTGTGAATACTGGAGATACCCAACAAAAGAGTTTCAAATGAAATGGTACGACTGGTACTTGACTGAATTCAACAAAGGAGGTAAGAAGCACAACACATTGTAACAAGAAAATTAATGTTTCATAGTTCGACCTTCGGAACAAGACAAGGAACAACTATTTAAGGAAGTAAATGGCTTTTCTCTTGCTTCTCATTTCTACTGGGGATTATGGGCTATGATCCAAGCCAAGATTTCTGATATAGATTTCAATTATATGGATTATGCTGTGCTTCGTTTCAATGAATACCATAAGCGTAAACAACAAGTTTTGACCAGTTTAGAACAATAATGTACACATCTCTTTTTTTTTTTCATCTTATGCATCATACCAGTCTTTCTCTTTTTTTTTTTATTCTTATTAATAAACTACACTATTTAATGGTTCGAATATTCAGGATGTTTTTCAAAATCCTTATTGAGTATATCGAGTAATTTAATTAAAGAAAGTAACCAGTTTCGCATCATTAAAGTAGATTCAGGTGTTTGAACACCAATTCGTTCATAAAAGTCTCTTCTCCAAGGACAAGCATTCATGGCAAGCTAGCAATGACGGTTAATCTATCTATTTCGCACAGCAGTATGTTTACATTAAAAATAGGTCGAACAATAAAACTATGGTAAGGTCGAAGAACACTATCATATGCTAAAGAGAAGGATACAGTGAGTTCATCTTCTGGGTGATCAAGACTATGTAAAAGTGATTTTGCAGTGAATTCGAGTCCTCTTTCGACAAATTTAGTATGAGTGCGAATATAAGATTACGTACCTCTTGAGCCATAAGACTGCTTCGGTTGCTACACGTCGTTTCAAGTAAGCCTCTTTGGCCATTAAATTCTCTAGTGTGTTGTATTCAGTAGGATTTTCTTGAAACTTTGATTCAATCTTGATAACATTATTTCTCATATCATTCTGAACTACACTGAAAGCAGAACTTCCAAACAAGTCTATCAAGTTTCATTGTTCAATACAGAACATGCGTTTGGTGCATACTTGCCAAACATATCAATCATGCTCTTTGTTGCTTCTAAGAACTGAGCTGTATCAATGCCTTCAGGACTAACTTGAACGTCTTCATAAGAGCGTGTGATAACTTTTTGAAAAGCAGGTACTTCTGTCATACGAGAGTAATAAAAAGGAAAAGAAAAAATTTCAGGTTCATATTCTTTTCTTGGTGGAATTGACAACCAATGATGCAATACAATGAAATAACGAAGGTTATTGGTAATAGAATAGAAAAAAGTTTTCGATACAATAAGGGTTCATTATCTGCTTTTCTTTTTTTGAAGAAAACAATGACGCTAGCTTCTGTAATCGATAAAGAGACTAAAATCACATGTATGAACAGTTGGAGTCATTTTATGCGCTGAATACAATTCAACATATTATGTAATGTTCAATAGAATAACTCAACAGAAAAAATCGAGTCACAAAATTGGAGATGGGATGAGATCCTAATAAAGAAATCTTACCTAATTATTCCTTAATTGCATCGCAATTGGCTATTCTCCTCTTCTTTCAGAAGGACAGATGCTTGAGTTTTGAATTCTTCAGTTTCGTTACTAGCTCGTCTATATGACCACTCTTCAATTCAAGATTAATCGAATTTATTTCTACAATCAACTATTCATAGAATCAGACTTGAGTAGGGCGTTAAATCTTCCTTTAGGCTGCTAACTTCATGTTTTACTTGGGCCTGATTGAGGAGTTTTTTTTTTTTTTTTTTTTTTTTTGCAAAGGAAAGGTTTCTTTCCCTGAGGATTTTGGCAATGGAGTCAAAATGATCATTAACATAATCCTTTCATAAGTCAATTATTAACCTGCTGTCATTGATTTCCATGAAGTTCCTCATCACATTAGTTTCCAGACCAGCAAAAGATACAGGGTTTGTCATGATTCCATTAGGAAGATTCGTCCTACTTGTAAAGTCATTTTTGACTTTCAGAAGGTCAGTGTCAAGTTATTTTTGCTGTCTTCATCTTGTTCAAAATCTTAGTAGGGATATGATTATGCATTGACTTGTCCAAGGACATAAGATAGGCAGGATCTTTGTTATGCTGTCGCTTGTTTCTCTTTGCAAAGCCTAATTGTGATGATTCCTTATTGAACTTTCGCTTATTCAAACGTATAGGTACCGGTGTTTGTTTGTCTTCCATAACGAAGCATTTTTGCTTTTTCTTCTTTGAGCCATGCTTTCTATACTTTCAAAGTTAATTTTATTCAACGTAGATGTGTCTCTTTACTCTTTGTTATAGAAAATCAAGTGAAAAGGTTAAAAAAATGACAACACTGATGAAAAAAAAAAAAACATAGCTGCTAAATGTCATTAGGGTTTGACTCCGTACTGTAAGATCAGGTGATGAGAAATGAAACATTAAAGACTGTCGTGATGACAGATCATTATTTCTGTATAGCATATACTCTTTACTGAATTAATTTAGATTATTATCATATTTAATCTATTGTTTAATCAAAGATTACTCTAAATCTAATTTATCACTTTTTAATACTATAATGGTCAAGCTTGAAAGACTTGCAAGCAAACAATAATAGATATCACTAAAGAAGTATCCTGAATATCAATTGAGTCAGCAACAATCTTTTGCATGATCGCATAATGACATGGTTTTTGAAATAGGTGCAGTGCCTCAACAAAGGAGTTTGATCAGGAAAAAGGTTGTCTGAGAGGCTACAGTTTTTCTTGTTCCATTCGGAGTGCTTTAAAGGCTCCTTTTGTATCCGTTTTCTAAGATCTTTTTTAGTCACAAAGCTTTTCTTAACAAAAGACATTAGGGTAGGAAGGTGTAACGGTATGAATGTGCTCGGAAGTAATGAATTGGCTTGACGTTCTGTTACTGAGATATAGACAGTAAATAGAGTGAAAAGCTTTTTTGACAGTATTCTGATAGGTGCATGATTGCTTAGTAATTGGAGTTTCGATATTCGATATGCTGTTGAGTTTAAAATTAAATCACAGAAGCTAACGTCATTGATTTTTTTTTGTAGTAAGGTGCGCCGCGCGTTCACTAACAGAATAATTCGTAATAGGACGCGAATATTTCTTTTTGCAGGATAACCATCTTTTTTTTTTTAATATAAACTACAGGAAGAGAGAATATGGTACAACTTGATATGTCTGACTGACAGGCACTAATATCTTTTTCTGTTTAGTTTAGAAACCAATACGATAACGATGTCTCAACTTGGTCCCTCAGGGCCGTATTCACCAAGTTGAATATGCTGTTGAAGCAGTAAAGCAAGGTTCTGCTGCTATTGGTCTAAGAAGCAAGAATTTTGCTATCTTACTTGCCTTGAAGGTAACGAAACAATCCATAATCCATGCTGATGTCATCTATATTAGCGTTCTTCTGGTGAACTTGCTTCTTACCAGAAAAAGTTGATCAAGATTGATGAACATATGGGTATTGGTATTGCTGGTTTGACTTCTGATGCTCGTGTTTTGAGGTAAAATAACACATGCAAACAACCTTGTACTCATTCATGATCTGGTTAGTAACTTTATGCGTGCAGAAGCCATGAAGTCAAAAATGTTGTATGATAGACCATTGCCTACTCAAAGAATTGTGAATGCTATTGCTGACAGTAAGCTCAACAGTAGGTCTGAATATGTATTGACATTGATATAGAGGCACAAGTCAACACTCAACAATATGGTCGTAGACCTTATGGTGTTGGTCTTTTGGTCATTGGTCATGATGTAAGCACTTCATGTCACTATACAAAAAAAAAAAAAACCAACTAACTATGTCTACAGGAAACGGGTCCTCATCTTTTTGAATGTTCACCTGCTGGTACTAGTTTTGAATACTATGCCATGTCAATTGGTGCTCGATCTCAATCTGCCAAGACATATCTTGAAAGATACCACGAAGAATTTGCAGATGGTAAGAAAACAAGAGAAGAGTGGATAATTAAACACACACACATATATGTATAGCTTCATTGGAAGAACTCGTTCGTCATGGTCTTCAAGCTCTTCGCGATACATTACAACAAGACAAAGACCTTAATATTCATAACACATCTCTTGGTATTGTAGGAGAAAACCATCCATTTGAAATTGTTGAAGGTGAAGCATTACAAACGTATTTGAACTTGTTGGGTGAAGAAACAGGCAGAACAAGACCATCAGGATCTGGTGCTGCTAACACAACTACAGAGGAACCTGCTGCTAATACTGCTGCAGAACCAATGGAAACTGACAACTAAAGTGTCTAAAATAAAGAGAAATATATACATTGTATGTTCATGGCAGAATACTGTTAGACCAAGCGAATCATCTGAAATAGAGACAAGACTTAGATATATGTATATAAAAAGGGCGATAGTATTTTATGAAGGGTAAAGCGAAAGGGGCTTTTTGATTCATCAAAAAAAAAAAGAGTCGCCATCAAAATGATTCGTGTAGAAAATTCGATCCAATCAAAATTGAGTATTTTAAAAAGATATAAATATCCACCTGGGGGCATGAAGCTCAAGACAGTTATCTTTTTTCTCATTCGTTAAAGATGGTGAGTACAGCTTTTTTTTCTTTGTGCCATGTATTCATGTATGTCTTTTCTAGTCTTCTGCTGTTGTTATGGGTTTTGTTGTTGCCGGCGCAGCAACTGCTGGTCGTCTCGGCATTAGAGCATTTCAAGAATATCAAAAGTTACCAAAGAAACCAAGAATGTCCAAGTTTTATAAAGGCGGATTCGATGCCAAGATGAACAAGAGAGAGGCTGTTTTGATCCTCGGTCTTAGGTAAGAGTAGAAAGAGATAAATATGTGTACTTATTTGAATCAGAGAATCGCAAGCTACTAAGCAAAAAGTAAAAGAAGCACACAGACGTATTATGTTACTTAATCACCCTGACCGTGGAGGATCACCCTTTTTAGCTTTAAAGATCAACGAAGCAAAGGATTTTTTGGATAGCAAAGTGAAGAAATAAGATCAACTCAACTATACAGCCACACGAAATCAAAAAGAATTGTATGCTTTTCATCCTTGAACGAGTCCCCCTAAAGTAGAATAGATTAACAGTATAAACCATGTAGAATAAAAGCTTAGGTTGCTCATTTAACAAAAAAAAAGAAGAAAAGAAAGGACTGATATTTGATGTAGCCACTATTTGCATCAATCACAGTCTAGTATGGGTCGGTCATATTGTCGATCAAACATGTAGTGGTATGAATATAATGAGAAGATAGTATAGCGCAAACAAAAACAAGCAAGCAGCCCATTCCTTAATGATTGTTACATTCTCTGTTATTCTTCAAAACAAGAGTTGATTAAACTTGAGCTTTGATGAATGGATTCACACAACCATGCCAGTAGTATTAAGCCTATTGACACAAACACACCAATGTTTCCTAGTCTACCGAGATGCTTGGCTCTAGACGGAGGGAAGTACTCGTATCCATTTCAATATTTCACATAGACTGGTTCATATCTATTACGCTTCTATTTTCTGCTCTGCTTATAATTTAATGTAAATATCATGCTCTGCTCTGCTTAGAATATAATATTTTCTCCACAATAAACTGTACATACATACGATTCCAGTCATAAGAAAATATGCATGAAATCATACTACCAGAGGGAACCAAAAAAAAAAAAAAAGTGACTTGCAATTCTCTTTTTTTTATTATTTTTTTGCGTGTCGTACATTTGCCCTCTCCTTTTTTCATTTTTATTCTAAACGATGGCTGATACTAAACCCGTTGACACCAAGAAGCCTGCTGCTGAACCCGTCCTTGACGTCTCCAACAGTGACGTTCAAACCAAGTACAAGGACGCCGGTAAGATCGCCGATGGTAAGTACCTTAGAGTTGTCAAATAACGCGTATTAAGCCATTTTTATTTAGCTGTCCTCGAAAAGGTCATTAAGCTTTGTGTTGTTGATGCCAAGGTCATCGATATCTGTGTTGAAGGTGACAAGCTCATCAACGAAGCTACTAAGGCTATTTACAACAAGAAGAAGATCTCTAAGGGTAAGTGAGAAATAGCGATCTCAAATGAATGGAATTTTTGTGGCTGAGTTGAGTCCTTTTCTAATATAGGTGTTGGTTTCCCTACCACTATTTCCGTCAACAACTGTGTTGCTCACTTCTCTCCTATTCCCTCTGACCCTGAAGCCGCCACTGTTTTGAAGGAAGGTGATGTTGCCAAGATGTAAGTTATTAAATCAAAAGAGGGGAAGAAGAAATATTGATGTGTGTGTGTATGTGTGTGTGTGTGTGTTATAGTCAATTGGGCGCTCAATTCGATGGTTTCTGTTCTACCGTTGCCACCACTGTTGTCGTTGGTGCCAATGGTCCCATCACTGGTACCAAGGCCGATGTCATCAAGGCTGCTGAAACTGCTTTGGAAGCCACCATCCGTATGATCCGTCCTGGTAACAAGAACATGGACATCACCAAGACTGTCGACAAGATTGCTGAATCCTACAACGTCAAACCTGTTGAAGGTATGCTCTCTCACAACCAACTCAAGGACAAGACTGATGGTGAAAAGCAAATCATCCTCAACCCTACTGAAGCTCATCTCCGTGACTTCAAGCGTGTTGAATTTGCTGAAAACGAAGTCTATGCCATTGATATCTTGGTCTCTTCTGGTGAAGGTAAGGTGCGTCCTCTCAAGACCCGTACCACTATCTACAAGAAGACTGGCCTTCGTTACCAACTCAAGATGGCTGCTTCTCGTGCTGTCTTGTCTGAAATCCAAACCAAGGCTGGTGCTTTCCCCTTCAGTTTGCGTGATCTTGAAGATGAACGCAAGGCCCGTATGGGTATTGTTGAAGCTGCCAAGCACCAAACTGTCTTGCCTTACGACGTCATGTATGAACGTGATGATGCTGTTGTTGCTCAATACTTGGCTACCATCATGGTCACCAAGAACGGTAACACTTTGTTGACTCACCCCAAGTACTTGGAAGTTCAAACTGACAAGCAAGTCAAGGATGAAGAAATTGTCAAGCTTCTTGCCACTTCTTATGAACCCCCAAGAAGGAAAAGAAGGCTAAGAAATAAGCAATGTGTAAAATAAACATAAATCAATTCATTTATTCCTTGTAATATTTACGTGAAAAGTTGAGTAATGACCTATGAAAAAGAGTAAGCTTCTTGATGTGTGTAAGCCTCATTCACTTACATTTTGGATCCACCTTGATTGAATTTGGATAAAAAGGCTTCTTCTAAAGCAGACTGTGTGACTGAAGAGTCTAGTCAACAATTGTCAGTTCGATGCTGTTATGCCCATTCAATATTCTCACCTGATAAATCGCTAAAGGATGAACCAATAGAATGAATGACACTCTCATGATTGGATCCAGAAGCAGTGGAGGGCTGCGCTGTAGCAGGTGATGGTGGTGCACTGCTGTTACTGAACGAAGAATCTAGTTTCTTTAGATTTTGAATTGAGATAGACAACTGTTGTCGACTGTTGCTTAGGTCTGTTGGGTGATGTTTATGTGGTAAAAAAGCAGGTTCTTCTACTTGTAATTTCATTCTTTCAAAATGACTACTGAACACTTCTTCATCTTGCTTTTCTTCTTCCTCTGCCACTGGTTCTTCTTGCTCTTGACTCATGAAATTTCTTGCTGTAGCCGTGGATCCACTGCTTTTCAATGTTTCCTTTGATCTTTCTGGTATAGTACGAAATGAGACATTGGAGTCTATCATAGGTGATCTCTCTTCTTGTTGATTTGAATACCTTGTTGATACTGATACGATTTAATCCATGCTCTATAACAAATGTGTCTTACCTGGCCGAGATGGTCTTGGTGTAGGACTATTTCTGCTTATGCTATTTGCTGTAGTGTTTAATCTCAGTTGTTGATGAATCCCACGCAACTGTGTCTCATAGATAAAGGCTGCATGTCGAACAATATAAGAAGTAGGCACACCTAGTTGTTCTGCAATCTCATTCCCTACATCATGTCAGTTAGAACTTTTTTTCTAGTTTCTTATATTACAATCTGTATTCTTTTGGCTCATGTATTGCCATAGTTTATGCTCCATCTCATTTGTCCATACAATCTAATAAAAAAGGTTAGCAACCTAACGAGGCGCTGTTTCTTTTTTTTTTTTTTTTTTTTTTTTGTATATATACATACAGAAGGTGGCTCAACAAATCCTGGTGGGCGCTTATATGGAAGTCGAATAACAACATGAAAAGTATCTTTATCCAAGTCCATAATTTTTTATGCAGCAGGAAAAATTAAAATTAAAAAAAAAAAAAGGGAGAAATCACACGCTTACACTATCAAATACAACATCATAAAAGAATGTCTCCTGAACCAAAAAGACAATAAAGCCTCATATGGGCTGAAATATTAACAATAGAAAATGAGGAGGCTTTTTATTTTTTTATTTTCTATTCGGAAATAAACAGTGGCAAAATTGTAAAATCAACTGAAGGAAAGCCACATAAGAAGCCTTACATCATTCCATAAAGAGTAGTAAATGTTTGTGCGTTTCATATGAGGCTAAAAATAATTAAAATTTATGCATATCTTCGAGTTGCGTATATAAACAGTCCAAAAAATTCAATTCTTTTTATTTTATTCTTTACTCTTTCTAACATGTTCAACAAGTCTATTATCTTCTTCTTCTTCTTTGTCTTGACTTTTGTCAACGCCATTGTTATCAACCCCAAGATCACTTCACCTACTACTGGCACTAAATGGAGAGCTGGTGGCACTTTTACTGTCAAGTGGGAAACTACTTATTTCGATGGTTCTTCTAATGTCCCTATCCCTGATACTCAAAATGGTAGAATTATGTTGGGTTACCTTGAAAATAATGACCCTTATAATGAACACCTCAAGTGGACTTTGGCTACTAACTTTCCCTTAAATTCTGGTGCTCAACAAATCACTTTACCTTCTGACCTTTCCACCAGAACTTCTTACATTATTGTCCTCATGGGTGATTCCGGTAATGCTTCTAACAAATTCACTATTCAAGCTGCCAAGTAAAAGACCAACGAAACAGAATAACAGAAAAAAAAATTGTAAATTTTTGTATTATATCCCTTTCCTTTCATTCTGTATACATATTCCTTTTTTTTTCTATTAATAAAGCATTTTCTTATCCAAAATAACTTTGATTTCTAAAGAAGGGGCCTTTTTTTTTTTTTTTTTTGCTTAAAAAAGTCCTGAGTTGATGCGTATTTTCCCCTAAATAAATCCATGCAAAAGGTTTCATAAATCTGCAAAAGGTGATCGATATTAACATCATTACGTAAATACAATAAAAGAGAGAGAGGGAAGGAGGGTAAATGTAACGATACTCAATATGCAACACACTGAATGAGAATATTTTTTTTAGATATATATCCTTGAATAGGAAATCACACGGGGCCTAAGATTTGTTTGCTCTTTCCTTTAAAAATATGAACGTTCCAAGCAGGCTATATTCCGAAATGGAAAAACAGATATAAAAAGATCATTGTCGTTATTATGGTTGCTGTATTTGGAATATGCCTGGTCAGACTTCTAAACAGAAAGACATGCCAAATGTTTTAAGCAGGCATGGCAAATAATCACGCCACAGCTCTATGGTATTGTCTACGAAAAAGGAACTGAAAACTAGTGTGTTTCTCAACAATCAATAGAAAACTGTTTGTTTGTTAGACCACGCATAGAAAAAATACTTTTGTTTGTATGTTTCGGACCTATGAAGAGCCCGAATATGCTTATGGACTTACAATAGTCAAGCATAATACAGTTTGGGTTTTACCGATCGTGTTACCGGATCCAGGTACGATTATATCAACCGAGAGAAGCTTGCATAAACCATAAGATTCATTTCAAAAAAGCAGTACTATAATGCATGTCATTGATTAAACTTTTGACAAGTTTTGATATCATGCTAAATAAAAATGTAGCTAAAACTATCAAAATAAGCCTAAAAGAAGCTCAAAAAAAGAGTCTTTGACAGGTATAAAACTGTGAATGGATAGAGTTGAATGAGAAGATTTTGAATTCTGCATGCAAGTAGGCGAACACAACAATTCTGGCGTTCTTTGCATAAAAAAAAGTATCAGGAAATGTAAAGAAAAACAAAACTATACGCATAAATAAGTTTCAAAATATTCTCTTTCAATCAAAAACAAATAAAAAAGAATATAAAGTTTAAAAAAAGAAAATAGAAAAAAGGCCAAAAAAGAATACTATTGTCTGAATTCAAGGCAATGAGTTGGTTCTTCCTCAATTTTGAATTCAAAGCTTTTCTTTTACATAAGTCTATCGGATGATTTATTAAACTGATTAAAAAAATTACATTTTACAAAATTATTATTAAAAAAGTTAGACTTCATCAGGAACATGCCTAGATAACCGTCGAGCAGGTGTATTAGTATCAATTTCATCAGGTACATTTCTTCCGCTATGAGGTATTACTGTGCTCTGTTGAGAAGCTGAGTAATAAGGATCATAGCCCGCATTGCTATTATAATCGTTATAGTAGTATTGGCCTCCTTCTGAATAGTTTCCTGCAGGATCATAAGCTTGAACAAATGGCCTAGGTTTTGTGCCTTGTGATGGTGCAGCAGTCACGTTAGTAGCAGAAAGTGCAGGTTGGCTATTGTTCTCGGATAGCATAGTAGGTGTTTCGTAATAGTGATTGAATTGAGGACTCACAGCATGCTTTCCTCCTGAATCTATCACGTTATTATCATCGCCATAGCCATTGTTTCTTTTACTACGACGACGTTTCATTAAAATAAAAGCAACACCAGCTAAATAAAGATTAGTTTGATATAATCATATCAAAGCCTTACCTATTAAAGCGAGTCCTGCAACACCTCCTACAACACCACCAGCAATGGCACCAGTATTACTTGAGGATGAACCTAATTGTGCATTTGAGACGACAGTTGGCACTGTAGTTCGATAACTGGAATAAGAGGTGGATGTAAAAGTACGATGGACTGAGCCCGAAGATGACACAGAGACAATAGGAACAGGTGATGAGGTCATTATTTCTGTAGAGGTCGTTGTACTAGCTGGCATAGAGGAAGACGATGTTCTATCTATTGTAGAAGAAGTAAGAATCAATCGAGTAGACGATAATTCACTCGTTGTGCTTGAAGAAGGCATACCAGAAGATGAAGGAGTAGTCGTAGTCGTTGTTGAGGAATCATTCTATATTGACAGGTCAGCCAAGAAGAAGAAAAAAAAAGTTCAACTCACATTTGATGTAGCTGGTTCAGTAGTAGTATTAGGAGTTGTTGTTGTTGAATCTATGGCTGATGTAGGTGTGTCACTGGTAATAGTGGTAGTGGTAGTAGGAACGTCAGACGTACTGCTTTGATCTGTAGTTGTAGCAGCAGCAGTAGTGGTGGTAGCGGTAGCGGAATCATTGATGGCAGACGTTGCAGACGGAACAGAGTTTCTTCCATCGCTTGCTGAAGTTGAGGCATCCATGATTGTTTATAAGATAAAAAAGAAAGAAGAGAAGAAAAAGATACAAAAATAAAACTTTTTTTGATTTGCCATCAACCGGTCACACAAACTGTTCGTTTTTATTCAACTGTGTAACAACGGATTTATTCTTCAGCCTTTTCATTGTTAATGCCCAGAAGGCTTTCAATGTTGTACTTTTTTAGCTTGTTAAAGTCTTGCACTACAGACAACATGCATATATTCTAAACCGGGCTTAGATTTTGTATTGAATTTTCATTTTTTTTTTTACCTGACAAATTTCAGCAATGATTGTCAATTCAGGATCCTTCAAATCCACTTTATGACCCGGGCCAACAGTAGCAGCCAATGCATTAATAACATCCATACGCTCCAATTTTGAACAGTTGCGCACTCGGCAGGCAATAGCAAACTAGACATGATAAGTCGTCATGATAACAAGTACGAATAAGTGTTACCTTTTTAGAGATCAATTTGCCATCTTGGTCTTCTTGACTGAAATGAGGTTTAAAAACGGATTTAGCAGCCTTTTCAATATCAGCAATATTGGCTTGGCATGTTTGTTCTACAGGTAGGTATCTTGAAATATATCGTGTTGTCTTGATTTGCTTTTCATTTAAATCAGTCAACATATGATGTACCAGTTTGACTGGTTCGATAGGAGGGCTGACTCGAATAAACGCCACTAGAAATAATATCATCAGCAACTTATGAATGTACATCTAAACATGTACCGCAATCAGTTCCCGTAGTGATATTAGCATATCGCTTCTTTCCTTTAGGCTTCTTCAGTGCGGCTACTTCCTTAGCGATAGAAGCCTCTAGATCCAATTCCTCCTCCTCTTCCTCGTCGTCGTCTTTTTTATCCTCTTGTTCTACAGGATAAAGTTCATCGCCATACTTTCGAAAATAGATTAGTATCGGACCTTATGTATCATCCTATTTACTCGAGATAAGATATCAAGTGCTTCTTTTACTGCACGACCTTCTTTTCCGCGACTGCACATGACAATAACGCCTGCCATATCAGGAGTAACATTAAAATTACTCTTGCTTCCTCCTCCTTGAGTGTCCTATTGCGATCGCATAAGCATACAGAAGCTTTTTGACTCATATCTTGCCTTTGCACAATGATAAATCTTTTGCTTCTTTTTCTTGTTTCCTCCAGTATTCACACCTCGCTTTGGCATAATATAGTAAAATAAGCTTCAGTTTTTTTTTTCGTTTTTTTTTTTTGTACATAAAAATACTAGAATTCAGTCACAATTGAGACTGCTAAACTCCTTGGTAGGAACTCAAGCAGAAATTAAAAGTGCACTGTAGTTAATCTATTCGAGGGCTTATTATAGTGAAGAGAGAGAGATAAAAAAAAGGGGGGAGGGAAGATTGATTACATATGAGATCAATTTAGTAATTTCTTGAGCATATATTGCATAATTTGACAGTTTAAATTAATTCAATGCATCTTTTAGACAAATTGTAGTATGACCTCTAAAAGGCTATGCAATATTGTGTTCATTATTTATGAAACATGTCACTCTTAATTAATGCATCATAGAGAAATACATATTGCATCCTGCGACTTTAAATAGACAAAATATAGTTTGGTCATGCTTACTAATAATTATGGTATGTTTGGTAGCGTTTTGGACGAAAAAAAGGAATAAGGTAAAATGACCAATTTTCATGGATTTTCCAAAAGGGTTCACCTTTGCGAGATATTTAAAACACCGATTCTAATATTTGTGAGCTGAAAAGTAGAGATAGGTGCATGCTTTAATATTCAACATGTTCAGTAAATAATGCCATTTACTTGTAAAGCTTTCTTCCGAAAGTTTTAGTGCAAAATATGCTTGTTATATCCATAAAACAGTAATTTGATTTTTGCCTTGTACGTCTATATTTTGTCCGTAGAGATGGCATGTAAATACTACTATTTGATGCGCAAACAAAAGAAGTACAATTTTTTGTAAAACGCCAAGTCGAAAAAAGCTCGTTCTTTAGCAATTTTGATTTTTGTATTTTCTCACGAAGGATTTTGACAAGATTGATGCGCACTGGTTTAGGCGCCACTTCAATTTAAGTATGTATACCCTTGGGCTTAAGGAAATCAGTCAACTATGATTTTATCATGGATTTTAAGATGTATTACAATCATATAGTACAGTAAATTCACAGCTCTTATAGTAGAAGGGAATAGAACAAAATCAAGTGATTCGATAATTTTTTGGACTCTTTGTACCAAGTGTTAATGAGAACAAAATGTCCTCAAGATGATCTATCATGGAGAATTCTGTCCATAAAAATAATAGAAAAATCTACTTGTCATACACTTAACAATTTCCCTTAATTCCTTTTAGATTCCTCCGAGTGAAAAAAAAAGCCGTCTATAAAGTTGTGCACGGCTAAAATAAAAAAAAATGTGGGGATGACAAGTCGAATTTCGTGTAACTTGAATTTAATGTGGATATAGAAAAACTGTCTATGATAAAAAAAAAGACGTTGCATGATTTAACAATATACATGAATGAAGTAGGCTTATTTCTTTGCAGTAGAAACAATAGCAGTAACTTCACCCTCTTTTACTTTTTCTTGAAAGAGATCAAGCCATGATTTCACTTTTTCATAGACCATGAATGTAACAGCTTGACCGGGAGCAACTCGTAACAATCTAGGTGTCAAACCCTTATAGAAAGCCTTAGGTCCTTCTTTACTCATGATCTCAGTAGTAACAATCTTGAAGCGTTCCCAACCAGATCCACTGGCAGTAGACTTTTGGATACGAGTCTTGATGGTATCAATAGGAGCATTGGAAAGAGGACCTAACCATCATCGTGAGAACAAATTACACCATGTGAAATATATAAGCTTACCCATAGCACCAGAAACACCACCAAGAATTAAGTGTTGGTAAGAAGGAAGTTCTTCAAGGTTTTGGTAGTTTTTGGCAACTCTCTTGAATTCTTGGTAAGCAGTAAAGTTAGCAGCTTGATTGGTGGCTAATAAAATGAATCAATAAGGATGAACATAACATATTGGTATTGTATCTACCTTGTCTCAAAGCAGTCAATGTAACGCCCTTGTATAAAGCTCGAACACCTTCTTCACGAACAATTGTGTAAGCAGCATGAGGAGCGTTACGATACTTGGGAATATCCATAGGATCAGCCATAGAGTGACGTTGAGCCTATATAATGTTTATCATGAGCAACATGGACTTCTTCTCTTGTTTTCTCTTACCTGAAGACGAATTTTAATAAGATCCATAGGAGATACTACCATAACAGCTTCAGTAGTACCGGCAGCAAGACCAGCTAAATGGTATGTGTGAGATGACACATAAACTTAAACAGAGGCCAACTTACCGAAAAAGACAGCAGTGGTGCTTACTTTTCCATCTTGATCAGCCATCCATGACTTATACAATTCAAAAGAACTGAAACGAATAGCCATCTTGGGAACAATACCAGAGACAACAGCACCAAGGCCTTTATATAAAGCCCAGAATGATTCATTTCGAATGATCTTTGCACCTACACCAAGAAAACCAAGTGGTTTGCCCTAATCTCTATAGATAAGAAAGAATTATCAAGGGATCTTTCTGACTTACACTAGCATTTCTGGCAGCGTTCTTTGCTAATTGCATTCTGACTTTAATTGTATCCAAAGGATGGCAAGTACATGCTTCCATGAAACCAGCTGCACCACCAGCAACAAGGTGTGTAAGGAGAGGAGTCTTTTGTTTACCGTCGCCGTTTTTACTCATGTTAAATAATATATAAAGAGAAGAAAGAGAGCAACAGAAAAAGAAAAGAAAAAAAGTTAATTTATATCACTAAAAATATTAATTTTCATATGGGCTTTCTAAATCATTCATTCATTCACACCCTTTTAAAGCCAATCAAAGAGCATTTACATAAAAGCAAATGCGGGGTAAATTAGGAAGTGCACCGGAAAAAGCGAATCACATGCCTGTGTAATTGGCTAAATGTGCTGACCGAGAGGTATTCGCACAACTGTAATTTCTCTCCCGTCTAAATGATTACTCGTGTTTGATTTCCGGTCATTTCCGTCATCGCCACTTGAATCAAATTCCCCATGATATTATGCAAAAGTTTAGAAGTGAACCAAAGCGTACAAATATACAAATACAGAATTGCAATAAATCAACCACTCTCTTTTCAAATCTTTTTTCTCCATTTTATACGAATGACATTCATAGATGATATAAACTTGTTTGATAACGATATTGTCAATACAGAATATCGGGAGCGCAATAAGAGTCCTAGTCAGCAATGGTATTTTGATGAATTCTCTGGTGTTTACCGACAAAACAATTTAAATCAATCCAGCCTGACAAATATATCAACACCAATGAATCAAACCAAATCAAATGAGCCACCTTCTTTTGCATTTCGATTTTCTATAGATGAACCTTTATCAATTCTTTCTAGTGTAACAACAGAAGAAGGAGAAGACAACGATGACGATGATGAAGATCAAGAACCATGGCCAGCGCCTACTTCCATTGACGAAGTGTATCGACTTTTAAAACGAGCTCGGGATAGTCGAGATCGACACAAACAACTAGATCTCTGTCGCACATTAATGGACACAGCCTGTCGTACTGAAGCTTCCTCGTTTATTACATCGTCTCCTATTCCTGGTACACCACCTGTCAACACAAGATATAGACAACAAGAGTTGCGCAGAAAAAAGAAGAATAATGACCTCATATTGGACGAAGTACTTGTACTGGAAGCACAAAAGATTTTAAAACGACTTGCTTTAGGTGGAGGTGGAATCGGTCATGGCACAGATGGTGATGCTCAATTCTTGCTTGCCAATTGTTATGGCGTTGGTGGACTAGGACTACCACTGAATCGAGAAAGAGCGTTTTCACTCTACATCCATGCGTCTAAGCAAAATCACGTAGAATCAACCTATCGAGCAGGCGTGTGTTACGAAATAGGGATTGGTACACGCAAAGACTATCATCGGGCCGTCACTTTCTATAGAAAGGCAGCCAGTCATTCTCATGTGGCAAGCATGTATAAATTAGCTGTGATCTGTTTACGTGGTTTTTGTAACCAAACAATTCAAATACGAGAAGGTCTGACTTGGCTTCAACGAGCAGCTTCCAACAAATACCCACATGCACTCTTTACACTCGCCACTTTACATGTCTCTAAAGAGTTTGCGAATACGCATTTTGTGCCTGATATGAGTTATGCGCTTGAACTGCTTCACGATTCTGCACAAGAAAACTATTTGCCAAGTCAAGTTAAATTAGGAGAACTTTATGAGATGGGGAACGAGCTAGTCGAGATAGACGATGCATTGTCGATCTATTGGTATACTCGTGCTGCTGAACAAGGCAATGCCGATGCAGCACTGGCATTATCTAGTTGGTACTTGACTGGATCTACAGATATTCTTCCACAATCAGACAGAGAAGCTTATCTTTGGGCACGAAAAGCAGCATCAAACCAAAATGCGGATAGATGGACAATTGCAAAGGCATATTTCCTTGTAGGCATGTATGTAGAAAGAGGGATTGGAATTGGCAATATTTCATTAGAGGATGCGAATGTTTGGTATAGACGTGCTGCTGCTCTTGGACATTTGGGAGCTATGAAAATGCTGAGTCAATAAAGAAAGAGATATGTTTGTTTGTCTAAGCATTGTTCAATTTAGGTAATTATTAAAAAACTTAAAAAAAACTAAATGGAACCTTTCTGTTATATTGTTCTTTATTTTCTTTTCTTTTACCCTTATTATGCAGCAAACATATTCAAAGACAAAATCAAAGCTACCGATACCTATTACAAGGCGTAAGACTGCAACCAATGAGGCCGTGACACTTTCCAAATTAGAAAATGAAAACAATAACAAGCAAAAAAGAAGAAAATCCACTTTATTTTCTTCCACCTGTTCACGTAGGGCACAAGAAGATAAAAACTATAATAAGAGACTCCCAACAAACAATGATCATTCTTTTTCTTTTTCTATTATGCACCACACAAAAAAACCAGCTATTGGTCCTACTATCCTACTAAAAGAAAATATTGAGCAACTGAGGAATAAGGTACTTGTTATTGACTTATACTGTGCTTAACCTGTTAGAACATACAAGACAGACTTGTAATAAAAACACAGGAAGAGGAGATCAAAAAGCTGAAAAGACTCGTTACCACCAGTTTTGCTAATAAACAAGAAAATATTCAACTTGAATTATCGAAAAAGTCAAAAATGCAAGATAAAATGAAAATCATGACTTTACAGATTGAGGTAAAACACATTTATTTTTTTTATTAGCCTACTCATTCTAGATTAGGAATTGAAGATACAAGTTATAAATTCATTGAAAGTAAAAGAGAAGACTGAGCCTTTTGAACCTTATAGCCAACAAATTCAAGTACTTAAAATAGAACTAGAGGCAAGTTGAACAAAGAGACACATAGCTCTTTATTTATGCTGTTAATAGTCAAGGCAAATAAAGTTTGATAAGCAAATCAAAGAACACAAAGCAAAACTAAAAGAAAAAGATAAGTCTATTCGAGACCAACAAACAATGATTTCCCAAACAAAGAAACAACATACATCCCATTTGTTACATATTCAACAAACACATCGACTCCACATTCATCAACTACAATCTCAACACCAAAAAGAACTTGACAACATTAGACACAGTATCCATCCAATTGATTTGGAGGAGATGATTTCCAAATCTCTCGTTGATTTCGAGCAAGAACAGCATAACCATATAACTTCAAAGCCTTTTGCATTTGACAGTCAGAAAATTGAAAAACAATTGCATTATGAAATCGCAAATCAACAATGGTATTCTAAGAAATACATGCCGGTTGATGCAGTCACATGGCCAGCCCCTTTTCCCTTGTCTCATCTTCGAAAATCTCCATTGCAGCAAATTGGATAATTGTATATAATAAAGGTATATTTTTATTTTGTTTATAAAGAAAGACCATGTTGGTCTTCATGGTATTGATGAATGCTATTACGATAACGAGGTAACAAAGGCGTATCATCATGAACAACCATAATATCCTGTGTTGATTTGACTGGCATAAAGGGCCCATCATTTTCTGATAATTCTTTTTCTGAAGAAGAAGAAGAAGAAGGACTATCACACAAAATGAGGTTTTCACCAGAGGAAGATGAAAATGAGCATAACGATTCTATCTCCGAATGCCTGTTTTCACTTCGTCGAGGTGGCAGAGGGGGTGGAGGAAAAGAAGATGGCTTCTGTTCACTTGTAAATAACTGTGTCATCTTCCTGTTGTGTGATTCTTGCAGCTCTCTATTTCGCTCTTCTCTCACTTCTTTGGACACTTTCTTTTTATTAAACAAACTACCTGCCATATTATACAATGCGTTCTTTTTAGGTTTGTGAGAGAGTTTGCTGACATTATTAAATTTGGCTAGTAGGTTGTTATGGCTGGATTTGGACTTGATGGATGACGCTGTTGTCATGGTCGAGTGTGAATCGGAGCTGTCGGCTTCGGGATGATGTAATAGTGGTTCAGGTACTGCGGTTGACATGTCTTCTTTAAATCGACTGACAGGCGCAAGCTTGTCTCTTTCTTCAAAAGATTGTCGCCGTTTACGATATTTCACTTCAGGCAAAGATAGATGATGGCTTGCAGATGTTGTAAGTACAGAAGAAGTAGAAGCCCGTCTTATTTCTTTAGCAATGACAGTATCTAGAGGAGAATCATCTGAATCACTATCCATTGGGCGATTAAGGCTTGCTGGATTAGAATAACCACGTAATCGAGAAGTCGGTGTTTGTGCAGACAAAGATACTTCCAATGTACCAGTAGACCCAGCCCTTAGCTTAGGCAATAGTAGCTCATTCTTTTGAGCATGAGGAGTGATAACCACTTTAGGGGGCAGCTTGTTACCAAGCATGTCTAACTCAATACCAGAAGGCAAGACAGAACAAGGTGATAGTTTAGGGGAACTAGGTTTTGGCACCCGCTCGCCAAAGATGCCGCCTTTCCCTTGTGAGGGACAAAAGGGAAAATCGTCCATATTAGGCAATACAATATTTTCCATCATGAATTCACGAATCTTGGACTGGATAGCATTAGATACCATGGATAACCGAATTTGTTTATCAGACACAATAGGCGTAATTTCCCAATCCATGATAGGCATTTCATAAAACCCAACCCAATACCGATTGCTTGGAGGAGGTTTAATTTTCATCAAGAGTTTACCAGACATCTGTTTAAGCATAACAGAAAGCACCAGAGGCACACGAATGGGTTTCATTAAAGAAGAATATGTCCAAGTAAAATCAGTTTGTATTACAACACGGAGGCCACCTGCATATGTAATGGTCCCTTCGGCCAAAAGATCGCCTTCAGGCGTCAATGAAAGTAGTTTGGGTTGCGTCACATAAGGGATCGATTCACCAATGTCTACATGTTGCACTGTGATCTCACCCAGGAAGCTAGGTCGCTTCACTTTTTGCACTTTTTTGTGATTTTGTCTTGAAAATGTCGACGCATATCTTCTGTCTTGTAAAGGCCCAGAAATAATCTTCCTAAAATTGCATTTAACCATTGCACTTCGCGGTATTCGGCGTCTTGTTGCACAGTACTAATTAAAGCTTGCATAGCGGCAGGGTTAAAGTGGGTCATATCCATCATTTCGACATGGACTGCATTTGGTGACTCCATCATATTGGATGCTGCTAACAACCCAAAGTACCAGTCTTCTTTGTCAATAGGTCGAGCACACGTAATGTAAAGTTCATTATTTGTTGTGAAATAAGGAGGAATATCATCATGGTGATGATCTAGAGGGATGTCTCTTACAGTATCTGATTTAGGTTTGAGTCTAATAGCGACTGACTTTCCATAAATTTCATGTTCTTGGTGAGTTTTTTCAGGATAAAGACTCACAACATAGTTATGTACAGGTATGATAACTTTGCATTCTTCTTGAGGCAAATGATCGGATTCGTAAATAAAAAGTGCTCCACATTTTAGTTCTGCATAAACATGTTCTTTTTGACGTTTAGAGCCTTGGACATAGGATTGAATACCAGACATCAATACAGCTACATTTGAGTCTCCTTTGGGCTTGTATTGCTGAGTTAAGCGTATCCATCCTGACTTTTCTTGTTGAATGTATGGGTTTAGGCCAACTTGGTCTTTTTCCTTTTTATTCTTTGATGCCTTCTTGGAAAAGAGATAGATTACTGTCAGCAGAATAGGTATAAACGTAATTCCACCCAGCAAGTAAATGACAATGATATCTTTGAATTCAAGCATACAGAGAAAGGAAGAGAAAAGAAAGGAAAGGAATGGCAAATTATTCAACAATCAACCAAATAAAATAATAACAACGCCAACAACAAGAATAGGGGTGGTAAACAATCACTCATCATAAACAATCGCAATTTTATGGTTCTTTTTTTTGCCACTTCATGCTAGATGAACTTTCAAAAGCGGCCTTTCTCCTTTGTGATTTTTTTGTTGCATTAGAACAAAATGCATAGGTTTTTTGTTTGTGGCAAATTCAAAGGGGGAGGGGGAAGGTACAGTAAATTACGGTTTCCATAATTTAAGAAAAAGGGAAAATAATCTTAAAAATAAACGAAATAAAGCTTCTTTGTGTACTCATTTTGAATCATTTATCATGTCAACAAGAGTCATTCGGGACTGTCTTTCTTTTGGAAAAAATTGAACTTTGCATCAAAATCGACATTTTTTTTTCTCTTTACCTTTTACAAATAGAGAGCCATGTTTAAAAAGTAAAGCCTATCTTGAAAAACAACGCGTGTTATTGACAAGGCAGATAGGTTCAATTTCTCTGAAAATATTGCTGGTCAGTCACAACTCAAGTCTTCAGTCCAACGTAATATTCGCTCAAAACTCAATGAGCAATATCCCAAGATTGAGTCAGTTTTAGAAGACTTGATGCCCAAAAAGACACCTATTGTTCAAATTAAAGGGTAAACATGTCATGAAAACAACATAGACTGATATGATATCTAGTCACGATCATATTTCTTTCCTCTCTATCAATGGTGAAATTCTCTTTTTCCAACATTTTGATGGACCTTTTATTCCTTCTCTCGCTTTGTTGCATAAATGTATGTTGATTGATTTGATATGGCACAACTAAACATTATATTATAGATCCCGATATGCTTCCTCAATTACAAGTAGATCGCGGTGCTATTAAATTTGTTTTATCAGGAGCCAATATTATGTGTCCAGGCTTGACCTCCAAAGGTGCGCGTATGGATGAGGATTTACCAGCAGGTACAGTAGTTGCCATTATGGCTGAAGGCAAGGAAAATGCTCTTGCTATTGGTTTGCTTAAAATGAGCACAAAGGACATGTACGTACATTAAAAAAAACGAGAGAGAATTTAACTGACATTTGCTATTAGTAAATTGGTCAACAAAGGCATCGGTGTTGAAAACATTCATTACTTGACAGATCCTCTTTGGAAAGAAGTCATTCATTTGTAAATTATTCAATAAACTGTTTTTTTATTCAAGAGAAAAGGGGGGCCGTATGTATAAAAGTATATGTATATAGAATTAATGTACAAGGCGATAAAAGAGTATAAAATTACAAAAGAGTTTCTCTTTCATCTAAGGTTGAAGTGGTTGGCATACATTGTTTGACGCCATGAACAAAAAGCTGCCAAATAGACATAACAAAAATAATTAGGCGAGTCCAAAATGATATCGTCGCATCACACTCTTGCTGAGATTGCAGTCCCATTTCTTCGTCGTCATCATTGTTTGCGTGATAAGATATATTATTTACAAAGGATTTCATTTTAGTACTAATTTCTTGCTTTTTGGTGGAACCATAGTGATAGATTTTAGATGAAATGTATGAAAGTGATGGTTTCTGTTGCTGGTGTTGTTGTTGACTATTTATAATGTCTGCCAATGACTGGTATGAAATGACCGAGGAATCATCGTCTAAAGATGACCTTTGGCTCAAAAAGGTGCTGGATCGCGTCACGGGGCTAACTTGAGTGATTTGTGCAACATCGTCTTCATTTGTCTTGTTGGTGGTAATTGGAATCATGACGCTGTTTGTTGTGCTGTGATAGGAAACTGACATTTCTTCATGATAACTGTCATTATCATCATCGTCATTATCATTATCATCATCATTATCATCATTATCATCATCATAGGAAGAGGCAGCAGTAGTAGCAGTAGAAGACAGCTCTGGTTCTTCACCTTCGGGTGTAATCAAGCCATCCGAATCTGACAAAGTATCATCGTCTTGTTGTGTATCAAAATTCTCTGGGTAAGCAGGTTCTTGCTGCAAATGTGAATTCTCGACAAATGCATACATGTATTCTTGTGTATCTTCTTGGTAAAGGTAAGGAGACGTGTCAAACAAAGACGGTGTCTTTAAGAATGCATTGGATTGTATTCTTAGCTTGTTATTTTCTAGATCTTCATCTTCTTCTTGAATACGATAGAACAGCGAGTCATTGTCACCAGCCTGTTTAGATTCAGGACATGGACTGAGATTATAGAGGTATCCATTGGTATTCCAACATTCTGTAGCCTCTACTTCTTCTTCATCAAAATAGTAGTCTTCATCCTCAAGGTCTTCAAATGGCTGCGGTGGCGGTTGAATAAAAGGAGGCGTAAACATAAAGTCATCACCTGACAAAATGACAGATGGCTTTACAGGCACAATGCCCAACAATGTTTGCTGTGATTTACTGTAAATCTTATGAAGAAACAAGTTTTCTATGAATGAATAAGAAGACCTCCTCTTGACAGACGGGTCAGGACAGTTTTGTTTGGTGAATTTGCGAATAGTGGCATAGAATGCACGATTAGCTATTTCAAAACTGTTGGGGAGTAGATGGCTGGCATAGTCATGATCGATATTGGCTTCTTCATGTAGTGAGCGGAAATTTTCGATAGCTTTCTTTCTAGTTAAAACTCCAATGTTGTTATTTGATTCAGGCACAAGTCCTGTTGTTGGCGGCAAATTTTGTTGCACAGCAGTCAGCATTTACTATATAAGATGAAGGAGTCAGAAAAAAAGAAAATTTTTGATAGAATACAACGTACAATAGTTTATTACGCAGTAAAGAGAAGAAAAGAAGAAAGAAATAAAAGGAAAAACTTACTCTTTTTATAACAAAAAGGTATGTTTGGAAAAGGAAAATAAATAAATAAAGGTAAGAAAAAAGGGGAAAGGGAGAAAATGTAAAAATGATAATAACCCAGTAAGAAAAAAAAAAACTAAAGCATGACCTTTTTTTTTTTTTTTTTTTTTTTTTTTTTTTTTTACAAAACGGTAGTTTAAAAACATATTTTCTGTGATACCTTGGATTGCCATCATACGAGAAAATAAGTCAATGTTTACATTGATTTTACTTGCAATTCAGTTAGTTTGAAGGTGATGAAAGTCCGGTAAGAACTTGTCTTAATTACACCTTGTCAAGATTACTTGAATACAATGTCAATGAAATACTGTATTTAACAAATTCCTGAAGAAAATAAAAGCCGCACATAAAGCCTTTTTTTTTGCCCTATGCTTTTACATGCATGCCTGTGTTTGTGAAAGCAGACAATGGTATGTACTAAAAAGACCATCAATAATTAAGAACCGACTTTTGAAATCATGCGTTCTTATTGGTGTCTGATAAGAAATTGTACCTGAACTCCATACAAAAAACGTCAACATCACTTTTTGATGGTTGACAAGAATCGGAACAACAAAAACAGACTCCCTTAAAGACGGTAAGACCTTAAGAAAGAAGACATGCTTTGAGGAAAATTATAGGCACAAGAAATTTGATCGCTATTTCATTTTAAAACTAATAAAAAGTATCATAGTTTTTTTTCATGTTACAATCAAATGTAGCTTCTGTGAGAAAAACCTTTTTTAGGGATGGAACAAATAAACGAGCTCAATAAAGAAGCTAAACTGAAACAACTCTATCTTGACTGGTATTCGTCCTTTCTTTTTCAGAGAACGAAAGAGAAAAAAAAAAGGACTTGATTTGTCTATTCAGCAGTATCTTGTCTGAATCTTAAACTGGCTGATTTTTAAAAATAACAGAATTCCTTTTTAGGAGGTAAATTTCTTTTGGGATGATGGTAAACACATTTAAAACCAATTCTATGCCAGATTTAAAATCTTCTCGTATAATTATAATAGTAGGAAAACTTGAAGAGAACTAAAAACTTTTGCGCTTTTTTCTACATATCTGTGTACATATCCTGTTTTAGCTCATAAACTTTAATAGAAGGCGGTAAAGGAAAAAAAATCAGCTGAAAAAAATAGACGCAACTCCAGGAACAAGAATTTTTTCGAGGCATTTCACAGAATCATGACTTTACTCTTATACAAGTTATCTCTATCTACAAAAAGGAATAAAAGAAAACAAAAGAGGACGCAATGTAGTTAGAAAACGAACTTTATTTTCTAATGATATAATCTAACTTAAGTTTATATTTGTGTGCACGAATTGGTTAATTTAGTCGATGGATACACGATAAACCTTGCCAACCGTTTCAAGTTGGACTTGTGTATTCAATACAAAGTATATCAGTTAACATGTACTTAGGAATAAGTAAAATTAAAATAATTTCATTAAAAGAGATGCATATACATAATCAAGCAAAGCGACTAACTAATTTTGAGGGACGGATTTCGAATTATTGTCTTTATTTAAACTTCATGCAAAGAGACATATAATAGTCAAGTTCTCCTTACTTTCTTTGTTTTTTCTGCGTGTATGTACGAACATAGGAAAAGAAGTTTCTCTTGCAAAGCGTTCATGCAGCCTCGAAAGAGATGCTTGGATAATTCAGAAATCAATTTAGATTTAAGAATAAAATTTAGAGAGAAAAGGTATCTTTTAATCTACAAAGATATAAAAATGCTCATATTTAAAACATCCAAAGTAGTTTTTTCAAAACAAAAGAAACAAATGCAAAATGATTTATTCAATTACTCCTTAAACCTTGTTTATTTGTCATCAGTGTCAAGTTAAGAATTGGCTTAGCATACTAAATTTTATTTTCCTAAGCTCAGAGATCTTATAAACCATATTTTTTTTATTCATAAAATATTGGCTCGCTTGAATTAACAGTATTACACAAAGTTCTATAGTATCCTATGGTTTATCTGATATATGTATCAAAGTTGTTAAAGAAATTCTGATTATGAAGATAGCTAAAAAAGAAGAGGGTCAAGTCTTTAGTGGTTAATGACTTATATATTACTTCATGCTGTGTTGAATGGTTTGCTACGAATTTCAGCATAGCCAAAGTAAATGAAAAAATATAACCAATCAAGTATTGGTTTATTGTTATCGTTGTTAAAAGGTTCAGACAGAAGAGTCAATCCATGAAGTAGAGCCAAAGACCTTGGCAGCACTATATTGGGCAGCTTCAGAAGCAGTCAATTGCTTAGCAAAAGAAGCGCGCGAAGAAGACCAAGCACTGGCACCATTGTTGCTATATTCGGCAAAAGTGACACTGGAGGTATTGGGTGTGGCATTGCTCCATTGAGACCAACCAGCAGGGTAGATGTGGCTATTGATAGTAGAATACATAAAAACAACACGAGCATATTGGTTCCAAGGACGACCCAAGTAACAAGTATGAGTAGCCTGTGATATTGAAGTAAATGCAACAGTGGAACTATAATTGGAGGCAAGAGGACCAGAAGGAACAGTGGCTTTAACAATGCATTTGTTAAAATAGAAGCCACCAACGCTGCTAGAAGAATCGCGGTTGTGAGCGGTAACAAACCCTCTAGAGTTAGAGGCAATAATACAACCTTGGAAGTAGCCAATACCGTAACCCCAGATGAAGTCAACAGAACCTTCGATGTAGCATTTTTTAAAATAGCCGCTACCGCGTCTGTTAATCAAAAGGGTATCTTGAAAGCCATAGAACTTGGCGTTGTAGAACCCAGCTTGAGCACCCTCAAGGTTAAGAGCAAGACCAGCAGCATCGGTTTTCTTATAAGTATTAGCAAAAGTTATATTGTAGACTTTAACATTGCTACCCTTGATAGTCAAAACAGCAGAGTCAGTATCAGAACCAGTCTTGGATTGTGTATCATGACCAGCGTTGTATTGAATCAAAACAGTGCCACTACCAGAGTTCTTCAAAATAACGTTAGAGCGAGTGATAGAGATTTGTTCAGTGTAAGTGCCAGGTGCAATGTTGATAGTGTAGGTGGTGGAGCCGCTAGGAAGAGCCTTCAAGGCAGCAGAGATGGTCTTGTAAGTACAAGAGGAACATACGCTGACTGAGTTGGCGGCAGAGACCAACGAGATGGCCAAAGTGAAAAGTAAAAGGAGAGGACCCAAAGACAATTGCATCTTTGTTTGACAGATAAAGAAGAAGAAGATCGACAAAAGAGGCAGATTTATATAGCCAATGTCTCGAGATAGATGATGAAGCCGAAAATTTGTGTGACATTCAATTTATGCAAGCCGGAAGGTAAATTAAAACCAGGTAACAGTACCATTCAACGTGTTTTGTGCGACGGCAATCCTATTCAACGCTTTTCAAAACAAAACAAAACAATGTTAGCTTTCTTCAGGGTGTCAAGAATTTGAAAGTATTTAATTTTTGGGCAGTTTACATTTTTTTATAAAGGGATACTTTGATTCGAAAATTCAAACTGAAGAGGATGATACTATTCATGTTTCACGATTGGCAATAGAATCTAAATATACAAAAAGCTTCTACTGTTATACAGTCGACGAAACTAGGTTGGGCCAATAAAAAAAAATTGGTCATTTCTAAATTAAATTGGGACAGAGATGTGAAAATGGAACACGGAAGCGAAGATGGGACAAGGATATGAAAATGGGACGACAATGTTAGTATGTTTTATACAAATCAAAATTGATTTATTCACCTATTGATAAGAGTTAGAAAATGGAAAGATTTATTTTTGAGAAGACCTCTTGCCTGTAGAATCCTTAAGCCTTCGCTACTTAAAGCTCAGGCACCACATTCGAGGTGGCGCTTTGTCGGGTGAACATGGTAGGGCGTCCTTGGCCGTTCCAAATAGATTGAGCTATTGTGAGCATATTCTTCGAAGCTATAACGTCTCGATTCCAAAAAATATTGCAGTTTTTGCAAACTAATACTTGATGAATCTTCCGTTTTTTGATGCCACTTCCTTGAGTAATATGCTCCAATTTATTTTCAAGGCACGAGTTGCAAGTCTTTATAATACAGAAGTGTCAATATTCAAATTATGATCAAGTAAACATTATATACCTTGGAAGCCTTATACTCGTCTATATCCAGAAGTAACAACTCTCCGCGTTTTTCATTGTCTGTACAACTTTTCAATGACGCCATAACGTAAACATTTAAACTTGACATGCGACTTGTTTTTCAAACCATTTCCAAAAACAATCAATGGCATTTTACTTTGATCACCTTCTTCAAACTTTTCCTTATGTGCTCTTCATTCAAATTATTAAGAATATTGCTTTAAGGAGAAGAATATAAGGAATATGTGCTATACCTTGACCTCATCCCCCCTGTATTTGGTGGATAATTATCATGATGACCGCGTCTCTTCCGCTTATTCTTTTTGGTTTTCTTTCTTTTCCTTTTGTTATATTTTTTTGCACCATTCATGAGAATGTTGACTGTATTTTCAATTGCTTGTTGAGAGCCTTTGTAGTTGCACCATTTGATTTTAGCAGCGTTAAAGCCGTAAAAATTTGTTAACGCTCGAAAATGTTGAAGAGCATACATAACGTATTCTGTATAATGTTGAAGTTTTGCAGTTTTGGGTGAGGGAAAGTGGGTTTCAATCTGCTCTATATCCGACCTTTTCTTTCTATCTTGCTCTAGCTTTTGTCGGTTGACAGTGCCATTCATGTTGTAATAATCGGCAGTCGACAAACGCCTCAAATCGTTTTTGCCATGATAGGATACAAAGACATCAGACCTATTTGGATTGACAGTACAAGGACGAAAGTAACGATCAACCTCTTCACTAGTGAAATCATCTATCTTTAGGGATACTTTATCATTGGGTGATATGGAGTGAACCTTCCTGCAGAATGAGACCCTACATGTATATCCATCCGTGTAGATAGTGTTTAAAAACGTTTTTTCTTTTCCTTGTGGTAATTCTTGTAAATATTCAAAGCTGTATATGTAAGATCATTGTGAGTGAACTGCCTGTATCAATTATTTTGAAAATGATTTCAACTCGCCTGTTAATTTTAAGTTTTTTAAGATCAAAATTATCATAGAAGCATCTTTGAGCAAAGTTAAACACCGTCTCTTCAGGTTTTTTTGGACTACTTCTTCCAAAAATACCAGCTATATTTTGGCCATCTACTTTTATAAAACGCCATTCAAAACCAGGATTAGGAAATAAACTTAATAGCCTTGGTGATTGAAATTTTGGTGGTTGCAATTCGTTCTTGCTGTTGTTGTTCTCTGTTGATAAATTACGCTGTTTTGTCTTCTTCTTCTTTGGTCTTCTCCTTTGCTGGATTAATGATACTACTGCTTCTACGGATTGTTGCTCTTGCTGGGCTACTTCTATTTGTGATTGCTGATTTTTGGCAATTGTTGACTCGTAGTTCTCAAGTATATACCTCAAAGCCGGCAATATATCAAAGGGAGCTTTGTTCAATACATCCCTGGTTAAGGGAGTAGCAGATAATATGTTTCTTATTTGTGACATTAAAGATTTCAGGAACAGACAAGCCCTTACTTTCATTCGCTTATTTAACGAGCTTACTATGTTTTCAGCGGTAATAGTTGTCGGACAAGAGGAAAATAATGTTTCCATTACGTGATTGTACACAATGTACTTCACTTCTGGCATCTTTAAGTTCTATTAATGAGTATTATTAGTTCCGCTGGCAAAAAAAGCTAGGCCTGGGCTTGATCCTACATGACTTACGTCAAAAGAAGTGCGCAGCTTATATATGAAATAGTTGGATATTGTATTTTCAAAGTTTTCAATATAATAATTGTTGTAACATGTTGCGATTGTTTCACAGGCAGTCGATGAAACTTGACCATAGTTTTTTATGCCTTGAGTTTTTACCAGCAAGTCTATATCGTCAGAATCATTCAACTCATCCCATGTTTCGTGCAAATGAGGGATATGATAAGAATATTTTTGAACAAATTCGCCAATCTCCATATTTCCATTGATTAGACGACACACAGAATACCAAAAGTTTTGCTGAAAAAATTCATTGCTCAAGCCTTGTGGGTGTTTCAAAATATAATAATTCACAAATAATTGGGCTTTGAAGATAACTTCCCTCAGGAACAGAGATAGGCCTTGTATTTTTTCTAGAATCACATTAAAAGCATTATCATCAGGCGTTCGTATGAATGACCTCAAGGGAATTGACACTGAATATCTTTCATTTGAAGAGCCCAGACTTTGCTGAATTAATTCTGATAAATTGAAATTGTAGTTCTGGCATTGTTTACTTCTTGCGGAAGCATGTACTCTCTCGCCACATGATTTACATATCACATCTTGCGTAGATGGTAGAGAACTACGCGCAATTTTTGCGTCCTTTTTGAGTTTCTTCTCTTCAAACATATCTTTACGCTTGATGCCTTGTAAAGAATGTGATCTTTCTTGGCAGTTCTTTTATCAGCAAAACACTTTACTTCGCTTTATTGTCGGTTGTCTTATTTGGTTTTCTGCTACTCCATGTTGTTCATTTTACTTGCTTTGTTTCTTTAGTTTAATCAAGGTTTCCACTTCTGGATATAATGGCGTACGCATACTTTTTTGAAAAAGAAAGTAAAAATGTCGACAACTTCTACCTACCGTGTATAAACCTGATACCTTTTTCTTAGCGAGAAAAGTGAGCTTTAAAAGCAAAGAAATTCATTTTATCGCCATTAAAAGTAAACATCTGGCCAGAAATACAGAATATGCTTTCCTTTCGACACTCAGGGGAAGCAGGTCATATGTTAATCTATGTAAAGGCAATTTTTCTTGTTTCCGAAAGCAAATTCTAGAAAAAAGATCGGCAGTGTCAAGTTACACAACTGCGTTGTATAAGAAGTCACTGTTTATTTATGCTAGGCGATCTATAAAAAATGCTAAGAGGGTAAATCTAAGCACAACATACGCTAAGAATCTTCTACTATATTCCATGAATAAATTGTCTATGAAATGAACACAAATATGTTGTCAAATTTGTCCAAAGTCTTTAGAGGGACATCATATATTTGGGATTAAATTTTTGGTTACAGGCCAAGCAAAATTGTTTTGAAATCTATTGTTAACATGCTATGGACAAAAATAGAACTACCTGAATATGACCAGCTGATATGATGTCCTCTATTCAAGTCGAACAAAGAAAGGACAATGATATAAATCAAGAAGTTCTACTGCTGGAGGCTTGTCGACGGACAACACCATGTTATTTAACGATCTGATATTAACAATTGTCGGCGCTCAAAGTTTCGAAACCTTTTGTCACCACTCTAACTTTTCTCTTGTGTGTATGTGTCATGTAAATGTAACTTGTGATACTGTGAAACTTTATTTTTTTATTTGTAGAGAAAGCCATATGAATGGTTTATTGCCCTTTCTTTTTGAGCCTTTTACGGCAATGTCAATCAATTATTTCTTCTTTTGAACTAGCTAAATGCGTTACTCCAACTAGTTGTCAATTAAAAGCTTTAATGAGAAAAAAAATAAGCGGAAAGCCTAGCACAGTTTTTATTTCTCTCTATAGCAAATTATGTGTGAACATTATGTCGCTAAATCAAAGTGTGGTAATGCATGTATTGGTTTCATTTCACTGCATACAGCAACATTGTTCTAAGTCCAACAATCTAGAGGAATAATGTTTTCGAAAAGGCAAAATACAAGTCTAACAATTTATAGAATTAAATATCTTGGCACTTCCATCTAGTTACTCGCAACAAAAAATTTCGTATAGATTAGAGCTTAAATAAGTGTTCAATTACAAATCCTTTTTTGGAATTGATTGCACGGTTTGTTCAACAGTTACACCATTGTTTTTTTGTATATCAATTACAATAAACAAAGCTGCGTAGATCATTCTATCAAATCAGAATAATCCAAATCGTGAGTATTTGATAAAATCAAAAAGACGAAAAGTAAAAGTAAGCAATAACATTATTACATAGAAGAGGTAACAGTTAAGACGCCTTTTATGCTTGAATAATTTACCTTCCGGCTTGCATAAATTGAATGTCACACAAATTTTCGGCTTCATCATCTATCTCGAGACATTGGCTATATAAATCTGCCTCTTTTGTCGATCTTCTTCTTCTTTATCTGTCAAACAAAGATGCAATTGTCTTTGGGTCCTCTCCTTTTACTTTTCACTTTGGCCATCTCGTTGGTCTCTGCCGCCAACTCAGTCAGCGTATGTTCCTCTTGTACTTACAAGACCATCTCTGCTGCCTTGAAGGCTCTTCCTAGCGGCTCCACCACCTACACTATCAACATTGCACCTGGCACTTACACTGAACAAATCTCTATCACTCGCTCTAACGTTATTTTGAAGAACTCTGGTAGTGGCACTGTTTTGATTCAATACAACGCTGGTCATGATACACAATCCAAGACTGGTTCTGATACTGACTCTGCTGTTTTGACTATCAAGGGTAGCAATGTTAAAGTCTACAATATAACTTTTGCTAATACTTATAAGCAAACTACCAACATTGCTAACTTGGCTCTTAACCTTGAGGGTGCTCAAGCTGGGTTCTACAATGTCAAGTTCTATGGTTACCAAGACACTGTCTTGATAAATAGTGGTGGTAGCGGTTACTTCAAAAGCTGTTATATTGAAGGCTCTGTTGACTTCATCTGGGGTTACGGTACTGGTTACTTCCAAGGCTGTACTATTGCTTCCAACACTAGAGGTTACATCACTGCTCACAACCGTAATTCTGCTAGTAGCGCTGGTGGTTTCTACTTCAACAGCTGTGTCATCAAGGCTACTGTTCCTTCTGGTCCTCTTGCTTCTACTTATAGTTCATCCATTGCCTTTACTTCCGTCTCCAAGGCCACTGGCACCTGTTACCTTGGTCGTCCTTGGAGTCGATATGCCCGTGTTGTCTTTATGTACTCTACCATTGGTAGCCACATTAACCCTGCTGGTTGGTCTAAGTGGAGCACTTCCAGTCCTAACACTTCTGGTGTCACTTTTGCCGAATATAGCAACAATGGTGCCAGTGCTTGGTCTTCTTCGCGCGCTTCTTTTGCTAAGCAATTGACTGCTTCTGAAGCTGCCCAATATAGTGCTGCCAAGGTCTTTGGCTCTACTTCATGGATTGATTCCTCTGTTTAGATTTGTTATTATGCCTATATTAATAAAGTTATATCTAATTAATCACGTATTACTTTGCAGATATTAGAAACAATTATTTATTAGCATCAAGAAGAAATAATGTAGAATGGAGTGAAGAAAAGCTAATATACTTTAAGCCTGGCGTAGATATTGGCATATTTTTTTTAGGGAACAATGCGCTCAAGTTTATTAAGCGGAAATTACATGATTCTACAACTGTTTTTGGGTTTTTATATTTTGAAATGTTTTTAGGTTTTGTTTTGTTTTTTTTTTGAAACTGTCAAGCAGTGAGATAAGAAAAAAAAGAGAAAGAGGCGAGGAAGGTGAAAGAGTGAGACTCTATATGAACAGCAGAGGAAGAAGACAGTGTGGGATGCCCTTCTTAACGAAAGATTTAGACGTAGCAGAGTGTATAAGAGAGAGAGAGAATGGACTGGAAAATGGGAGCGACTAAGAAGGGACTATTGTCAAAAACCATTCGCCAAATACCCCAGAGGGTACATCCAATAACGACTGCGGCGGAGGGGGCGGTGCTAGAGGGAAGGAGGGGGGCGAAGTGTAAATGATATATGGACTGTTTAAGCGGGATTAAATTGTGAGGAGTGAAATCGCGATCAAAGAAGAGACACCATACTCGCGACCAGACTTCGAGTTTACGAGGGCAGGAGAGGAGGTGGTGGTGCTCTGTTTCGTTCTCAAGGAGGCAAATGGGGCATTGGGCTTTTGGAATTGAATTGGGGAGGAGAGAATGAAGGGTATTGAGATGGGGTATTTTATGATGCAAAGCATGATACCATACATTTATTGGCATAGACATAATGCTTTCCTAAAAAAAAAAAAAAAAAAAAAAAAAAAAAAAAAAAAAAAAAAAAAAAAGTGTCTGAGTTTGAATCAATGTTTTCTTGTCAAAAATTAGAATAAAAAAAATGAAATTGTAAATTATTCAACTTCATCTGCATAATGTCACAGGGGCCTCGCATGTACAAGCTCCTTTGCTCTTCCCATCTACAAGGAAATTTATAAATCGATCCAATGGCGCCACTAACAAAGTCAGTACGATTCAACTGCTCTATGCGTCTATAGATAGACTTCCTAGAAATTTTGATACTATGGAGTTCAATCCAGCAGTTTGTATGGTACTATCAATCTCTGGTTATACATTATGCGAATGTTCAACGACCTTTTTTGCCTCCTGTTATGCGTCAAATTCAAGTTAATGACTTCATGGTGTACGATCATTTTTCCAAGATTATTCTTTGGAAGCTCCCTCAAAATATCCCGAAGAGTTGCAAACAATTCAACAGAGGTTAGTTCGTGGTTTAGCAAGAAGGAATATAGGTGTCGCTCCCTTTTTCCAACGTCATTTAGCGATATCTTCTCCCTCCAATGCCATCTCTTCAGACATAAATGCAGGATTTAGCTTTGCCTCTTTTCTGAACTGCTTTGCTGTTCTATCTACCAAGAAACCGAGTGATGGGATCAGCTCTAAGATATATCGAATGACTTGTTTGGAGTCTTACCCTGACCCTTCCACCCTGTCAACCATTTCCTCTACTTTTTGGGGCTCATTTTGGACATTGTCCCTTACTGCCGTTGTGCGAAGTGCGGTGTATCGATATATAAACTATAAGCTGCCTACAAAGATATGTATGAATCGTTTCTTGCCTGACCGATTTCCAACTCCTTTATGCCAAATTTGTGGTCTTTATACTGAAAACGACAACCATATGCTCTTTTTATGCCCTCCAAAAACACATTTTTGGAAAGAGCTTATATTTGGATTTTTATGGCCAACCACTACTGCTGATGATATCATCCAAGCAATCCGATATATGAACTTCTATTCTATTCGTTATACTCAGAATAGTGAGTTAGCTGCTCAAGAAATAGTATTCCAAGGCATGGGTCAAATTTGGAAAGCCCATTGGAATACTGTCTTCAATGAAATTCCGTTTAATCCAATTCTATTTCTTTCATCCACTCGTGCTTCTCTCAATTCTCTAATTGACGAGAAACACTTGCACAAATATTTATAATTAATTATCCTATGTATTCTCCCTTTGTACCTCTTAAAATTGCGACCACCTCTTGAAAGACTTTAGTCATAATCTACGTGGAGCAAAAAAATAAAAACCTTTAAAAAAAATGAAATTGAAGAGAAATGATGGATTGCAACTACCCGAAAATGAAGATTTATCAAAACGTATACTAACAAAGGTGTAGATATAGACATTGCGCATTGAATGATGTATGAATCGCTATATATCTGTTACTGAAATATTGAGTAATCGTTCAAAAACGCGTTTTCTGTTTCTGAGCTATAGTGTACACTTTTCACAGTACTTTTGCAAATATAGCACTTTGTATGTGTTTTATAGACTTAGAGGAGCAATTCTTACTGAGGCATATCATGAGAAAAATGCCTCTATCGATCACAAATCGCAAAATAATGAGAAACGAAGATTTTATAAAGGGCATCATAAGGGCAAGTTGACAATTTTTTGACTTTTTCAAAACTTACTATATTTTTGCACAAACATGTTCTCTTAGGTATGCTCAAACACAAGAAACTCAAAAAAAAAATGGATTGGAAGGCACCCGCAGCGGGATACCAACCCGCCTGTGGTACTGTCATACTTGTCGAAGTTACTCAAAAAAGGATTGTAAGGAAAGTTAGTTCTGCCCTTGAAGACTACGTCCATCCAGTTGAGAGGCAGACACTTTTGTGGCTCCTCCATGGCCAATAGATAGTCTAACAACTTAATTTTTGAATAGCCACTGGAGGTCCATAGAGACATGCCTATCACTGTTTGGAAACGGGTCCTCATGTTGCTTGTCTGTCCTCTCTGTTCCTATCCCGTCTGTTTGCCCTCTTGGCTCTGTGGTCTCAAGTTGAGTATCTCCTGCTTAAAGTCGATGCGTTCCTTCTCATATCCAGAAACAACAACACCAACAACAAATATCTCTTGAGGTTTTTCTCGTTTTTTGTTTGGAAAATTGTCCTGGCCAGCTATCGCTGGTCTATCGTGATGCATGGCTCTGGGAAGGTATTCAACTACTTCTTCGTATCCGTGTAAGTATTTTATATATACTGGTTAATATATGTTACTAATTTATTTCTCTTTTATCTCCCTTCTATCCCGTGCTCTTTCTTATAACCTAATATAAGTAACAATATGCATATCTTATGTATCTCATGCTCTGCTTAATTTCTAGAATTTATTTTTTGTTCATTTTCTAATAAAGTGTATACGCAGTTCATCTACCATTAATGCAAGTACTTTTTTATTTAACATTCATAAGGAAAATAGTTTCTTTAGTTCCGAAGCGTTATTTGCTTTATGCAAGCTCAAATGGGTGACGACGAATACAAGCTATTATGGATCAAAGTGACCTCGAAAATTTCTTACTTCGAAAAATATTCTTTTGACTTTCTTGCAATTTATAGTAATATGTATTGTTCGTGTTAAGTTCCAAAGTGGGATTTCTTCACCAAGGTCTTGCGATGGTTTAACTGTATGGAGTTTTCTTCCTGTCTCCGTAACTATTTCCAAAAATATTTGTAATACATATATTTTGGGAGAGTTCTTTGATCTAATATCAACTGTATCAAAAGAAGTATTTGGCATGTAAATTTCAGCATTGTATTCGCCAGATGGATCAGGGTGAGGTATGCATGAGTTGATAGTCAAGTTTTTCAAGTTCGGAACCATAGCTGATAATTGCAACAGAATGTCTGGATCATAGTGGCATGTCGAAAATATCAAGTCAGTAATCGAATCATTCAAAGCTCCAGAGCCAAAGGATGTGATTTTGGTATTAGCCACTCGCAATATTCTTAGTTTAGCACATGCTTCCAAAACATAATCCAAATTGCTTCTGAATATCATATCTCCTACATTATCAACTGTCTCAATCATGCTGCTAGCGTCATGTGATTGATTGTCAATTGTCACTTCATCCAACAAATCATCATAGTCAGACAGTATCTGTAAGAGACGTTGTACATTAAAAAATTTGTTGACTGTCAGTTTGAAATGCTTTTTTTTGTAACTGCTTTTGTCGTATTCAATATCAATGGTGCTATAATGTATCTCAACTCCCTTAAGCCAAACACACATGTTGATTCGTAGCTCTCCAACTGTTTTTGTGTGAACCAAAAGGCGTATAAAATCTTCCAAACCTTTAATGTTAATATGTTTGAGATTGAACTGTTCTAATCTGGCTAAGTAGTCTTTGAATTCGACTGGTAGCACAATTTCATGTTGGTTCCAGCCTAAAAGTAGCTTACGCATCTCAGCATCACAGTTTCTGTTGATGTTTAGCTGCTTCAAGTTGGGAAACTGTTTTGTGATAAAAACCAAGTCTCTTCCGGATTGAATGAGCATTTGTATATCAAGACATTGAACGTTGTTACTTGTACAAGAAGCAAGCAGGGACCTAGTATCATTCTCGATTAAGTTATTATCCTGATATATATGATATATAGCTATAGATAAGGTCTTCATTCTCCGCAAAAAGAGAAGTATATCCTTTCCTAAACCATGCGAGTAGTTTTCACCATATTCCACGACTCTTACTTTTTCCAGTTTTTTAAACTCGTCGATGCGATTTATGAAATTACATTTCTTAAATATCGCTTCTGGGAATTGCAATGATGTGTATAAACCACTTAATGTAATTTCTTTGAGTGTGTGACGCATAGAAATAGCAGTACGATAGTAGTATTCCATCTCTTCATTGCTTGAAGGAAGTGGAAGCTTCTTCAAGTTTTGTAGGCCACCTTCATAAATTTCTTGCATTAACCAGAACCAAAAGGGAACACAGGTATTTGAGACATATAACTCTTCAATCAAAGGACAATGTTTAGCTATCTTGTTGAATAAATCTTTATCACTCCAGTATTCAAAGCTTTTGCTTTTGGAATAGATTATACTCATTTTTTTCAGATATTTGCCTGGTGCAAATGTTGAGTTTGCAAGCATATTAGCGTAATGAGCTATCTTCCTGTCGTTTCTTAGTTCGACTTCAGTGAAAAGAATCTTTCCTGTAACTTTTGCCCATTTCTGACAAGTGAAACGACATTGTAGTATATCTTTAATATCCAAATATCTGACGATGATGTCAAATACTTCTGGGGGTACATCTGCACATGGTAGCATGTTGACTATATTAACGAAAAAAGAAAGAAGAGTTTCTCTTGTTTCCTCTTTAAGTATTTCTTGCAATTGATAATTTATCATATGTTAAGTCTATCATATTTATCTTTTCTATCATCGCCTTTATGATTTATTTAACCATAGATAAAAACATATATTTTGTGAAGACATATTGTTCTTAAACCTGAAAGATTATGATTCAAATTTATAATCAAAAACAAGGCAGTGTAATTAAAACAGACATAATAGATAAAACTTTGAAAAAGTGTCGTTTCTCTAGTCGAACCAGAACAAAATGAAGCCTTTTACTGATGGTAAGAGTAGAATACGATTCAACCTCAAAAAAATCTAGACTTACAAATACATCATTTGCAATCGTAGGACAAAAGAGACACTGGGACATTTGATATTAGAAAAGAAAAGGAGAATATAGTACATACCCTATTTACAGCAGCACATACACATAATTTAGATTAAAAAAGAAATGCAGTTGTAGTGTCCAATTGAAGAGATTGATATGACTTTTCTAATCCGTTCTGTCCCGGGGTATACCAGAAGTTTTGATGTTTTTACTTGAAAGAGAAAAAAATATTTTGGCACGTCTCTACTTCAAGTTTTGGCACATTTTTCTAAAATGTTGAAATGAATATTCAAGTATACTATGAAAATGGAAGAGGCGATGTTGTTGATGAGTTTGGAAACGAGCCTATTGAAATAAAAGTTGATGAAAAACAATATCCTTTGGACAACGTCACCAACTTCGATCAATACTTAGATCTAAAGCTCCCCCTGAGCGCGAAGCAGTAAAGCGAGAGGAACAAAAAAAGAAAATCCAGGCAACAGAAACTTCTGGCAAAGGATCGTATGTTAAGGACAGTAGTGATACCAAGGAGCAGTTCTTCTACTTAGTCTATGAAAAAGGCTTGACACCTGGTAAAGCAGCCACGCAGCTTAGTATCGCTCGACGTACTGCTTACAACTGGTTTGAGAAAAATCAGAAGGAGCAGAGTGATGGAAAAGAGAAAATCAAAGCTAAGACAGGTTGGCCAAGCAATTTCAACAAAGAGCACCAGCGATTCTTAGAGAAATAGTTTATGGATTTCCCTTCAGCAACCGTAGATCAGGCTATGGAGAGTCTGATAAATGAATTTAAAGATTTGAAAGTCTCTAAGACTTCAATCCATAAATTTATGACTGAGAAGTGCGCTTTGTCATTTAAGAAAGCTTATTTTCATTCAAAAGAAAGGAACTCACCCTCAAGCATTCTCAAGCGTTACGAATGGGTCCAGAGATGGATTGAAACTGATCTGGACTTCGAAAGTAATTGTGTTTTCGTTGACGAGTCAGCATTTCACATCAACTTGAAAAAAACGATGGCCTGGTCAAAGAAAGGGACTCGTGCGGAAGTTGTTCAACCAACAACAAGAGCTAAAACAACAACGATTCTGGGTGCTATTTCACCTTTTGACGTTGTTTACATTCAATTGAGAAGACCAGTAGCGTCTTCAAAGAAAAGAAAAGCAAACAATTCGAAGGCCAAAAAGACAGCTGGTACGGTTACTGGCCATTATTTTAATTTTATTGCCTGTACTCTTGACATTTTGGATAAGCACGAAGAATTCAAAGGTGATTATATTATAATGGACAATGCTCCAATTCATACAGCGGATGATATCCAAAAGTATATTGAGAGTTGTGGCTATGGTTGTGTTTATCTTCCACCTTACTCTCCTGAACTCAATCCAATTGAACAATTTTGGTCAATTGTCAAGAGCAAGTTGAAAAGAGAGCATCTTTTAGACAATGAGACGCTCACCAGTAGAATATTGGATGCTTGTAACGATATTCGCTTTAGCTATCTGAAAGGCTTTTGCAGGTATTCAGCTTCAAAATTTGAAACTTGTCTCAAGAAAGAACCTCTTTAAGTTTGGCACATTTTGTGCCAAATAACCTGTGCCAAAATATTTTTTTATTTGTGCTGAACTTAAAATTAAAAGTGTGTTATATCACAAGAAAAGTGTGCCAATAGTTTCGGGAAATAGTGTATGTGACGAAGCAAGATATTCGTTTTTAGAATTTTGGTTAAAAATAATACAGTATTTCTACTTCAAATTTTAGACGATGTTAAATTATTTTTCAGATGTTTAGCTTACCTTTTTTGGACGAAGTAAAAAAAAGAAATTAGACAAGACAAATTTAGTTTTTAGACGAATAGAAATTTATGTTTAGACTTTTTACCTGTAATGATCTTCATCCTTTCCGAAGAAAAGAAAGCCGTGTTTGCTACGGCGATACTTCAGCAGAGATTTGAATAAGAATAACTTTAATGCTCTCATAAAAGGCTCTTACCAAATTTATAATATTTTTTAAGCATTGGTTTTCTCTCGCTTAAATGGTTCTGGTCTTCCTTCTCCCATCCAAACGGCCTTCGATATTTTCATCATATTTGTGGGATAGACATAGGAAAATGGGATACAGGTACGAATGTGACAGTAGTAAAAGTTCCTTTGGTTGGTTGAGTTTGTTCAGTTGATGCATTGATTATTTTAGGCTGCACACTTCAATCGGTACTATTCTCTGGTGTCCCTCAAATTGTCTCCACAATTTATCGTTTTGTGTCTAATATACTGAAAGGGAATGTCTTGCTCGGACTCTGCTTGTAATCTCATTTCCTTCTCCATTTTAAAAAATAAAATAAAATTGTACAAGAGATTTCTTTCCTCCTTTTTTTCTTATATATCAACATGTTTAAATTTATTATTGAAGGCAAAAAAGCTGATGTCTCTAAAAAACGACGAAACCAAAGCGCTTCAAGCGTCAATCATGGTAAGAATTAAATTCATGCAATACCCTTCAGTTAGCTAAAGACCTACAAAAAGACAGAATATGCACAGACTGCAAAGAGCCTGGTCGTTATAATAGACAACATTATAAGTGCAAATTATACATTCAAGTCACTGCAAATGACGGTAAACTCCTTGATACTTTTTTCGTGTTTATTTTTTCTAATTTTTCTGTTCTGATAAGTTGGTGCCTCTAAAAAAAAGAAAACAGACCGATCAAGTAAAGCAGGACAAGAAAAATGCAAAAAGGCCCAGGACTGTTGATAGCAGCACAAGTACATATACATGTGGAAATTGTGGTCAAAAAGGACATAAAACATCTCGTTCACCTGATTGCCCCAATCATATACGTTCAAAAAAAGAAACTTTTCTGATGCATTTAGGCCCTAATTATAAGGCATATACGCGAAAGCTTCCTTTTGAACAATGCGTAAAAAGAGAGTATCAAGCCATCCTCAAACCAAGAATTGTCTCAGCTTGTGAACATCTGCGAAACATTGTTGTCAGATCACAGCTTTTCGTGAATTTTTATATTATCAGCTTGGCAAAAGCAAATAGTCCTATTCCTCATGCGATATACGAACAGAATTTCTGGTATTCAATAATACAACTTGTTAGAAACCAAAGAGTTACAAATGGCAACTATTTACAGCACGGATTACTTGATTATTGGAATAATTTCAAGCAAAGTCATCCTACTATTATTTATCAAGAAAAAATTGCCAGTGGGGTCAGTCAGTGCATTTCAGAAGCGTCCCAACAGCTACAAACAGTATACAACAATCACATAGTAGAAACATTTGAATCAAGAATATACAAGTATATATTCTATAAAACACAAAATATATTCATAGTAAGTACAATACTATTATAAAAGAGTACGTAAATAATACTATATATAGTCAATGGAACGTTCAGATGTTATAAAAATTGTCCCTTACGTTTACCAGTATGTGTGCCAAGGAAATCCCGTGTGGCCTCGAGGTCTTGAATTTACTGAAGAAAAGAAAACCATGGTTGATAAAACCTTCCTGCCACTAAAGGAGTCAATAACGACCCGGGTGGCTCTTACAACTCTGTCTCAAGCGCCTAACACATTTATTCCTTGTCTGTTTAACATTATATCGGAATACGAGATAGAACACAAGAGCCACAAAGTCTATGATGTCAGACGATTACCTCTACCAAGACTGTTTTCATTGTCACCAACGCCGGGTTTACATTGGAGATTCGTAAGCATAAACGCTAATGCATTAGCACCATTTATCAAAGAGACCCTGCCAAGGGGCTATAAAGATCAACTCAACATGTTTCATCGTGTTTTTAATTTTAAAAAATTACGTTTAAAGTATGGTATAATACCGTCCACAATATATTCTTTCCTTGCTGATAATTATAATATATCTAGGATGGATGATCTCATACCCAACGGAAATAACAAGATATTGTTTGGAAACACATTCAAATCCGACGGTTTTTCTGTTGACCTTCTGTTCTATCGAAGGGAAAAAAAGAAGGATGACACTGGTGTTGAATTAGCTCTTGAAGACTTCAACTACGAAGAGGTCATCAATCAGTATCAACCGGTTTTCCTTGATCCAGGACGTAAATCATTATTTACAGCTGTTGTAGGCGTAGAGTCAGCTAAGCAAATTCGGAAGTCGTCCGCCAAGGAATACTACCATTTGACAGGTAGTACTGTGTATAGCAAAAAACTTGAGTCAAAGAAACAACGCTCTGGTATCCTTACACTCGAGTCCCAAATTCCCACGTCAAAAACAACAGAACCAGACTCATATGAAAATTATGCTACATACATATTAGCACATCTTAACAGGCTACTGACATTTTACGGCAAGGAAACCGCAAAGTGTCATTTCCAGCTGTATCAAGGCAGGCAACGGGCACCAGAAATGATGGTTAATATGTTAACTCACGGTACTGCCAAGTACAACAAATTTCAGAGGAAGAAAAAAGGAAAGAAGAATGTCAAGCGAGGAAAAAAGAAGAAGAAAAAGCCCAAGATAGATGGTGGCAAAGAAAATGAAGGGCTAAAATCAAAACTTGATACAACCGCAAAGAAGTAAGTAATCAGCCTTTCTTTAATAGAAGTTTCTAAGTTTTTTATTTTAATAGGTTAAAGTGGAAACCCCTTCCTTTTCGCGAAGAAAAAGAAAAGTGCCCTTTGGTCGTTTTTGGCGATGGTGTCTTTGGTAAAGACATGGTCAAGTTGAAAAATCTTCGATGTGGGGTGGTAGGGAAACTGTTTCAGACACTGAAGAAACGCGAAGCTGCTGGTGCGTTGATCGTTTTAACGATTGACGAATTTAAAACATCTAAAACGTGCAGCTCGTGTTTTTATAGCAACTTGGGAGTGGTGAAAACAACGCATTTCAAAGGCAATTCCGTTCTTGCTTGCCAAAATTGTAACAAAGTTTGGCAGAGAGATGTAAATGTTGCCACAAATATGATGAAAATATCGAAGGCCGTTTGGATGGGAGAAGGAAGACCAGAACCATTTAAGCGAGAGAAAACCAATGCTTAAAAAATATTATAAATTTGGTAAGAGCCTTTTATGAGAGCATTAAAGTTATTCTTATTCAAATCTCTGCTGAAGTATCGCCGTAGCAAACACGGCTTTCTTTTCTTCGGAAAGGATGAAGATCATTACAGGTAAAAAGTCTAAACATAAATTTCTATTCGTCTAAAAACTAAATTTGTCTTGTCTAATTTCTTTTTTTTGCTTCGTCCAAAAAATAATTTAACATCGTCTAAAATTTGAAGTAGAAATACTGTAGTACGCTGCGCGAGTTTTATTTTTAACAAAATAAAGAACAAGAGAAAGCTTAAGGGACACAACTATTAGTACTAGTGTTGCTTAATTTTGCCTAAATAGAGCAATGTTTCTTTAAGAGAACATGCTATTACTTGTATTCAGGCTCCAAACTCAACTACAACATCCAGAAACAACTTTACGGCCTGAATCTGAGTACGTTATCTTGTTTAGGATCCTTTACCTGGATGACGAAATAGATTGTCGTTTCTTTTGTGAAAATAATTATCTTGTAACTTATAGCTTCTTTTTACGCAGCATCTCTAAAGGTTGCTCGTAATTTTAAAGAAATACAAAGCTAGTATATGCATTCCTTGTTTTCTGACAAACCATAAACTAAAACGGCAAACTTTTTTTTTGAGTACAGAAGGTAGAAAAAAAAACAGAACTTGTGCAACAAACAAACATTTACATTTTAGCAGAACGTGGCATGATTACTCTAGATCTCGAAAATCCAATTAACGATAATTATTGTATTATATGAGCGGAACAATATCGTCCATGAAAGATGTCAAATGCAACGGCACTGCTACAGCATGTAGAAAATAAGAAAAACGTTTTATTTTGAATCTAGATATACTATCAAGAGAGTACAGGTTTTACTTGATCATGCATAATTATGTCTCAAAGCAAGATGTTTGATTCTCTTTCCGAGGTTTTATGGATTTGTGTTACGTGCAACTACTGCCTACCAAAATTTGCAATGTTTAGGTTCCTAAACTAGTGAACTAGAAATAAAGTAGGACAAATAAAGTATTCAACAGAAACAGGGAATTTTTATATCCAAAGAAATTCTGAAGCATTAAATAGCTCAATGGCTGAAATGATATTGCAAAAAGCAAGCTCAATATTGTGCAGTTTGAAGTCTTGATTAGGTGCCAATTGTGTTTATATTTTTGCATTCATTGCAGAATTTTTTCTAGGCAGCAACATCATTGATTTCTATAGATAATTGATAAGACGAAGTACAAACACATGCTCTAATTAAGGATAATGTGTCGTAGAATTGAATTACTTAGCCTAAGAGAAAGATACCAAGGTATTGTTGTACAAGAAAGGCAACGCAGTAATGTCATCTAGGCTTGAGTAACTTTGTTGATACAAGGTACCATTAATTTATTCTAATTTCCATCTTGCATAAATTGAATCTGGCACAAGTTTTCGCTTTTCAATCTCCATCTGGAGACATTGGCTATATAAATCTGCCTCTTTTGTCGATCTTCTTCTTCTTTATCTGTCAAACAAAGATGCAATTGTCTTTGGGTCCTCTCCTTTTACTTTTCACTTTGGCCATCTCGTTGGTCTCTGCCGCCAACTCAGTCAGCGTATGTTCCTCTTGTACTTACAAGACCATCTCTGCTGCCTTGAAGGCTCTTCCTAGCGGCTCCACCACCTACACTATCAACATTGCACCTGGCACTTACACTGAAAAGTCTCTATCACTCGCTCTAACGTTATTTTGAAGAACTCTGGTAGTGGCACTGTCTTAATTCGATACAACGCTGGTCACAACACTCAATCCAAGGCTGGTTCTGATACTGACTCTGCTGTTTTGACTATCAAGGGTAACAATGTTAGACTCTACAATATTACCGTTGCCAACATCTATAAGCAATCTACCAACATTGCTAACTTGGCTCTTAACCTTGAGGGTGCTCAAGCTGGGTTCTACAATGTCAAGTTCTATGGTTACCAAGACACTGTCTTGATAAACAGAGGTGGTAGCGGTTACTTCAAAAGCTGTTATATTGAAGGCTCTGTTGACTTCATCTGGGGTTACGGTACTGGTTACTTCCAAGGCTGTACTATTGCTTCCAACACTAGAGGTTACATCACTGCTCACAACCGTGATTCTGCTAGTAGCGCTGGTGGTTTCTACTTCAACAGCTGTGTCATCAAGGCTACTGTTCCTTCTGGTCCTCTTGCTTCTACTTATAGTTCATCCATTGCCTTTACTTCCGTCTCCAAGGCCACTGGCACCTGTTACCTTGGTCGTCCTTGGAGTCGATATGCCCGTGTTGTCTTCATGTACTCTACCATTGGTAGCCACATTAACCCTGCTGGTTGGTCTAAGTGGAGCACTTCCAGTCCTAACACTTCTGGTGTCACTTTTGCCGAATATAGCAACAATGGTGCCAGTGCTTGGTCTTCTTCGCGCGCTTCTTTTGCTAAGCGATTGACTGCCTCTCAAGTCTCTCAATACAGTGCTGCCAAGGTCTTTGGCTCTACTTCATGGATTGATTCCTCTGTCTAGATTTGTTATTAGTAATAAAAAATTTACCTAATCAGCCACTTATGTTTTTTGTGCTACGCATCATAATTAAGTTCTCGGTTATGTCATTTTCATGTGGCATTTTGACTTATTTAGAATAGTTGTAAGATACCGGCCCAGGCATAATCCAAGCTCATAGAAAAAACCATTTGTTTTCTGTACCGTACCAAATAGCTGTATGTTTTCTGAAAGGAAAATTATTTTAGATAACAGAATATGCGCCAAACGTTCTAATAACCATAAATGGCATTCTTAATTTTCAAACATAGACAAGACCTTTATGCTTCTGGAAGGCATCAGACATTAGCTGTCCATCTACTCTAAAAGAAAAGATACAAACTATGAGACTATGGTATTTTTTCTGCTAATTGTGATGCTTAGGTAACAGTCTAATGCTCATGATCTAGGACAATATGAAGCTAAGACTTTAATGATGCCTGTAGACTCTCTCAATGGTTGAATGTTATGGCTTGAGTTTTTATTACACCATAATCTGGTAAAAGGCTCTTAAAGTAAGTAGAGAAAAATCTAATATCAACAACGAGCTTTGTCATGGCTGTCATTAAGTACCTTCAAACCTATTTTTAAACAGTCTACATGCCAAAGTTTAAATCACTCTGCTTTACTGTCAATCATGTTAACTCTTTAAAGTTATTTATCTATATAAGCATCGAAAAGAACAAGACCAGAAAGCAAAATAAGAATGTAAAGCTAAGCTCTAAAGGGGTGGCTTAATCACTACTGTTGCAACCCCGAGTGTTCAACGCATAAGACTGGACTTTTTTTCACTTTCTTTCTTTCTTTCTGTACAGCTATGCCTCGCCACTCAAAAAACAATACTGCTTCCAGCGTGTTTACGTATCATGAAGCACACACTCTTGACTATGGAACAAAAAGAGTATGTTTATTTTAATGTCAATCTCAAACGACTAACATGTATGAATTAAAAGCAACGTTTAGGTCGAGATTCTTATCGAAACTACAATGCCTGCTTCCTTTGTCTTCAGACTACTCGAGATCCTGTTGCTTGTAGTAAAGGGCATCTAGCTTGTCGTGAATGCATGTATGAATCTATTTTGCAACAAAAGCAAGCCATTAAACAGGAGCAAAAGCTGTTTGAACAAAAGGCTCAAGAATTAGATAATCAGAAGCAATTACAAGATCTTGAAGCAAAACGCGTTCTTTTAGACACATTTGACAAGACACAGAATAGTGTCTTGGGTGATCGTCGTCCAACTATTCGCGATGGACTAAAAGATGAACCCAATAACAAAAAGCGTAAGTTTTCAGAAGAAGAAGCTAAATCAATAGCAGAAAAAGAATTGGAGAAGGCTTCATTACAATTACAGAAAGACAAAGAAGAAGCTTCTAAACCTAGACTTGGGTCTTTTTGGGTGGTATGTTGTGTCTGTGTATGTTTACCATTGGCTTACTTTTAATAGCCTTCTGTTACCCCAAGCGCTGATTCTACTTCTATCGCACCTGTCAAAACACAAGTTTTGTGTACCGCATCTGAAGAAACACATTCTTTGACTCTCAAGTCATTGATTGATGTCAAGTTTCAGAAAGAAGACAAGAATAAGGATAACAATGTATGCCCTGCTTGTCTCAAGACATTAACAAATTCCATCAAACTATCAGGTAAACTTGTCAATGCAAGTTTTTTTTTTTTTTTTTTTTTTTTTTTTTTTTTTTTTTTTTTTTTTTTTTTTTTTTTACTAAGCTGCTCTTTTGTATTCTAGTCATGCGTAACTGTGGTCATGTCATTTGCAATACTTGTGTGGATATGTTTGTAGCAAAATCAAAGAAATGTTACGTTTGTGAGACCAAGACAAAGTCAAAAGATATTGTAGATATGAGTCCTGAAGGCACTGGTTTTGCTAGTGCAAGCACAAAAGCAATGGCAGAAAAGTTCAATTTGGCTTTTCAATAATAAAGACAAAATACTTTTACTATTTATTCTGAAGGATATATATATTACAATGGATAATCTTTCTAATAATATGTGCTTGTGACATCGTCATTGCCAGTGATATCACCGTATTCAAACATACCAAGTCTGCGTCTGATAGCTTCTTGTTGAGCCTCCTCAAGTGTCTTGATAATAGATTCGTTACCACGAGCATAGCGCACTTTAGGTGTTACGACAGCTTGACCATCTTGCACCATATCCAAATTAATACTAGCTTCAGCACTAGTAGATTTGCGGAAATCATAAAGAGTCAAGCAAAGGACATTACCTTCTCTTGCATCTACATTAGCAACCAGTTGCTTATTGGCAGTCAAGTCTCTGAAGCGTTCAACAGCTTCAATACCATAATCCTGATCGCGCTCAGGTGATTTAACAAAAGACAAAGTAGCTTCATGAGCTTGTGCCTTAAGTTGCTTAAAGTTTTCAGGCAAAGTGCGGACGCGGGAGAGTGGTAAGGTTTCAGAGTTACCATAATCAATATACAACACTTCAATGCCTTCGTGAGAAACACGACGTACTCTGCCTCTATACCAGCAATTGTCTTCAGTAAATTTAGCACTGACGTTTTCACCTACGCGAGGCTTGAAAGCAGGATCAGCAGGGCGACTGTTTTGGTATTGACCAAGTTCAGTCATTAATCTCTCCAACTTGGGAATTTCATCAGTGATTTTTTGTACATAGAAGTGAGAGCCACTGATAATATCAGACACAACAACGTCAATGTATTCGCGGTTAGGGCCAGCAGCAGCATCTTGTTGCTCATTTTGAGTAGTCTCTTCTGTGTAGTCTGCCCAAATACCTTTCTTCTCACTTTTAGCTTCACGTTCAGCACCATAGAGTTGGTTGACATAATGAGATTCATCAGCAGAATATTCATGAATATTAGCTAAACCCTTAGCCAATAATGCGACAGCCAAATTTTCTCCATTGACAAACAAACTACCAACGAAGCTGCCAACCTTGTCAACATTTTCAACTTCGATTTCAACGTCATGTTGAAGGCATTTTTGAGAAACAAACTCTAAAGCTTCTTGACCAAAAGGCTCCGATTTGTCTTGAGGAGTACGACCTACACGAGGAGCACGAACACCAGACAAAACGAAGGACAAGCGGCAGTTTTCTTTGGGAACCCAGACAAACAAACGAGAACCGTTAGCAACGAATTCAACAACAGCAGGAATTTTTCCAGAACGCTTCAAGAAAGTTAAAAATTGACGAGATTTAGCAGCGTTTTCGGATGCATCAACAATACGGACAACAGGAGGATCTTTGGGGCTGTGGACGCCCTTTTGCTCTTCTTGGGCCTTCTTTTCGGCGACCAACAATTGGTCGTAACAGCGAGAACGATCGTCGTCGTCCTTACGATGACGAATCACAGTGGCTAAACCACGAACAATCAATTGTTCAGCTACGTTTTGACTTCCAACAGTGACAGTAGCACAATCCTTGGCTTCGAAACCATCTTGGGCAGGTTTATGATAGTCAATAGTGACATGGACTTGCTTGCCAATCAATTTCTTTCTCAAGAATTCTCTTGCTTCAAATTGATAGCCAACTTCTTTGGCGTCTCTAGACTTGGAGTTAGGAGCAGAAGAGCCAGCACCACGAGGAGCTTGCTTGACACTAGCCAATTGGATCTTCTTTTCAACACCACCGTTCTTAGTCTTTACAAGAAGAGTATCACCAGTAAGAATACGAACAACAGTAGCGTCAAAATCGTTGAAAGATGAGTCTACCTTCTTGGAAACAAAATCGCGCCAAAGACGAAGCCTTTTTTCCTTAGCTGACTTTTCAGCATTTCTTAAAGGTGTAGGGCCACTTGTAGTCAGAGTGATTGACCAATCAACACATTTGGCAAGGCCTTGAGCCAATAAAAGTTCGGCAATGTTACCTGCAGGATGCTGAATAGAACCAACGAAATTCTGTCCACCTGACTGAGCAAGACCTTCTAAAATCACCTTGACACCACGTTGTAAAAGACGGGATTCGACAAAAAACTTGCATTCTTCTCCGAAAGGTTCAGAAGTAGAGGTTTCATCATTATCGCGCTTACAGGCGGGTGCTTTGATGCCTGACAAAAATAAAGTGACAAATTGTTGTGTTCCATCAGGCAAAATCAAAAGAACACGGAAAGTAGAACCATCACGGACTTGCTCAATAACAGCTAATAGAATACAAATCATTAGATCATGTACCTTTCAATTAGGCTTTTTCCATACCATCTAATGGCTTTCCCTTGTACTTGTTCAAAAAGGTACGGCCATCACCATCAAAATTGAATGAAATTTCACGAATGCCCTAATAATGATAGCAGCCCATAAATTTCTTTTGCAATCCAGAATATCTATACATACCTTTTCTGTTTCACTCCAAATACCAACTTTAGCATCTTGAGCTTCTTGTTGTAATTGCTCGAGCTTTTCGAGCTGTTCTTCTTGATCTTGGCGAGTCGTCTTGCCTTCTCGTAACTTTAGCCAACCTGCTTTCACACCTAATTCAGCAACATTATCGCCGTTGGCAAGGTAAATGCTACCGTATTCGCGTTGTGTGGTAGGAATAGTGTACTCTGATACAAAAGAAACCTCTTTGCCAACCACTAATTTTCTCAGGAATTCACGAGCACCGAAACCAAAAGGCTACGTGACGTTAATACAAGCTCATCATGTTTTGCATATGTGTGCACTTGCCTCATCAGAGCGAGTAGTGTTACCGAGTCTAGGAGCTTGGACGTGTGACAGGGCCAAGAGGCGTTCAGCGGGAGGACCGTTGGGTCTAGGTTTACCTCGTAGAATGACAGTGTCGCCTGACAACACGTTCTTGACAATAGCCTTGTTTACCATAGTATCTATATTTTAAAAAGAAGAAAGAAAGAAAAAGGGACAGAGCGGGTAAGTGAAAAAAAAAAATAAGCATTCGCGTACAACAACTGTCCAATAAGAGCTTGCCTCAACAGTTAAACATTGTGCGACTATGCTTTATTGAAAAGAATTTCCTTATTGATTTGAGTGTAACCGCATAACAAAAATTTAGGATGTAATGGTCTGATTTTATTCTTTAGGACAAGTTTTGCATTCTTCTTTTTCTTCAGTATTGACGACAGTTTCTTCCTTTTTACGATCAGAATGGCCTAAAGATCTTTCAGGTGCAATGATATCTCGAACCAATTGTTTCTATATAAATTATGAATAAAATCACTCTAGTAGTAGCCAACATACCAGCTCTTTCATCTCAGGAAATCTTTTTGTTATTTTGCGGTCCCAAACAACAGCTATCAATATGGTTAGGGAATACAGAATAAAATCCAAGTTCACTTTACTCTCATTGACTTTGACATTATATATACCAACATCGCCAGGAATCAATGCAAGCTCTCCGATATCATTCTCAAATGTTGTCAAAAGCTCTTGACCCATCCAAGCTAAAATTATTGGTTAGGAAAAATATCCAAAACTGCGATCTAAACTTCAGACATACCAGCACGGAGCATCCAACGACATTTGGGACAGTACTAATCGTAAGCAAGAGACGTTTAGAGAGAAAAAAGCGCGTTATTTCTATTTATTTTTTACAGCTTACTTCGATAGAAACTCTAGGTTTAACTTTTTTGTCTGTACTAGCCATCAAAAAGAAAGTGATATTTTCTTGGACATTCTGAAGTCAGTACTAAAGTACTAGGCTTCTGATTGGCCAAAGCAGTTAGAATTTACAATTTCCGATTGTGTCTATCAAAGCGTAGATCGCCTCTGAAGCAAACTTCAACTGAATACACATGACTTAAGTTCAAAAAAAAAAAAGATAGCCTGATTATTACCACGAAAAAAAAAGATTAGTAGCCTGATTTATGGCACTCAATAAAAACTGTTTCTATTAAGACTTCCTCATAGATTTTCAAAGTTTAGCTTGTTTATTTGCTTATAGGACTTCATCTATAGCAATGCACTCTTTGAACATCCATTCTTGATAGCATTCTTGATGCATACGATGGCTATAAAATTTGTTGATAATTATTCTTACTATGAGACAGAATTTGATAATATTCAGACTACAACTTGAAGGTTGCGACACCGAATGGCAAGAAGGATAAACATGTAAGTCAATTCTTTCGTCAATTTCAGTTATTGCATATTTTTCTTTTAGAACAAGATCTAGTTCGCTTTGCATTGTTTTTATGAAAAAGAGAAAAAGAGAGGAGAAAATGACAAAGAGATAAAAAAATACCATTTATATATGTATTGGCAACGGGATAGAATATTGGATCTTGTTTATTTTTTAATAAAATGAAATTGGTTGAGTTTTTGTTATTTTTCTGTTAAGAGAGAAAGCCAGGTTATGATATGCTAATTGATTATTCTTCCGCGATTCATTTGAAAACCTTTGAATGCATTGCATTATGGTCTCCTTCTTCACTGGTTTAGAGATAGTGTCATCAAATATACTCGCCTGTTGAAGCGTTTTCTCATAAGCAGTGACCGCAATAATAGGTGTATTCTTATTGATATTATTTGTAGATTTTATCATACGAGCAGCAGCTTCTCCGTCCACTATGAATAAGATTAGTTTTCATTTAATTTGCTCTCCGCTTAGCTTACCAATAGGCATTCTGATATCCATGAAAATCAAATCGAATTGCACTTTATCACCCATAGCACAGCGGATAGCTTGCGCTCCATTCCTTACTACCACACAACGACAGTGTAGTAAATGTAGCACGGTTTCCAAGATTTTGCAGCTAATAGGATTGTCGTCTGCAATCAGACAGCTGAGAACTTTAGGGGTTGTCTCACAATCTAAAGGATGTGGCGCTTGAGGCACCATAGGCGGGACACTTTCAGCGTACTGACTGTCTGTAAAAAGATTGCTGCTAACCGCTCGACTCTCAACAGTAAAAGTTGGAGTAGATGGAGACGTGGATTCAGAAGTAGAAGATATTGCTATTGAAGGGTGAAAGACTCGATTTCCCGGAGAAGAGACTGATCTAGATCGTTGAGGAACTCTGCTTTCTGATCTCTTTAATCTCTCTGTACGACTTAAAGGTGAATGGGCCATATCAACGGATCGACGGTAGGACAAGGCGTTTGATGCCCGAGTTGAAGATGATGGCGATAATGTGAGAGGTGGTGTGCAGGGTAATGAACTACTATTTGTGAATTGTAACGTATTTGATAGTAACAAAGGGGCTAGAGTTGACGATGGTGATATACTGAAACTGTTATTGCCACTTTCATTGCGTAAAGAATTTGGATCTGCTATAGAATTTCTCTTCTTAAGAGACCAGCTACGAAGCCTATCAATAGACGCATTTGAAGACGAAGATGAAGAAAGACTTTCATGACGTATTCTTCGAATAGCTTCTTCATTAGCCTTTTCAAGTACAGGAAGGTTTTTGTAAACAAATGCTCCAAAATTGGCATCGTCTAACGACTGACATGACTCTTGGTTCTCTAACAATGAGATGTTATCTGGATTCTGTTCATTGATAATTGCCTTTGCTCGTCTGACTTCTTCCAAGACCAAGTTTTGTAAATTGTCTTGCTGCTGTTCTTCTAGCATTGTGGCACCCCGTGAGTCGAAATAGTCTGTGTCTTCTTGGTCCATTGGTTTAGGAATAAATGAGGGTGATTCATGAAGTATTTGATCCCATTTGATGTCCTTGAAAAAAGGATGCTGTTTCACTTCTTCAGGACCATTTCTACCTAGCCTTTTTTCTGGATCAAGTGTTAACAATCGACCCATAAAATCATATGCGTCTTCAGACAGGTCAATATCATCTTTATGCCAGTTGATGTTGCGCGAGAGAATGTTTTCAAACACTTTATCTGGTGTTTCTGCATGAAAAGGAGGATAACCATACAGGAATTCGTAGCAAATTACGCCTAAAGCCCACCAGTCAACCATTGAATCTTGGCCTGTTCCAAGAATACTCTCAGGTGCAAGGTAATCGGGTGTTCCTATTGCATAGTTTGAGTGGTCTTTGTCCTCTTGTGTGTTTGAAGGGAAAGAAACAGGCGTTAGTATTCCAGGAGATAGTATGCCTGAAGTAACTCGCTGTCGGTGCGATCTTGGTGGTTTTGAAGCTGGACTGTTGCTAACACTATTATCAAATGAATCTTGATTGATTGTAAATAGGCTGTTATTACAACTAAGTGAATTAGATAAAGGTAAGGATTCTTCGTTCGACAATGTGCTTGCATGAGAATCACGCCTATTCTCTCCTCGATCAAATAAAACACTGAAATAAGAATGTTTGTATAACTTATCATTGTTTACTAGAGGTATATTGGCAGCTGCAGGGAAATTTGGCGGTGTCGCTGACCGAGAAGGTGCAGGCGATGTTGGTGGCATAGTAGACGGTTCTCGGCTCAATTCGTCACGCACTCGTCTATCCAAAAAGCCAATACGAGAAAGACCAAAATCAGTTAACTTGAGATGCCCATTTTGGTCAATCAGTAAGTTATCTGGTTTGAGGTCACTATTAAAATTTAGTCTATATGCTTGGAATTAACGATTAGCCTTACCGATGGATGATTTTCTTTTCGTGAAGATAACTCAGTCCTAACGTTACTTCTGCAAGGTAATTGCGAGCCCAATCGCAAGGTAAACTTCCAAGCACTTTGATTAAGGATAAACAATCACCACCGTTCAAGTATTCCATTACCAAATACAGATAGTCTTTTGATTGAAATGTATAGTATAGTTTGGTAACAAATGGACTGTCTGTTTGAGTCATTAAAATCATGCGTTCTGCTTTGACATTTGTCACTTGATTCTTGGCAATCATGTCAGATTTTTTGAGAAATTTGATAGCATAGTAATCTCCCGTTACTCTTTTCTTTGCGAGGAAAACAGATCCGAAAGCCCCTTTACTAATTGGTTTAATTATATCAAAATCCTTGATGCTAGGAGCTACCGAACGAGCCGAAGAAACAGGAGATCGAGAAACAGATGATTTTCCAAGCAATGTAGGAGTTTTTGGAGGCTGTCCTAACGTACTCTTTTTTCTTGAAGGCTCAGTATCGATAGATAAAGGCTGTAAACAAGGAGAGGCTATTGGCGTCTCAATTGTTTCCATTTCATAGATTTTTTGTTGATTACTATTGACTGTGTCTATTGGGTTATGCATCGTGGAGGTAAGCTGAGGAGTGTTGGTCATGAAGCAAGCCTTGTTTAGTTGCTTTGAGATTCTCTTGAAATGTCTGCTACTGCTTTTTTTCCCTTTTACTTTCCAGTCTTTAATCTTTCTGAAAATGCTCTTCTTTCTACTTAAGATCCCTTTATCCTCGTTTTCTTCTTTAGGTAACTCTATTGTCTCTTTTGTCACCTCTTGAGGTTGCTCTTTATTATTCTCTTCCTCGGCTAACTGACTTTGATCATCTTTTGAATTTTGACTTTTGTTTTCTGGAAATACAAATTCACTCCAATTACTGTCCTTGATTATATTCGTTTTAAAAATCTGTCGTATTCTTTGATTATAGTCGATACAGTTTTGAACTCGATTTATAGCGTCTACTTTAGATTTGATTATTATTTCAATGTCACGAATTAACGATTCTGTGTCTGGATCATCTGTTTGTGGTGGACGATAATATTGAATTTGAATAATTTTTGATTGATTACTTTCCAATGCAATATCTTCTATCGTACTTGGAGTAACTATAGACAAGGCAACCTCCATAATATCGCGCAATGAATTATATTTCTCTAATTCTGATGTTTTCCTTTCTAGAGGGCTAGACATGACTTGCTCCAGTGGCAGTTTATCACCGAAAATGGGATCATTTTCTTTTGAAAAGCTTGGTTGATCTTTTTTGTCGTCCAATGCAGAGTCTGGATTTTGTTCAAGTTGTTCTACTTCTGATTTGGTTAGGTCACAGAGTCGTTGAACATAATGTTTAATTTCTGCTAAACTGTCATTGCATGTAACTACATCCATTTCAGCACGATGTATTTCAGCACATAGTTCTGAGTGCTGTTCAAAAAATACAGCCATAACCCGGCGCTCACAAATGTTGCAAAGAACTGGAGGAAGCCCTAGAAGATGAGGGACTGAAGTGATATCAGAACCGGTGGGTGCGTCTCCATGAGAAATAGATCTTCTCATTGAGGACGTTTTAATGTTTTGCAATGTATCGTCATGAACTAAATTTTTTGGTTCAAAGGGCTTCATAACCCACATTGTATGACTAGGTTCTCCTGTCACTCGATTGTACATGAGCATTCCTTTAGCTTCCATTTGAATTGTGCCTTTAGATTTGTCTGGACATACAGTGAAAACAACTTCAACCGTTCTTGAATCATCTGCCAACATTTCTTTTGTTGCGATTTTGAAAACGTTTTTGTCTTCATCTGATAATAATTGTGAAATATCTAAGCCAATGGCAGATTGAGGTAAAGTACTAAAGACTATATAAGCTACTTTGAATGCATCTTTCAATTTTCTACTTACCCAATCACATGATACCAAATAGGGCTTAAATATTCTATAGCTGTATTAGCAAGAGACAACTCCATAACGATAGTACAGCTTTGACCTATCTCTGCATTTTCTTGCAACTGACTTGCTTCGGTTTCAGGCCTGCTTTGGAGTAAGCTGAGTACAGCACTATTTGTCCTTGTGTGCATATTCCCTATGTCACTTGCTATTTCTCCTGTAGACTGATTACCAGTTTTATTAGATCCAGTTGGATTGAGTGCTGGTGTCATTGTTGGCGTAGATGCAATCGAAGTGGATGAGGCGGTCCAAAAACTGTGCTCAGCTTGCCACCATTCTATCACTCGATTGAAAGCAGCTACACATAGTAATAGCTGAACGTACCATTCTTTGCAAGGCCACTCCTTGTGTTGTACCCATTGAGTGCCAATGGATTGTATACTAGAAACAGTACTTGCACAAGCTCCCGTGTTTTCCAAAAATACGTAAAGCTCAGTATCCAAAACACTTTGAGCCAAACAAATTAGGTCTTGCAGAGTCAAAATAAAAGGCGTGGGTAGATATGCATCCTCTGATATCATTGTAGCAAAATCTTTTGAATCTTGCTGATAGCAATCAGGTGCCTCAAAGGATGTAACACCATCTACGATAGGCTTCTGTTGACATTTATTTTTTGTCTCGATATCAGAATCTACAGCTTCCAGGTAAAGTAAGCCCTTTTCAACGTATTCATTCAGTCCATCAATGATTCTTCTTAATTCCAAATTACATGCTGATTTTGCAGATAGTAATCTTGCTTTGATTGTGCGTCTAGGATAGTCATTGTTGTTACTGTTTTTGCGAGTGTACGGTGAGACAAAGGATTCATAGCCTTCACCAAAATGAGCAAAGGGACTTTTTTCACAATGATTGAATCGATATCCCACGCCTTCTATAGCACTTGATGCTACCTCACAATCGATACCATCTAAGCAGTGGTGATTTCCATTCAAAAAACAATGGCTATCAATATCACTTGCATTCGATTCAATGGGAAATTTGTATTGGGATTGCTGCAAGTTTATATGCATAGCATCGTGGTGCTTCTGATTTGATTTATTAAGTTCTTCTTGGACCAATGACCACCATTCTCTTGCCTGCGGAAGAAGTGGATTTGGGGATATATCGTCCATCCAATTTGTCCATTCGGTTTGTCTGTGTTGGGCGCACCATTTTTTGATTTTGGCAGAGCGGGATATCTGTATTTTGTTGGTATATGGATCTTGTTTAGGTGAGTCTTGCTTGAGTGTACGACGTCTGATGGGAACACTTTTGGAGCCTATCACACAGCGAAACCAATAAGTTTAATTGCATAACACTATATTAGTACTACCTTCATAAGCTTGAGGTGGTAATGTAAAATATTCTTCTACATCTGGAACAGACATGGCCTCGTTATAGTATAATTCAGGATCTGCATGAGTTGAGTTGTTGGTCCTGAGAAACATTGCTGGGTAAACAGGTGACTGATAGTCGGTATCGCCTAGAACAGTAGGGTGTATTTGCTTTTCAGTTGTATCACTAAGCTCAATTTCTGTTATGTCTTTATCATCTTCTAGTTCTGAAGGTAAAAACAATGAAGAAAAATGAGAACTAGACATTTGTTTCTTCAAAAATGATTGAAGTGATTGTTGATATTCAGGAAGACTAGTAACTTCAACATGAGAAGGGCTCTTACTATTGGTTGAAAAAGTACAAGTATCTTCAGATAGTCTATGAGTCAGTCTTAACTGATCGGTTCCTGTTTCTAGTGTGAGTAATCTGTGCTAAAAGTTTTTTTTTTTTTTTTTTTTTTTTTTTCGTTTGTTGCCCTACCTTGACCATTTGACGAGATAGAGCCATCTCTAGACAAAAGATGATCTTCGTCGGGGTAAAAAATAATGCTAGTGTTATCAGATAGTACAGAAGAGATAGAAGAGTCTCTTTGATGTCGAAAGATGTCTTCACATGGACTTTTAGGTGACCTCTTATCTCGTAATAGAGATATGAATCCAGATTTGCTACTTGATGAAGGCGAAGAAAAGGATGGTGAAGATATTGTATTTTTTTCGTCGACAAGCATCAATTTTCTGTTAAAGTCTATTGTTGCTATCGAGTTTTTTCTGCTTCGAGCAAATCTGATACTTTCAGGGAGACTGACAGGAGTGGAAGGCGCACTCGTGTAATCACAGCCATTACTAGTATCTATGATCCAGCTGGCTCTCTTTGATTTTATCATATATTTGCCTCCACTTCCTGCTGCAGGAGGGCTGTTATACCGAGGAGAAAGTTGAGCTGATTCGCTTTCTGTATAGGATGTACACTCCTCGTCTACATTATTTGAGACAAAAAAAGATTTGTTACTTTTCTTGTTGAATGTCTTATTTATTTCAATAGGCGTTACTGGCATTTTTTGAGTGCTGTCTTCAAGCGGGGAAAGCGAAGAGTGACTTTCTGGTTTTTTTAGCAGTAAAGGTGGTATAGGTACACTACGCAATTTATTGACTGTTGGATTAGTGATTTCTGCCGAAGTAGTGATATGGCTGACAGTAACGAACGCGGGGTTGGAACGGGTTTCTGTTGTAAAAAATGACTTGACAGGTTTACCCAAGTCAGCGTCTTGAGAAGTTGTTTGTTCCATGCCAATCGTATTTCAATTGACTTACAAATCAAAGTTAATTTTGTCAAATAACAAAAAAAAAAAAAAGAAATGAAAAAAGGGAAAAAAAACTCAATGAGAATAGGCAAACTGCATTTCACGTCACACAGCATGTTTTAATTGGTTCTGATTATTTGCATAAGAAAATCAAAATGAGGTTACTAAAAGTAATCTTAACCTTTTTTATCACTCTATTTGTTCTGTGTGCGTGTGCGTGTACATGCCTCAGCGTGTTTTGACACGTACCTATCATTTGTTTTGAAAGTTATGTTATACTATGCATGTGTGTATACATACGTGACTGAGTATCTTACTCATTCCCTCCTTTTCTCCTTTCCTTGCGTTGTACACGAATACGAAAACGCTGAGGAAGCACAATAGATTGTACTCACCAGTGCGTATCCTGTAATTTTGATGCATAATTACCTTGACAAGAATTTCTTTTGCACACAAACCAATATCAACGCACTCGTGTTGAACATGCAAAAATGCACGGAATTCATTCCTAAAGCATCTTGTGTTGAGTGAATCAAATAATGGGAATACCAAGACGAGATCTTTATTTGCTATTTACTGGGATATTTTGGATATAATGCTACACATAAATCGCTTAAACAAGCAGCATTTTGATGACTCGGGATGATTTTTTGAAAAAAAAAATGTTAGCGTATTTTTTATATTATTTTTTGAGGGAATGCCAAATGCATGTTGTATTGTCTTTCGTCTCTCTTTTTTCAAAAGATTCCATGTACTCCTAGATTCAGATGAAAGTATATGGATATATACACTTGGATATAGCTCAATGCATTCTTCAAAAAACAATGCTTGAGTGGTATTTTTATGCACCTCTAAATAATGAAAGCAATACGCCTTTCAGATATACTCTGATCCAAGATATTTATTTATAACTTACTCTTCTAAAAATAATATCCAGAAAGCTTTTTTGGTTATACTCAAAGTTGATCATACCACTCATTTACATTGCTTGTCGACCGTTTCACTTATTGCCTTTTGAATGAGATTTATAAGCTCTTTGAATTTTAAACTCGTCAGAAACACCTTTGTTTATACTCTGCCTTGTTCGAAGCTGATCCTTTTTATATCAATACATAGTCAATCATGCTGACGGTAAACAAGTCTCAACAGCTGTTTCTATTGATTTTATAAAGACAAAGCAAAGAATGAAGCATGATACGATCAAAGAATGCTTTAACTTTGTGAATTTCAATGATGCCAAAATCTTAAAATCAAACCTTTTTTCATCTAGCGCATTTTTCTATAGTATAGTTGACGAACAAAAGCAACCGCAAAAAAAAAAAAAAAAAGCTTTGGTTCTTCTCACTTGCTTTGGCTATCCAAGCACTTCAATAGCTCTATTTCTTGTCTTGTGGAGGCCAAAGAAACGACAAATACCGGGATTTGAGCAAAATGCGAGGATGAGTATTTGGCCATTTCTTTCATGTTGGTTTTCGGGTAAAAAAACGGCTCAAAAGTGCTATGTAACTATCAAAGACTGTTTATCTATGAATCTTGTGTGCGATTCTATCATTTATTTTATTTTGTTCCCTAAAGATCAACTTTATGTCTGCTATTTGTTGAACTAAATACTCGATGGTTTTTATAGCTTAAGACAAGCTGGTCTGTTTGATTCGATCTTTTAGCACATAACACTTCTAGATGATACATCCAGCTGTGCAACTACTTGAGTGTAAATAAAATAAATATCCATATTGAAGTAACCATACTTCCAAAATAGGAAGAGTAGCTATTTTCAAAGTAGGTGGTACAACGAGAAAGATTGATAAATTCACATTCTTAGTTTGATTGCTCATTCTCTTTTGTTCTTGATAATGTCACATTTGCTTAGGTTACCTTTGGAACTTATATCAGAAATCTACAGTTATCTAAACACTAAAGACTTGCTACAATGTCAACTTGTCTGTCATCAGTGCTCTGAGGTGACATAAAAAGCAATATACTCGGATATCGAGCTAAATGATCAAGAGCAAACCTATTTGTTAGCAAGAACTGTAACCAACACTTTCCCTTCATTAGAAAAGCACTTGAAACGCTTAATTATTGACTATACCCCAGGAATTTTACCTTTCCACTGTTTTGAATCTATTATAAAACGCACTTCCAACCTTCAAGAGATACGATTCCGACAAGCTTTTCTCGAATTCTGGAGTGCTTGTCAAAAAACAGAGGAAACTTGAAGCATTTGACTTATATTCCTTTTCCTAATGGTCACCAAGAACTCGATTCATATTATCGAATAACAGCAAGCGCTCGAATCTCATTGAAAAGCTTAATGGTATGTGATTTTTTACGCAATTTGGATAAATATGAAAAAGAATATCACATTCTTATCACAAGCCTTAAATACTATCAAAAGCTAGAAGAGCTAATTTATATATCAGTCGACAAGTTCTCAGTTGATGAACTCAATGGAGTTATTGATAAAATGTCTTCATTGAAAAAGCTGATTCTAAATATAAATCAAAATCTGGTTACATCACCTTTATATTTGCACAGCTTTGAGCCGAATAACAAGATAAAGGATCTGACCGCCACTGTTTGTTTTGGTTCAGAAGAATTCCTCGCTTATATCATCAATAAGTTTCCCAATTTACAATACTTATCCTTGAAATGCGGCCTACAGCAGAATTATTTGGATGGTTTTTCAATTATATTTGTCAGACTATTTAAAAAGGTTGAAGAAATTCAATATATTCTTTACCCATGTAGGACATATAATAGAATTTGTATCCATCTTACTAGCAAAACTCTCCAGCAGCCATATAAAAATGCTTTTAAGGATCGAATATTCGTCCGGAACAAAACTTGAACTGGCTTATTCCAGTCAGGAAGACCCTTCAAAATCAAAAGTACAATTGTATGTAGACACTGGAATGAATTTGCCTCTTGTAAGGCCCACCATTATGCCACTTGGCGCTTTTATCGACTCATTAAAGATATCAAGCAGGGACCAGTACTCACCATTTGTGTGTAATGAAAGTGCAAGCATAATTGGTTCTGACAGTCTACATGAAGCAGTTATTGGCTCCCGAGACATCCTTGCAGATTGTATAAAACTAAAGGAACTAACACTATATCAATATCGCCTTGTTGAATCAAATGGTGAGGCTAGAGTTAGCTCGCCAATAGAGATATTGTTTCTAAATTACTGCCAATATTCTCCCTCTGCACTGCTAGAACTATCTTATCACCTCACTAATCTGAAGTATCTAACACTGAATGAAACAAATACGCACAGCTTTGAAAACTTTGAGTGTTCGCATCTCTTCATAGATATGTCCTATACTTCTTTTGATACTTTTGATTTCGGTCATTCACTGTCATTCTCTTGGTATACTTATATATACGTGAAGTTGTCTACTATCCATGGAGAAAAATACGTTAAATGCGTTAAGGGAGACAGCCACCAAGCCACAGCGCAAGAGTATGAGAAGGGAATAATAAACCAACTGATACTTACTCTTGAGCTAAAATGCAAAAAGATCAGAAGGCTTCAAGCATACTATTTAAATGAACCAGAACATGTTACTTACATGTATGATTTGAATCAATAAAAAGTGTAAACTGCCATATTAGCTTTTTTCTTTAAAACCCAGATCACATTGGGGAAAAAGTTCGGCCCCTAGTCGTTTAGTGATTTCTGTGACAAAGAAAAAAAAACTTGACACATTATTTTTTCTTTTCCTTCTTGTACTCTTTCTTTGTTCAACCACAAGAGATAGAGAACTATAGGTTTGACGGAGGTTTTTTTTTGAGACAATATATTGACTATTTTGCCTAGCAATGAGCGACAACCAAGAGAAAGAGCAACAACTCCATGTCGAGAACCAAGCTCCTGAAGAAGGTAAGAAGGAGAGAGAGGAAAGGAAAGAGAAGGGAAGAGCAAATACTTAGTAGCATGATATAGTTGTTGAGGAGGCATACGAGTTAACTGTCAAGTTGCCCGGTACTGCAGGCGAAATCAAGATTATTGTAAGCAAAATTTAGAAAAGGGGAAAGAGAAAACTCATATTTTTTTTTGTAGACAAGTCCTCGCGAAGCTATTCAAGACATAAAGCAATCCATTATGGAATCCCCTGATACTTGTGCTCATTCTTGCTTCTATTTAGCTTACAAGGGAAAGAGAATCAATGACTTTATGGAATTGGGTGAAGTAGAAGGCATTACACCTGAAAGTGAACTTGAGTTGATTGAAGGTTAGGAAAAAAAAACAATAGACAAGTGCATTTATGGATAAATAACACATCTATAGACAATTACAATGAACGTGATGTTAGACTCCACATTACTCGTCTTCGCGATTTGTTGGCTGGTCCTTACAAGCCTAGTCCTTCCACAGTGGGGATTGATCCTGCTATCTCTTTCTTGACAGCTGTTACAGGTGTAATTGGTAAGAAATAACACAATCTACTTAGAATAGACTAACATTAAATCTCTATAGATGAAGAGGTCAATACTGAAGCTGATAAAAAGATGGACGATTTGTTCTCTGATGAGCCTGTGCCAGAGCACGTCTTCACTAACGTTAATATTGAAGAGCGCTCTAAGCTCTCCAAGTTGACACCAAGCAACTTTCAACGTGTTGCACCTGAATGTATTAAGAGTTTGACACTTTCCGGATGGAACCCCGTGCCTCATGGACAAAAGCTCAAGGGTGATCTGTTGTATTTGGCTGTCACCACTTTGGAAGGTGAGACTGTCCACATTACTGCTTCTACTAAGGGCTTCTTTATCAACAACTCCTCCAACACTAAATTTGATCCTTCACTTAACTATTCCAAACGTGCTTCTGCTCACTCGCTCATCACTCTTTTGCAAAAGACTTCTCCTTTGTTTGCTGCCAAGTTTAGCGAATTGCAAGACTTTATTACTCGCCATCACATGCTTGAAGTTCTTCCTGTCAACACTTACTATCCCAATCATCCTTGGGCTGTTGATACTCCTCAACATCTTTATGACCCTTCCAGACCCTGTGAACCTTTCTTGGTTGCTGGCTCTGATGCAGTTGAGTCTTTGCGTGATTGGAACGACGAACTTCAATCTCATCGTGAATTGCCCAAGTCTGTACTTCAGGAGCGTGTTTTGCGTGAGCGTTTGATCACTAAAGTTCAAGCTGAATTCACTGAAGCAGCTGTCCGTGGCGCCATGGCTGTTGTCAATGGCTCCGTTGTTCCTTTAAACCCTCTTGAAGAAGAAGAGTCACACATGTATGTTTACAACAACATCTTTTTCAGTAAGGGTAACGATGGTCGTGGTATTTTTGAAGAGCTCGGTGCCAACGAAGCTGCTCATGTAGCTACCGGTAAAGATCTGGAAGGTGTCAAGATCTTAAACAGCATTGATTCCGATGGATTGTACACTTTAGCCAGTGTCATTGTTGATTATAAGGGTGCTCGTATTGTTGCACAAAGCATTGTTCCTGGCATTTTCCGTCGTCAAGATGAAAACACTATCATCTATGGTTCTGTTGATAATGGCGTCAAGATTTCTGCTGATGAAAAGTTCCACGAATCCATCGGTAAAGATGTTGCTAAGTCTCTTCACTTGGCTGAACATGCTGTGATTGATCAAGAAAACACTGAATTTAAGCTTTTCGCTTCTCAAGAGACCAAGGGCTTGCTTGGTGCTGATGGTCGTCGCTACATGTTGGATCTCTATAGATTGAACCCAGTCGATATTGAGTTCCAAGAAAGCGAATGTGTAGAAAAGGATGGCAAGCCTGCTTATCCTCACAAAATGACATTGTTAAGGCCTGAATTAATGAGCTTGTTCTGGGAACACAAGTTCAGACAATGGGTCAAGGTCAAAACTGAAGAAATTAAGAAAGAGAGAAACGATGCTAAACCTGCTGCTGTCGAAGAAGCTAAAGCTGAACAAGAAGCCAAGGCTGAAGAAGCCAAGCTCGAAGAAACCAATGTCGGAGAAATGGAAAAGGCCCAAGAAGAAGAGGATGATATTAAGATTGATGTCAATGAATTCAAGCTTACCTTCAATCCTGATGTTTTTACTACTGCTAAGCTTCCTCAAACTGAGCAAACTAAGCAAGAAGAAGAAACTATCCGTGAAGCCTCTAAATTTTTATCCAATGAGGTCATTCCTAGCCTTGTTCTTGACTTTGCCTCGTATGCTATTTCACCTCTTGATGGTGATGCCCTTACTAGAGCTATGCATCGTCGTGGTATCAACATGCGTTATCTTGGTAAGCTTGCTGAGCTCATTTCCCTCAGCAAGGATAAGCGCATTGAACATGTCCGCAAGCTTGCTATTCAAGAAATGATCATTCGTGCTTCTAAGCGTCTCCTTCGCAAATACCTTGCCAACTGCTCTTCTGAAGAAGTCAGTCTTTGTATCTCTCATTTCTTCAACTGCTTGCTTGCTTCTAGCTTCAACCCCAAGCCCTCTCCTATCGTACCTGAAGGTACCAACAGAAACGATTTTGAATGGGCTCAGCTTACGCCTGCTGCCTTGAAGATTCTTGTTGCTCAACAAGTCTTGCTTCGCTTCCGCTACAAGCTTGAAGACGATGCTATTGAGCAGCTTAACTTTATTCCTGCTCTTCGTGAAATCTGTATCCGTGTTGGTGTTCAAGTCAACGCTAGAGACTACCGCGTTGAGCCTTACAGTGAAGAAGAACGTGTTGCTTTTGCTGCTGAAGATGCCGCTATTCAAGCTGCCATTGACCGCAAGAAGCAAGAACAATCTCACAGCAGCCGTGGTAAGAAGTCCAAGAAGCAAAACGATGTTCCCAAGAAACCTACTCGTCGCACAACCACCTTTATACCTGAAGATATCTTGAACTTGATGCCCACAGTCAAGCAAGCTTCTTCCCGAAGCGTCTTTGCTGAAGAGACATTTGAAGCTGGTAAGATGAGTATTGCTCAAGGCCATAAGCAATTGGGTCTTGAACTCTTGCTTGAATCATTGGCTTTGCACGAACAAACTTATGGTTTCTTGCATCCTGAAACCAGCAAGTGTTATGCCACTTTGGCCATGATTTATCATCACAGTGAAGAGCGTGAAGCTGCTCTTGATCTTCAACGCAAGGCTGTTATTGCTGCTGAAAGAACATGTGGTGTTGATCATCCAGAGACTATCCATCATTACGTAAGTGAGAATGATTGCATAAATAATGATATACTTATGTATTCTAGTTGAACCTTGGTTTATTCGAACATGCTGCTGGTCGCACTAAGCTTGCCCTTCGTTACATCCGTCATGCTTTGTATTATTGGGATCTTTTGGTTGGTCCTGGTCATCCCGATTCAGCTACAGCTGATGTAAGTCAAGGCAGCTAGTTTCTGCATAAATTTAACATATTTTTTTCTAGAACAATGCTGGTGTTATGCTTCAATCACTCCGTGATTACCCTACAAGTACCAAGTTCTTTGAAAGAGCATGTACTACTCAAGAAGAAATTTTAGGAAAAGATCACGTTCTCACAGCTACAGGCTATCATGTTCTTGCAAAGGCCTATACACTTGAAGGTCACTTTCCTAAGGCTTTGGCTGCTGAAAGAATCGCTTATGACGTCTTTGAAAAGAAGGTAAGGATAGATGATGCTTGTTTACATTGAATATACTAAATGAAAAACTTAATTTGAATAGCTTGGTCCTGAAGATCCTCGTACAAAAGATAGTGATCTCTGGTTAAAGGAATTGACTACAAACGCTGTCATTATAGCTCAACGTACTCGTGAAGAACAAGCCAAGGCTAATACCAAGCCTATTCCTGCACCTGCAAGCAAGAAGGCAAGTCCCCCTGAAATTCCTCGTGGTGAACTTCCCATTGATCAAGTCTTGCAATATATTAACGGTGAATCAAGCTCTCGAAAAGGCAAGAAGAAGAACCAAAAGAAAAAATAAAATCGACTAGAATATATCGTGTATAGAATAAAAATAATGCATAAAAAAACTTTGCTTTTTTTTTCTTCTTCGAAACACCCAATCTTATTAATTTAGAAAAAACGTCTCTCTTTCTCGTTTACAGCAATATGACACAATTAAACAGGCCTAATTGGCATGTAAGGTAAAAATAAGCGGAAGAAAAACTTGTTACTATTTTACCATTTTAAGTTTACTGGTTTTTATTCTTCACTGTTCTATTTTCGGTCTCCGAAAACAGAACATTCTAATGAAATCTAGAAAAACAGTCAAGAAGCAAGTGGAACAAAATGGTAGAAGGGTGAAGAAATAAACTTGATAGTTTGACATCAAGATGCGCAACTATGTCGCTATTACCACAGTGACCAAAACGGATATTTCCCTAAAAGCCATTGCGTCTTTGATTCCCGTAGGCTTAGAAAGCATTTGCTCTATACCTATTATCATTAGACACTTATTTCGTTCTTTATTTTTTTATCATCATCGTGTTTGCCACTGATCGTCGATATCATACAAAAGAGTAAAAGCATTATAAAACTTGAATAATAGGAATTATCCTTTTTTATAAAAAGGATGAGATCTATAATAAGGAAAGTCTTTAGTCGTTCGAGCTTAGATAAAAAGAACACAACCAGCATACGCCCATCGAGCGATATAAGCTTATATCGCGATTTTGAAAGAATCTGAATTTAAAGAACGTCGTAGGATCCCAAATTAAGAACAGTACTCAATGAAATCATCGCCAAATCCGCTTTCCTGTCTCCATAAATATAAAAATCATTGACTCACACTTTAAGCTAATACGCTAAATGGAATAATGTTTAAGAAATTTTTTTTTTTTTATATCGGGATCGAGAGATTACATTAGCTTTCCTGATGATCAAAAAATCAAAAAGAAAAAAAAAGAACTTCTAAAATTACCTTTTATAGAAGTCCTTATTAGAATGGCATATATAAAATAGTAAAGTGTAATAACCATTAAAGAAAAAGTCCCTAATTTTCTTTTTTTTCCATAGCTTTTTTCTGCTTTTTTTTTTCTGCTATTTTTTTTATTAGTCTTTTACAACTTTTGACCTTTTTAAACAACAAGGGAATATAGCATAGCAAAGAAGAGATTTACTGTACATATCACTATAATTTCCTTCCGGCTCACTTGACTATACAAAGGAAGAAAAAAAATTTTTTCTTTCCCCAACATAATACAAAATCATTCCATCATTGAAAATTAAAATTACTATATCCAACAAGAAAGAGAAAAAGAGGAAAAAAGAAGGTTAAAATCATGCAAACTTTACAGCAACAACAAGTTCAATCAAATCAATCACAGCGACAGTACTATCTAGATAACAATGAACAGAGTGTTAGTAATTTCCTGGATAACTGCCATTTACCGCAGTATTTAGACATCTTTCTTCAAGAAGGATTTGACTCTGTTACCTCTGTAAGTTTATTTTTTAATAGCAATTTCATTGTTCTAATTTATTCTGTTTCAAGCTTCTAGAAATAACTGAAGAAGATATGATTTTCATGAACGTGAAACGCGGTCACAGAAGAGTAAATATTGGTACCTGACAAACGAACTAGAAGGGAATAACTAACTTTATATATAGTTGATTCAACGGGAAATTGCCACAATGAAAGGTATTCCACCAAATCAACCTATTGCTACAAATAGGATGGGAGCAAGTAAGTGTTATACAGAGAATTAGAAATTTATGCTAACAAACTATTTGTTATAGAATATGCACCTGACATGTTGCCAAATACACCTCTTAAAATGGAAGACACAAGAAGACCAAGCAACAGATTTGTCTCAAACACTAATGCCAATATAAATGGCTACGTGAATAGTATTCCAAACTCAAGTAACAATTTCTCTGGGTATGATACACTTACTACTGGTCTCACAAGTCCACAAAGTATGAATAGTGGTATTGGCAGCAGTACAAGTGGAAATAGCTCTGGCTCAAGCTTGATGTTACGAACCCGTTTCCAACCTAGTCCAAGACTTGGCAGAAGCAATGAAAATGGCAATGGTAGTAGCGGCTCTGGCGTGAGCAACACGACTGATAGTAGTGGTGGCATTCTCAACAAATCAAGTCCACTAGACAATAATAACAATGTACTCTCGAACAGCTCTAGTAGTACAAACAAGGACGATAATAATAATAATAACGATGCCAATTCACCCAATGATCGAACGAACAGCATTTCTTCTAATGACGATGATGATTCTATTGATACGAATGGTTCTGCGCATACTGCTACGAAACGCAAGTATAGACGACACCCTAAGCCGGATCGAAATGCTCCTATCAAACCCCCCTCCGCTTACATCATGTTTTCCAATGATGCCCGTGCCGAACTAAAAGATCAAAATCTATCTTTTGCTGAGCTTGCAAAAATTGTTGGTGATCGATGGAAGAACCTTACCCACATAGACAAGCAAGCCTATGAACGTATGGCTATGAGAGCCAAAGATGAATATTTAGCTTCTCTGGAGCAATATCGACAAACACCCCAGTATCATCGTTATCAGGAATACCTGGCTGACTTTAAAGCAAAGCAAGATGCTGCGAACCGAATGATTGGAAGAGCAAGAAAGAGAGCCAAGCCTGCATCTCCTGGAAGTGGAAGCATTGCAGACTCTAGTTCTAACGGCAACTCGAACGGCAATGGTAGCTCTGGTAGTGGATCCGCTGATGCTTATGGTGACAAAGACACTGTTATCCGAAGACAACATCAGGCAAATTCCCAAAGTGATGATAATTCGCCACAGCATCCTTTGGCTGAGCCACGTCAACCACAGCAACATCCTTCATATAGTTACGACATAGACAATGTCAACAGCTTACCTTCAAGGCCAACACAACCACATCCTCATCATCCTCACCATCATTATTCACATCATAACAAACACCTGCCTCCTTCCTCTTCTGATTCAGGTTATGCTTCACAAAACCAATATAACTCAAGCGATAAATCAACACCGCAGTGGAATTACCGTTCAAACCAGATTATGAGAGGCATACTGCCGGTAGAATTCATTCATCATAATCCTTCCCATCCTTCTGGCCCGCCTCCCCTTTCACCACATTCGAATAATCCTCAAACACAACAAAAAGCTTATTTACAAGATAAAGACATCGATATGGATGATGATGAAGAGGATGAAGTGGACGATGAGATAGAAGCCAGAGATAAAATGCTTCCTGATACAGTCAAATCTACTCGAAGTGCCTATGGCTCAAAACGAAGAAGTCCACGCTTTACCAAACCACCTATGCAAACATGACTCTGTTAAAAAAAAAAAAAGAAGAAAAATAGCTACCCTACCTCTCTCTCTCTTTTTAAATTTTTTTTCTCTATTATTCCCACTTAAGCTTTTTTACATATGCCTTTTTCTTAGAAAAAAAAAGAAAGAAAAGAAAAACAAGTTAAAATGTGTGTATATCCTTTCTATGTACATATGCAAAAAAGAAATAAAAAATAAAACTCAGTTGAAATAAAACGTTTAATTTACCACGCGATCGTTTCTTTTATAAAGTAAAAATGAGCATTTATTAATTTAGACACCCTTTTTCTTTCTTTCTTTTGAACACTATGGCCCCTCACCGTCCTTTTCAAGAGTCTTTTTGGTCACCTACAGCTTCTGTTGATTCAATACCTAACTTTACAGTTGGTTTCAATGTTCTCCATAAGAAGCTTAAACAGTCGCAAGCTGAAAACAAGGTGATTGTTAACTATATTAAACAGCGTATTGCAGCAGAAAAAGCACATGCTGCCACCTTAACTTCTCTTGTTGTTCCCCTGAGTAAAAACACACCATTTGATCAAGATATTGGTGCAAGCCTAAAACAATGTTTTCAAGTTGTGTGCGCAGAAAGCACTGAATCTTCACAAGAACATTTGCATCGTGCACAAGACTTACATATCACTGCCCTTGATCCTCTTCTTCAATTTTCTCAGCGTTATGACCGTATCATTACTCAGTCTAAACAGATCGTCGAGAATCAAATCCAGCAGTTTCAATTGGTCTGCAAACAACTTGAACAAGCTAAAATTACCTATACAGGCCGGTGCAAATCATTGCTTGCCTTTCAACCTGATTTTAGACTATTGGATCGAGACAAATCGTCTGTCATTCAACTAGAGGGTGTTTTCGAATTCAGCACACGTGATCATGTCTGGCAGGCACTTGAACAGCTTGTTGATCCTTTCTTCACAGAACAAGATATTCTGCAAGCACTTGTAAGGCAGCAGCAACTAGCAATTGGAAGGGAGGAGAGTAAAAGAATATTAGGGGATCTTGTCAGATTGGGTTTCATAAAAAAGAACGAAGAAAACACACTCTATCACAAACTATCAGATACACCTACAGAGAATACAAAAGGTTTTTGGAGTCGATGGAGCAACAATAATAGTAATGCAAACTATGCACAAAAAGATGATTTGGTGACAGATATGTTTGAAGCTGATAAAGACTATCGGAAGGCTGTGATGAAGGTCGAGAAATTGCGCATACAGACAGAACAAATCTTGTTTGTTCATTATGAAGAAATGGAAAGCCTTGAGTTAGAAAGAATTCAGACTATTAAGCATGGTAAGCAAGTCTATAGTATATAGATTAGCTCAATAGTATGAAATTAGCGTTTATCAGTATGGCTGCTTCCTTATCCAATGCTATTCCTCGGTGCAAAGAATTGTTTGACAATTTGATGTTATATCAAGAGACTTTGAAACCTGACAAGGATGTTCAATTCATCGTTGAACAATATAGAACAGGTCATTTCTGCCCGAAGCCCATTTTGTACGAAAATTATTTTCATGGCACAGCCTCAGGTAACATACGACAATAAAAATGAGATACTCATTTATCACATTAGACCAACTGTTTGGTGTACCATTAGAGGAGATCACAAGAGTACAAAATTCATTGGTGCCACAACTCATTTCTCAAGGTCTAATGGTTGTCGAATCAGGTAAGAAGATCATTTATTTGCGTTATTAAATTGACTTTTTGTAAGGTTTTTCGAGGATCTATGAGCAGGGTAAATAGAAGTAATACATAGACCTGTATTCATACTTTGAATTTTATAGAAAAGGCTATATTATGGACAATGCACTTGCCGTTAGATAAGACTCACGCTGCTAGAGAAGAATTGAATACCAGCAAAATAATTGATCTTCAGGTACTAGAAGAGTTGGATCCTTTAGTGCTTGCTTCTTTAATTCGACTTTATCTATTGGAGTTACCAGAATGCTTGTTTACATTTGAGCTCTATGAGCCTTGTAAACTACTTTATTCAAATCGTAAGTCGTTAAAAAGTATAGGCTTAAATCTTATTCATTCTTTTAGAGCAAGACAAGGATAGTCGATTAGCATCGATTAGTAAACTATTGACAACATTGCCGACGCCCAATTATCATACAACGAAAACTCTCTTTCATCATTTTTATAAGCTTGTTCAGCAATACAAAACAGAGCATCTTTCTGTCTCTCTGGCCAAATCCTTTAGCTACATCCTTATGCGACCTCAAATCCAATCTAAAGTCAGCACTCACGAACACCACGCACAGCGTCTTTTACAAGATCTCATTGAAAATTTTGATATTGTCTTTACACAAGAAACAAGCAAAGCACAAGAAGAAAACTCAAATCGACCAGCTATTATTATACCTTTGCAAAAACCAAGTTCGTTGGACGAAACAAAGAGACATAGTTACAGTAGTGTTCGATCGAACAGTAGTGGAAGCAATAAACGCTCTTCTATTCTTTCGTTTATGAGAGCAAGTCAATCAGCACCTACTACAACCTCTAATCAACCACGGCCAACAACAGGACTTGTGATACCATCCTCTAGTACTTTGTTTGAAGACCCAGACGAGGTTTTTTCTTCCGGGTCTTCTAGTGTCAGTACACCACCTCATACCACGATCGATACCATGTCTAAGGCACGCGAATTAGTAAATGAGCATTATATGATGAGTGAATTAGACAGTTTAGATTCTTTTTTTGAAGACGAAGATGAATAAAGACGGGTTTGTTTATTCGGTTCGGAACACTATTCCCTTAATATAATTCCGAATCAGCCGCTTTGGTGTCTCAAACAAATATATATAAAGCACAGACATTTGTATAGCATGCCTTGCTACAATAGAATCATGATTGAACACCTCTTCACTACTATAGTGAAATTGTTGTATATAAAAAAGAGTATCGTGTTATAGTTGCAGCAAGTAAATTTTGTCTTGTCTTTTTAGGATAATTGCCTTGTTTTGTTGTTTTTTTTTATATTTACTTCCCTGCATCAGATACATCTCAAATGATATGTAATACATAAGTTACACTGTATCATATTAAGCTTTATGATACAAATGTTTGAATACAACTTATTAACTTGACAGTGATTACTTGAAAGATATCTCGAAGCGTATCTCCCTCTTTTCTATTTGTTTTTGAAAGGTATTACGAACTATGTAATGTTCAAACTTAGTGAAGCTCTCCCGTATTGTACTTTTCACTTCTCCTGCATTTTGGTACGTGTTTGTCTTTTAAATAGATGATCAGTTCAACTTTTAAGCATTGACGTTGACAAGGAAATAATTTTTAGCACGATTCCTGATAGCTATTTCAAAAAGATAAATTGTTTATCTTTCTCTTTTTTTTTTATCGTTATTCTGTTTAACCAGAAACATCTAGATACGGAGGTAAATCCGACAGCGAAGTAGGTCTTTTGATTCACGAACACAAAAGAGAACCGGTTTCTGCAAGCACCTCATGTTTCACAACCATTTAAGTAAAGAAAAAAAAAAACTGCCTAGTTGATAAGGGCATACATATTATTGTTATTTGACATCTTCTCTGCAAGTTATCATGTCTTATTTGTCAAAACCTAACTAATTCTGCTAAAGATATTGACTAAATCCTTTGTATAACTTTTTTGATATTGAATCGTGACTTTAGAAAGACAGAACAGGATTTGCTCTCTGTCAATATCTTGAAAACAAATGCTCAATTGTGTATATACTTTGTTTATATGATAAGGATACGTTAAATTTTTATCGTTTTGAAATGTTGCAAGGAAAAGGAAAGAGGTGGGGGCCATGAATCGCATACAGTAATGTATCCCAGACCTTAACAATTTCCAGAAAAAAGAGTGCTACGCATTACAAAACAACCGGATACTGTATTTGCCACGAGTTTATAAATCGTTATTACCATTGGACCTGTCTGTTCTAAACGGTAGGAGAAGAAAATCCCTTTTCTGCATGCAACAATATACTCTTTAGATTAGAGTTGACATGTCTAAAAATACATGCTATTCAGATTGTATAAAAGTAAATAACTGTCTAGCGAATGTGCTACATGACGGAAATCCCGAATTTGTATGACCAAAACACAACTACATGCCATTTCCTCATGTACATTGTACAACACTTATAACTTGCTCGTTTTCATAGTAAAATAAAGCATAACTTCATTAACTTGGATTGAGATTTATCATGAAATCATAGTTAAGAAAAAAAAAATGAAGGGAGCAAATAAATAAAGAAAGTAGGTCGGGTATAGTGTACATACATATAGACATATAGTAAGGCTAACGCTATTTACATAAGATTGTGTGTGTGTGTGTGTGTGTGTGATTACATAAAAAAAAAGAGTGTAAGATGAGATATCTTTTTTTTTCAGAAAGGAATGTGATGGTTGTGTTGGTCGTTTAAAGAGCTATATAACTGTATGAGTTTGATATAGATGGTATGACAAAAACAAATTACCTTTGTTCATAAAATAATCTAAGAAGAAAAAGAAGAAAAGGTATTTAGTAACAAAATCATCCCAAAAAGACAATTACCTTGAGTATCACAGTGTTGATCAGAAAGATAGAGCTGATTAGAAGAGACGGAAGTGACAGAAGATCGGCTACTAAAGTTGTCATCACATCCAGGGGTTGATTCTTCGTATTCTTCGATGCTTTCCAAGTATTCGTCGTCTTGTTCACTTGTCATTTGAGAAATTAACTCCTCATTAGCTTGGCGAAGTTGATCAATTTCGCTCTTGAACCGTTCTTCTTTTTGAACTGTTTGTTTGACTAATCAATATATGAGTAAATCAGGTCATGAAATGATTTAGGTAATTTACCGTATTCCAAAGTACGTTCAATGATAGTGCCCTTGGAAGGACGACGATCGTTTTGCAAGTTAGGTAAAGAGTGGGCTAATTGTTGAAACTTGGTGTTAAGGCATTCTCGTCTAGCACGTTCAATGGCATTATGCTCGGCTCTCCTTTGAGCCTTTGAGTTCGAAACGGCCATGATTTCTTTGTTCAAATGAGCACTAATATGAAAAGTAAATGTCTTGTCTTAGTTAGATTTCTTGATTACCTTGTTGGAGAAGACATGTCGGAAGAATAAACTTGGTCTGCAGCTGTCATAAGATCAAACGAATCACCTACAACGCCATTAAACTCTAATTGATTAGGCGAGCACTGTTGCTGTTGTTGATAGTACATCACTTTTAAAGAAAAAAAAAGTTAGCACCAATCAAACTCGAGACAAATCAACATATAAAGAAAGAGAAAAGAAAGGAGGTAGCTTACTTTGTTGATGAAATAAAGCTCTTTGCTGTTGCAAGGCAGCTTGTTGTTGAACTTGACGAATACGTTCAAACTGAGCTTGTTGCATTGTCATCAAATGTTGCTGTTGATATGCCGTAGGATTCATGACATCATACGGCTGGTTATGATTGAAAGGTGTTTGTTGTTGTTGATATTGAATTGAACTCATTCAAAAGAAAAGAAAAAGAAAGTAAGTTTGTTATGAAAAGAAGAAAAAGAAGGGGAAAAAAAGAGAGAGAGTTTTTTTTTTGTTGCATTTTAAACTTTTTTTTTGTTTATTTAAAAGCAAAAAGGGGAACACACGTACACTAGATATAAAATGTCAAGTTCCAGCGCGCAAATGATGTAAACGGCTTTTCCGGTACCTATTTCGTGCACAGATTTTTTTTTTTGATTGAAAATGTAGCCGGTATTACTGTAAAAGTGTATCTCGAGCAGTTACACGACTTGTCAACTTCAAACCAGAGAAAGAGAATACAGAGTTAATTTTCGGGATTGAAATTATGCTTCCACCAACCGTGCTTTCTCTATTTTTGTAAGAAAGTATGTGTTTGTTGAGAGACGTCACCTTGTTCACTTTATCATTATATTCTAGACTATAGAAAGTCCAATAGAAAGCTATTTAGGTTCCACAGCAGATTATTCGCGGTGCACGAGCCTTCAAACGAGTCTTGTCATTTTTTTTTCTTCTTTTTGGTCTCAGCCATTATTTACACTAAAATCATGGTGTGAAAAAATAGATAAAAACAAATAAAAACTTCATAAGTTGTGCAACTTGTAGTCCTATGGGAATTTTATTCAAGAATTTGCATGCAAATTGGGTTCTTTTTGATAATTTACAAATTGACTAGTGTGTGTATATATATATATACATATATAAATATATGCACATATGTAAGTGGTTGCGTGTGTGTATGTATTTATATATATATATATATAAACATAAATATAAATATATATATATATATATATAAGCAGTATAAAACTATGCTTGTGTGTATGTATAATAATAGTTATAAAAAAATGATCAACATTATGGATGTGTGTGTGTATATATATATATATATATAAAACAATTAGTTCTTTTTTCTTGAAAGAGCTTGTTGGTTTGTTTTCTTGGGACGATGGATGCGAATATGCTGACTCAAATTATCAGTTCTTGAGAAACGCTTGCCACACTTGTCATAAGGGCATTCATAAGCTAAAGTTTATCTATGAGTATAAAGAATGTACATTATGTAAGGTACTTACGCTTCTCTCGGGTATGAATAGACTTGATATGACGCTTTAAATGTTCTGAACGTCTAAACACCTTGCCGCAATCTTCATAATCACAAGGAAACTGCTTTGTATCTTGTTGGTGATGAGTAGCACAGGGTGCTTCACTACGCTTAGCACGTGCCCTTTTTGACTTTTTCTTTTTTTCTGGTTCTTGTGCCACCAAGTGTTGGTATTGATCAAGTGAAGATGAGCTTGAAGTGCTTGACAAGGAAGGAGTCATTCTTTGTGAAGAGACAACAGGTGACTGTAAAGGATCAAACATCATGTAGTTTTGATACAAGTGTGATTGCACTTGAGGAGCCCAGCTCAAACCAGTCGTGCTTGGATACATGATAGGATAAGCCATCTGCTTTTCTTGCTGATCAAAGGCTGTAACATGACCAGGATAAGTGGAAACCATATAATCCAAATTAGCATTTAAAGGTGAGTTTTCTTGTGAAGAGAATGATGCGTCGCTAAAAAAGTAGTCTTCGTAGCTCATTCTACGCATTTGTGTGTAATTGTAGCTATCTTGAAGCAAAGTTTGATACATTGTTAACGAAAGAAAGAAGTAGCTTTGAATAAATAAATAAAGAAAGAAAAGGGATAAAGAAAAAAAAAATAAAAGAAAATCAAATGCTTTTATATCAAACGAATTTGCTAATTTTAGTATAGGTTGCGCATAAACAACCTTACTTGTCCCCTTTATTTCCTTTCTTTTTCATGCTTAAATTTCATTTATATAATTATTTTTAAACCTTTCTCCCCTTAATCAATTCGGACAGGGTTCCGAATGACTATAATGAAAACACATAACAACAACAAAGAGATCTACACTTGACACTCTCTAGTAAGAAAAAGATATATTCAAAAAGATATATTTCCTTATAAGTTAATGACGAGATTCATCGTTACCTATAATTACTCACAGGCCACCCTCGTGTGCTCCATACACAACAAAATATCCAAAAAAGAGCACGAGTCCACTCTGTTTTCCTTTTATGTAACAAAGCATAAAAAGAGATTGGTAAAAGCCATCACAATAAACAAAAACAGGTACTTTGCAAGAATAGCAATAAAAAAAAAAAAGGAGTTGGTACATAAGAACGTGCAATTTTATTCCTTTTAAATCTGTTGATGATGTCCATCTAACAAACCAGCCTGTTCTTCCTCTTCTTCATCTTCTACAATCTCTTCTTCAAAGACATGCTCGGAATAATAGTAAGGTGACTTGAAAAGTGCAATAATAAAACCAAACATAAATGAAATTAAAAAGGCCCATTGAGAATAATAGAGAATCAAACCAAACAATGGTGTGTTTAGTGTGATGCGGTCGATCAATGTAGAAGAAACAGTCGGTGTACAGATTTCTACAATGAAAATTGATACGATGTTTTGCATAAACTATGACTTACCAATAGGAGCATAAATATCACAGGGAACAATTTGATCTATCTCATAACTACAATCTCTTCGTCCACCTTCCGTGTGGTTACACTACATTTAGTAAGTTAATTGTTCTTTTAGAAATAAGGCTTACATAGACTTGACTTCCAAAATGTGCATAGCCTGGTGCTACAACAGAGGTCATTGAATAGTTTACAGCAAACAAGCCAAATGTCAATACGAGACTTGAAAACAATAATGCTTGTGGCTTGGTAGACCGTTTTTTAATGCGATACAGTGTCACCCATAAGAATCTGACACCCATTTGGATCATTCCTGTCATTGTTGCTAAAAAGAAATAGACAACAATACATATCATGATAATATAATCAAGTGGGAATAACTTTCAAAAAGTCAATAATAAACTTTGTTTTTTTTTGTTTACTTACTTTTTGTAGATGAACAAAAATGAAATTGATTGGGTTAAATAAGATTGTTTGACTAATGATGAAGCCGCATCTACGACCACAAACTGAGAAAAAGATTTTGTCGATACTAGATTTGTATTTATCAATGATTGTTCAGCTAATTTGATTACATACGTTGTCATTAACATCGAAAAAGATATTAATAATATAAACACAATCAAGATCAAACCGATGAAAACCTTAAAAACAGTATGCGTTACACTAAAGAAACCTTGTTCATATCAACTTACTTGGAAGGGTCTGAAGCACTTAAGCACTCGTTGTAAAAAGTCCATTTTGTCTTCTTCAATACCATTTAGACGACGCATGAGTATTCTATAGTAATGTTGGTTCTCTGTTTATTGCGCTACGGTCATCATACCTTTCTTCATCGTTTAAGTTTTCTAATGTACGATAATCATGTGCGCTCAATGCTTCATTTGATCCAGCATATTTGTGTTCAATTTGTCTTTGTTGTTCTCGGATCGAGTGCAACCGACGATGAACATCTTCATCCTCAGCATCAATTTTTCTCTTGCCTTTAATCAAATAGAAAGGAATAAGCGATAGACCAGGAGCCTAAAGCAACATGAGTTATTTGTTTGTTTCATTTCTTTATACTTGCTGTGTAGACAATGAATACTGCCAAACCGGGCATAAACAAACATCCGACAACAAACCAAATTGCTTTCGCACCGTCTAAAGAAGGAAAAATAAATAAATATGTATTGCTATGCACATATTACTTACGGCTTTCAGTCAACAAATAGCGAAACCATTCTAGATCGATATGCGGAGGTAAAGCATTAGGCTTCAAAAACAATCCAAAAAAGAACAAAAATCCGAGGACAATCAAGAAGAAAATGGTGTATTTAGTTGCATTTGTCTTGCGTCTGTTATTACCCTCGTCGTCTTCGTGATAGAAGTACGTATAAGGAATCAAAAAGAATATCATGGCTAAGACAGATCCATAAAGAACATAATACATGGTTTGAACAGTAAACGTCATCCAGTAGATTGTGTCACTATCTGCCCATTTCTTTTTAAGTCCCGTATCTGAATCCACCGTTGAGGAAACTAGAAATATGTCAATCGGTAACAAGGCAACCGTTGCTAGGATCAGCGTTAGGGATATCATGGTTACTAAGGTGGCTGATCTTTGCGAATCACGTTTGCTTTGATAATATTTTGTAAAGGCTATACTAAATAGACCTAGAGCCTATCATATTTTTATTTATTTATGCCAGTTCCGAATCCCCCTATTTTTTATGCTTCCCCCCCTTTTCCCTTTATTACTTACAATGGTCATAATACCATATACTGTCCAAGCTACTCCTACTACAGCTGACATTTAATTTTATTGTCGAGAAAACAAAACAAAAAAGAGAGAGCGTGAAAGAAATGAAAGAAAAGAAATGAAAATACGGCATTATTCCACTTTTTTTTAATGTGATGTCATGGTTGTTTCACTCTGGTAAAACATCCTTTTCTAGAAGGTCGCTGAGCAATAAACTTTCTATAAAAGGGAGATCGGGCTTGGATAAAGTGAATGACGATTGGTAGACGTAAAGACCGACATGCTCAATAAAGAATGACAATTGACGTATAGAGGCAATACTGTGCATTGTCAACATCGGACGCTTAAGTGATCCTAAAGAAGGCTGCATACTTGTCTCTGAGAACGAAAAATCAAAGGCATCCTACAATAGAGGTTACAAATAAAGATGGATATGCATAAACTTACATTAGATTCAGTCGACATCTTTTCATTCAATGATTCCATGATGGGTATAGGCCCTTCTGACTGTGCGATAATTGTCTCGACTGTATCGCGAATGAAGATCCATTGGTAAATTTGAAAAGCATCCAGTTCAAGCGCACACAAAAGATCCAAGAATTTGCATCCAGCTAATGCAATCTGTGCTTCTTCAGGGCGATCTTGTAGGTCATTATATACAAACGAATTAAACAAGCGCATCTAACATAAAGAGAATAAGAATAAGTATAGTAGTCTTTTTGCTTACTAATTCAGTAATTAACACTGGCCAGAAATTCATTAAATGCTTTTGTGAAAAGCGCATCAAAATAATACGCAAGCATAAATAAATCTCCATATGAACCATTTCACTGTGGTCAAGTTTAAGTAATTCGACGATCTTTTCTTGAATAATAGGTAACTGAGGCACGTATTGATCACTAGTGCCTGAAAACAACACAAAGGACAGTCTTCGTAAATTCAAAGATCGATTCAGTGTTTCTTGATCTTTGTTGGAGAAAAAAGTTGTAGAAGGAGAGGTAGTGATACGTGCCATAAGCTCAGTCATGCGTTCTTTTTCAATTGAGAATGCTGTGTGGATGATCGTGTTCCACTTTTTAGCTGTTGTGTTGTTCATATAAAAGAAGCGATTATCGATAAACACGTCCCAGACTTCTTTACGCCAAGTCTTGTAGGTGAATGGCATACGTGCCATTTCGCATAATTGATCCAGAATCAATGGATTCTTAGCTTTAGATTTTAAGAGTGGTCCAATCACATAATAAACAAGATTGTTTAAAAGTGAATTGATTCTATCGTTATCGCCTACAAGCAGACGAAGACGAGGAATTACTTGATGTGCAAGATATTGATTGACTTGGTTGATTAATACATCTTCTCTTTGTTTCCAGCTTGTTTTTTTTTCCATATCAGATACGTTGCTGATAGAAACATTACGTGTGATTGTATCCATAGATGATACTGTGCTGCTATTATTGTTGCTGGCCATACTATTGTTAAATGAAGTATCATTTGACTCGACAGTATGAATAGAAGAAGAATCATCTACACCTGTTGGATCATCATAAATAGTAGATCTGCCCCGGATCCATAAGCTTTGATCAAAAGATTTTCCAGCAATCAAAATACAATAGTCAACACAGCGTTGATAAAGTTCTTGTGCATCCTTACGTATGCGTCTTTCATGTTCATAGCCATTTGATTTTGTTAATTCTTCAAGAGCTACTGTCAAGAATCGCATCAAACCAGGCAAGAACAGTTTGAATGTACTGGCTTGCGACAAGTAGTCTTTTGAGAAGGAATGGATCATGGGCCATAACAAGACAATAGATTCTGGATTTTGAATATGACTACAATAGATTTCGGCAAATCTTAGTATAGACGTGTCCGAACTATAGAAAAAAAAAATAAGAAACAGTGCATAATTGTTTATCACCCACAGTTTTCCTTGTCGAAGTATTTTGCGACGCCGTTGTTGATAGCTTCCTGGTGTTCTTTGGCGAATGCTGTCTAGTAAGGTGGAAATAATATGCTGAGGTGAGCTGGTAGGTGTGCATGCCAAGACGTCCAATGCAGTTGTAGATTGGAGGACTTCTTCGCGTGCAGTTTGATCTATTTCTAATGCAGTTGGATTCTCTATATAGAAAATCTCAATTAAGCCCTCTACAAAATCTGAAATAGAGTACTTGAAGAGCTTTTCGAAAATTACTTCAAGACGTCCTTTGGCTTGGTCAGCAGCATAGGAAAAGCTATGCAGCATTGCATGCATTTTGGCTTCTCCCATGGTTTGGATTACTGCTTCGCTCCAGGTAGGTCTTCTAAACACATGCCAGACATTGACCAAGACTTCTAACACAATAGGCAAGTGATAGATGACTACATCCCTCGGCTTGTAGTTACTAGGTGGATAATGTTCAGCATCATGCATCACTTGAGCAAGCCCAATCAAAACAGAGTTATCAGGTATATAAGGCATTGGTAAATCACCTGTGGCCTTAAGCCAATCATCGTTTATCACACGTTCAGTCAAGCAAAACATCAAGATTTTTTCTAAACCTATCAGTAGAATAACGAGTTCTTTTTCAGCAGACACGCATGAGGCTAGATCAGGTTTTTCATGAACCATGATTTCAATGGTATTGCAACGCAAGCTAATTTGGTGGCATATACACATAAGGATAGGCACCAACATGCACCGAAAACCATACTTAATGTAAGGTAATGTAGCCAATATAAAATCAACCCAAATCTGGAGCATAGACCGATTGGCAGGTAGGACAAGAGCGTCAGTGACGCATTTGACAAACAGCTCAGACTGGTTTTGCATTAGCAAGATGGCTTCATTATAGTTTGTAGCGGTGGTAGAAGAAGTGGTGGATTGAATGCTGTCTGTCGATGCCTTTCGTTGGTGATTTGGACTGGTGGCTTCTTTTTTGCCTTGCTGTGTGCTTGCACAAGTGATAGCAAGTGAAGCATGTAATAAATGAAGCAGTTTTTGTTGTAAATCTAGATTGTTGCTGGCTAGACAGAAGAGCAATTTGTGTAACACACTGGTTTGGATCTGTTGAACAAGGCTCATGTTCACATAATCAAGTTTGGAAATAATCAAATAAAGTAAATCAGCCGCGTGAAGCTGTATACTGCTAACAGGTTTTGAAAGCGTCTTGAGATTTACATTAGGTTCTGTCTCTAAGAATCTAGACCAAAAAAATCAGTACACATATGCCTTTTTGATTGGTATGTCTTACTTAAGAGAGATCAAGACCAAAAGCTCCAAAAAGGAAAGTGGTTTAGTTGCATCATATTCTAGTACTTGTTGTGCTGCTATACCAATTGGTCCTTCATTGTCTACAATGTGACTTTTACACGTCTTGAGTACTTTTGTGCCACCAAACGTAATTAATGTAATCAACGTCGTTAACATGTAATCTACAATATCTGTATCGAACGGGCGCATGTATAAGAAGTAAGATACTTCCGTAGTCCTGTTTACTTTCTTTTTGAGTATTTGATTCTTCCAATCAACGTCTAATTTAGCTGGTCTACGCAATATATGCTTGTCAAGTAAGGTCATCATAAAGGGCTTCAGTAAGCGTACATAGCTCTTTAAATGAATTCGAATCCATGATTCACCCGCTCTTCTGTCTAGAGGAGACGTGCCTTCTCTCAACAGGTCTAGGATGAGAAAGATAGGTCTTGAGAATACAGTGCTTGCTTCAGGTATGTTTTCAGACATCTCCCAGACAACACCGAACTTCTCAAAATTCAAAAGTCGTTCTTGATCGTTTTCTGGCTGTATAAGGTAGTTGGACACAATTGTTTCAATTTGATGAGGCTGTGAAGCATCAGCCAGTAACCAAAGTAGCTCTACAGTGTGCATATGTAATAGCTCCATAGAAGGCGTCAAGAATCCCCACAAACGATCCATGATAGCTTTCACTTCTGATATTTGTTTTAATGCTGAAAGTTGAACAAACTGTTGACTCTTGATCAAAAAGGTCAAGGTAGATAGACCAGCATCTACTATACCAAAAATATTTGTTTCTTGACAGCATTTCAACAGGATGTTGGTCAACGCATCCTTACGATCCAGTTCGAATGGGTTGCTAGCATGTTTAGCAATACTTGTCATAGCAGTACAGACACCTAAAAAGACACGCTCCAACTCATGTTCAATATCTTTCAAACGCTTTCCTTCTGCACCCACATCGATTCCACTCTGTAGGTTCTGTGATACAATATAGTTATTGACAAAATCAATCAAGAAGCTGGAAAGGTTTTCTGCCACTTCTTTTACAAGTACTTGGCCACTTAATGAATCATAGCCAGAACGAGGCTGAAATTGCATGGTGAGAGGCTGAGGCAGTTGCGTGTTGTTGGACAAATCCCCTGTCTCTTCATTCTCTTCATTTTCTTCTATGTTTTCGTTTTCTACATGATGAGCTGATACAGGGTAGTTGTAGAATTCGCGAGCAAAATCCAAGACATTCATTTCTGGCTGAAATCGTTTTCGATCTTGCTGAGTAATAGGTCGTTCTGAAAACACAGATGTTGGTAGTTTTTCAAGTACTCGAAGGATTAGCACAATGACTTGGTTGACAAGTGGCAGACTCTCAACAAATGTAGGGTCGTGGTGTGCGTCTTTCAATTTACGCGTGAGGACAGCGAGAATCAAAGGCAAGTGGATTTGTCTGATTTCATCGTCTGCCAGTTGAAATGAATCCAATGTAAACTCCATTAACTTTAAGTTTTCCAACTGTCCGGTCGATTTTCGAGTTGTTACTGGAAATGATGTGTCAATCACTTCGAATAATTTGAGACAAATCAAGTACGGTTCAACCATATCCATCCACATATTAGCTGTCTTGAGAAGCTCTATTTGTTGCTGCTTTTGTTGTTGCTTTAGGCTTGCAAGCGAATCAAGAAAGACATTGTTGACAATAGGTTGACCCAATTCCCATTTGTCCATAAGCGAGATCAAGATTTTGTAGGGTCGTTGTTGGTGTTCCACATCTTGTTGTCTCTGCTGCTGTTGTTGAAGCATACTACGGATAGCATGTGTCGCTGCCTTTTCAGCATATTGACTAAAATACGCCATTTGGGTCTTGGTGTCATTTCCCAACAACCATGCATACAATCGACGGTTCAGGGACATGTCTTTTCGAAGTACAATACCTAGCGCTGCTCGCATCAAAATCACTAAATCTTCATGAGGAATCATGTAGTTTTTGAGTATAAAGTTCTGAACAAGTAATTCGAGTATTCCACGTTGTACAAGTAATTGGTGATCGTTTAAGGTGGCAGCAAAGGCTCTTACCATCAAACTCACATTTTCTTTTCCTCCCAACACTAATGCCACAGCTTCCATATCGTCAATAGGGTGAAACGCTTCAATATAATCTGTACATATACCTTCTTTGTCTGTAATCTTGGGTAGTTTTCGTAAAAGATAATTCAAAGCAGGAGGTCTGAGACTTGGGTTACTTATCATCACTAGCCACACACACGAATAAAAGAAAGGCAATTCCACTGTTTCTGATAGTTTTTCAATCAATAAAACAACCTATGTAGTCTTATTTAGTTGAAATTGTACTGTAAGGTAGATCCATTACTTTATCGAAAAACTCGCTCCCTTCTTCTTCCAACGCTGGTAATAGTGCAATAATAAATCCTCTCATGGCTGGACGAAGTTTGGCATGTAAAGGAAAGAAATAAGTCTCAAATATATTCAGTAGTTGAGGCTATTGTATTGTTCTTTTGAGTATGACATATCGCAAAACACATCCTGCTTTACCTTGACATGTGTAGCAGCGTACTGAACAAAAGGAAATAGACCTGTTGACCACAATGCTAAATCTGCAGACAATTGATTTGACTGGATAAAGAAATAAATGAGCATTCTCCTAATACATGATAGACACACATACACCAATTGTTTTAAGAATAAACGCATAAACTTCGAGAGTTTTTTGATGAACGCCGGCGGGAAAACCTGGATTTAAACATTGCGCTAATCTCTTGGCAACGAGCTGTTTACGCGGTATAATTGGAAATTGAGGATATGCTTGGAAAGACTAGAAAGAAATCTCTATGAACAATAATGTATTTGACTACCACAAGACCTTACTTTGAGTAGTCGGCCGAGAAAAGAGATGATATCAGCCCATTCGTTTACTGCATCAAATGACTGCAAGTTTTTCTCGACGAGTTGAACATATTTTCGAAATCTCGAGTCGTTTTGATAGACTATATGCTGAATGCATTAATATTTCTAGTTTCTTCTGAAAGAGATATCTATACCTTGTTCAGTTAAAATTTGGTCTAACAAGAAAGGAAACTTGTAAGTTAAAGTCACATCATACTCGCTTACTTTTAGCAATCTCAGGAGATGAATCCATGTTGTTAGAGTCTGTATTAATATCGCGAGTTGAGATCTTCTTTAATAGTTTTTGTGATATAGAAAGGCTGTTATCATTATCTAACATCCCCTTACAAGAGAAGAATATATCGTACTATTGTTCCTTAAACAAAAGGAAGATAAACACGAAGAAGAAAATGCAAAATCAATAACTCCGTTGCTTCTCTTTTGCTCTCTCTCTCTCTTCTAGCTCCGCTTACAGGTCTTGAGTAACGTTCAATGCTTCCAAAAGAAAACAGGTCATAAGTGTTAAGCTTTGCTTGTCTTTTGTCTTGCCATGAATTGACATAGGGACATTTTATACGAGCCATATATCAGTTTATTTTATTTATCTCAATACTTAGGATAAAAACCCTCTAGACTGCATAATGCAGGATGAAGAAACAATAGCGCTTGCTTTAAACTTTGACACTGCTGGTATTTAGGAAGAGGTTGTGGCGTTTTACAGCCTCTTTTAACAGAAAATAAGTGGCTTCAAAAACATGACGGGTCCTATCAAGTATATACATTTTTCCTAGAATGTTTCCTATATGTGTGCAGTATGAAATATATACTTCGATAATGCCACATGATAAAAACAATGTTTCTAGGGTAATGAAATGAGTTGGTAAGTTATACAAGACGAATGAAGCAGCTACTGCGAAGTATCTTTATAAAATCTCGTTTAATAGCAAAGTACATGTATAAATATTTTGTTAAACCTTTATTACAAATGGTGCTTTTTTCTCTAAATTCTGACTAGCGTTTTCAAATGACGGTAGAAGTACTGTATTTACAAAAAAAAGGAAAAGGGCTTAGAAGTTGAGTGATTTCTTCTTTTTGCCGACTCGCTTTTTAGAGGCGTTTGGATTCTTGCGACCAAAGCCAATAACGTCAGTACCAAACATGTTATTTGTGATTTCTCTTGTGTCTGTCTTGCCATACAAAGGAATGAAGTCGGGATCAAACATGTCAACAACAGCCTTCTTTTGCTTTCTTTGAGTAGCTTTGATATATTCTCGTTGATCTTCTCTCAACACAATATTATTGACTTTACGGCCGCCCTTAGGAGGAGGAATATCATAAATAGTACCACGCAGTCTGTATTGGAAGTTCTTCTTTAAATGGTATGAGATTTCACCTTTGCTGTTTGTACTGCAGGTGACACGCTGAAGAGTAGCATTACCACACTTGGGACAGAATTTCTTTTCTAAATCATTTGTGACACTATTTTCATCATAAATATATGAAAAAGAAATATACTCAAGGAACTTACGTGAAACAAGCATGACATCTCATCACTGAATTTCTAATCTTTTTAACACGATAACCACCAGCAGATACCAAGTTCAAGTTCATTTGTAACAAGACGTTTTGCATAGCAAAATCAGCAGTCATACAGCCAACAGCCATAGCTGCCTTATTACGAAGTTCATCAGCAGTAACACCAATTTCAGCAGCCTTGTATTCATCTACATTGTCAGGTGTAATCCATTCTCCTCCTTCTTCATCTGATGATTCATCTTCTTCTTGTTGTTGTTCAGGTTGAATATCCAACTTTTCAATGGATTCGGAAACTCTTTCGATTTGCTCTTGACTGTCTTTAACAACTGGTTCTTCCTCTACCTTTTCGGATTCTTGTTTGACAGGCTCTTCTTTTTTGAGTCCTTGCTTAGTTGTTCTTTTGGGTGTCTGCTTTTTGGCGGGTGCTTTCTTTGAATGTGTTGCAATTTCCCATCCATCTTCATCCACTTGCTTCTCTACAACAGACTTCTTGTAAGGTGCTGGTGGAGGTGCGCTAGGAAGTGATCCGGAGGGTCTTGTCTAAATGTGCATGGTTTATTTCGATTTTTTTTTTACTGAATCACTACTTACTGTCAAAGGCTCCTTACGGATATTAGCATCGCCATTTTCTTTCTTTTCAAGTGTATAAGTAAGAGCAAGTACTCTTAAATCTGGTTGAGAGAGAACACCGAAATCGCCTGTCTTTTTGGAGAATTCAGATACTAAAATACATAAGTAATTTGCAGGTTAAAATATAAAATTTACCAAATTTGATGGCTTCTTCGGTAGGATTCATAACTTGGAGCTCAAAAGGTAAACGAGACAAGAATTCTCTCGAATGAGCACTGCGAAGTTCATACAATACTTCAGGACAAGTGAAAAATTCTTCGGCCATGTTTCGGAGAGACATACCATTAATAATGGCATTAGTATCAATAACAAGACATTTTAATTTAGAAGAAGGAGCCTTTGTTTGATTTTCTTGAGGCTTTTGTTGTTCGACAATAAGATCAGACATATGACAGGATCTAGAGTTAAAGAAAAAAAAAAACAAAAAAAAAAACCTATAAAGCAAAACAGCCGTTGATGAGAAAGAAGAGTCACAGAGAAACAGTCCCTTTCAAGAACTCTTATTCTGCATGCAAATTACTATGAATTGTTTGCTTTATGGATTATACAATAGACGATACAGTACAATTTTATGGTGTCATAAAAAACGCTAGACATGTAGTGAGGTTGATGAGAGCAATTAATATCAAAAATGTAATTATATTGAGCCTCTTTTCTGAATGTATTCTAATAGTAATAAAAATACTATAGACTGTAGTATGTTTTATTCACGAACAAGGCATGATGTTATCCGTTGAAGACTCGCGTTCTGTCAAAGCCATGGCTTATTTAAAGCTTCATTTGTTTCACGAGTTTAGGCTGAAAGAAGCTGATGTATCACTTTTTGCTTTACCTATTGACTCCTTTATCAACTGTCTTCAAGTGACTGTGCCACAAAGCTCAGATAATGAGTTTGCTGTGCGAGCAAATGATGATTACTGTGAAATAAGCTATGATGGCACAGGCTCTTATCTATCATTAAGGTAGGAGAGAACAATATTGCATACAATATTTATTTGAATAGACGGCACATCAGTAACAAAGCAAATTTACCGCAAACAATTCATTGTGAATTAATTCCATATGAGCCGGATGAAGAGAGTCCAGAATTACAGATTGGGGATTCTACGGAAGAAGTGCCACAGAGAATGATTATCAAAGTAAGCTCATAACAAATCACTCCTAAACTTACCATCATAGTCTGATTGGTTTAGTGAATTGATGAATGATTTAGATTCTAGATACAACAAGATCACACTCACTATATCGCCACATAATACAGCATTTCAAGTCATAGCAGAAGGATCTGATCTTTTAACTGAATCAGATTATCCTGAAGATTCCGAACCATTTATTAGCTTTACTTGCACAAAAGAGTTATCATTTAGGTTTGTGTAACACATCAATGCTGATAATCTTTTTTCTAAACGGAGTGACTTTGTTTTCATCTTTAGTTATCTTTATTCACACCTTGTGCAGTGCAAGAAAGCGTTGGATATTTCTTATGAGGTTTCAATTGAAATGTTTGATTCCGGAGCTCTTAGATTATACGTAAGTTAAATTCTTATAAACTCATGAAGACTTAACATTATTTTAGTTTGAAGTCGAAGCACCCATGAATCAAAAAGACACTATTCAGTTTAATGTAAGTTTATTTTCTTTTCTATGCAAAAATCACTAAAAGCTCTCTAAAATGCTCAAGTTCCTTCCATCAACAAACTTTTCCTAAAAAGTAAATTAAGTTGAGATTGAATTTGACATAATGGATCTGCTCTTTTTATACTAGCATAATAAAGTCACATCTTCCCTTATCCATCTTGTTTCAAAAACAAAAAGAGTATATAAACACCAGTTGTTTTTTGTATCCTTTCTTGATCTTTATTTCAAAAAACATACTATTGACATGTCTTCTACTACTGCTTCTAACAACGGACCTCACCTCTGGCTTCGTGCTGAAACTAAGCCCATGGAACACAGAGCCGCATTGACTCCTGCTACCGCAAAGACTTTATTAGATGCTGGTTTCAGAATCACTGTTGAGCGTTCTGAACAAAGAATCTTTGATGATGAAGAATATGCCAAGTAAGTTACTTGTATATACATATTATATACATACTAAATTGGATAATAGGGTTGGATGTCCTCTTGTTGAAAAGTTGAGCTGGAAAACCGATGCTCCTGCTGATGCTTACATTGTTGGTTTGAAGGAACTTCCTGAAAACGATGATTCCCCTTTGCAACACACTCATATCTTCTTCGCTCACTGCTTCAAGAACCAAGGTGGCTGGAAAGAATTGTTGCACCGTTTCGATGCTGGTAAAGGTACTATTCTTGACCTTGAATTCTTGAACGATGCTAATGGTAAGTTGGATGCGACAAAAATACGTGAGAAAATAGTAACGATAAGTATAGGTCGCCGCGTTGCCGCTTTTGGCTATATGGCTGGGTTTGCTGGCTCTGCTGTTGGTGTTGATGTTTGGTGTCACCAAAAGTTTGGCAACAAGGAAAAGTATGGTGCCTTGACTCCTTATCCCAACGAAGATGCTTTGATTTGTTACACTAAGGACCGTCTTGCTAAAGCTGGTAAGTAAATGAGTCATTAATTTAAGGCAACTAACATGTCGACGTTTTTAGTCGCCTTGAACAACAATGAATATCCCAAGGTTATGGTAATGGGTGCTTTGGGTCGTTGCGGTACTGGTGCTTGTGACTTTGCTCGTAAGGTTGGTATTCCTGAAGAGAACATCATCAAGTGGGATATCAATGAAACCAAGAAGGGTGGTCCTTTCCCTGAGATTATTCAAGCTGATATCTTTGTCAACTGTATATATCTTAACCAAAAGATTCCTCCTTTCATTACTCAAGAATTAATTGATGGTGATCGCAAACTTTCTGTTATTTGTGATGTCTCTTGTGACACTACTAACCCCAACAACCCCATTCCTGTCTACTCTATCAACACCACTTTTGACAAGCCTACTGTCCCTGTTGAGACCACCAACCCCTATCCTCTTGAAGTCTGTTCTATTGACCACTTGCCTACTCTCTTACCTAGAGAAAGCTCTGATATGTTCTCACAAGATCTCTTGCCTACCATGTTGGCATTGAATGAGCGTTCTAACAACCCTGTCTGGAATGGTGCTGAAAACTTGTTCAAGGAAAAATTGCAAGCAGCTAGATCTTAAGCGTTTTGTATTGTTAGAGAAATTGTTATATATTCCCAAATTGTATATTAGTAAAGACATGATTGTATCTCTTTCATCTTAATATTGAAATTCCATGTATGATTTGAAGAGAAAAATGAGGCGATACTAGGAAATCACTTTCACTTTGCAAAATTACTCCAGACAGAGATGAAGAGATCGAATCTGCAAACGAATTGGCAGGTATACATAGTGATGGGTAATGAATAAACACCGATTTGATTACGCCCGTTTGGTCATCGTGTGCGATTAATAAATTTCATGGATTCCTTTTCTAAAATATGAAGGTAAATAACAAGATTTGTGCAAATAGATTATTTAAGCCCAATAAAAACTAGGTCAACCTTTAAAACTTCTTGCTGTTAACAGGATTATAATAAAACAATATACAAATAATGCAATCATATTGTATCTGTTCGTATTAATGACACAACACTGTTCAAATAATATTGGAAAATCTGTGTGCTGACCTAATATGTCTGGCACTGGAAGCATAGATGATACATATTGTAACTGGTTGTTTTCGACAAAAGTAGTCGGAAGTAGAGCGGCTACTTTGATCCATGAAAGAGTGAAGTCTCAAGATTATAACCATCATTTCAATAATCGGTAGGAAGTTTAGCCTGTAATTTGTACTGTTAGTCATAGACTTCTCGACCTTATGAGACGTAAAGATCTTGATGTTATCTGGCAAGTCAAAACATAAAATCTTTGCGTGTCTTTAGGTTTTATTTAAGTTCTTCCTTGCTTGATATACCTTGTTGCGCTGAATAAGGTTTAGCATAACTTTATTCGAATTATCGCCACAGAGATACTGACAAAAGAATTTTTATATTAGAGGCAAAAATCTCTCATCGAATGTGGAATAATTATGCATTCGTAGAAGCAATATTTTGGTCATACCTTCACTCAGATGTGAAAGAAAATGAACATCTTTACTTAATCACGCCAGATGCAGTAGATCGAGCAACAATTAAACTAATATGCTGGGATTTATCCAACCATAAGTTTAGTGCCTGTATGGGATTCCACAGTTCGTCTTCAGAGAAGAACCAGTGATAATGCTAAAGTGCTGCAAGACCAGTATCCACACAGAGTAGTGCTTTGTCCTGATAACGAGCACTACCTTTAGAAGGCAAAGATATCAGGGCTTTTCACAAAGACATAGGCGAAAAGAATGCTTCACTCATATTTGGATGAATGAGATAAGTTTCCCAGTAACTTCATCTAAAGCTGCAATCAACAAACATATAATACTGCGTCTCGGCTTCAGAACTACAGACAGGACAGAGGGAAGAGGGAAGAGGGAAGAGGGAAGAGGGGAGAGGGGAGAGGGGAGAGGGGAGAGGGGAGAGGGGAGAGGGGAGAGGGGGAGAGGGGAGAGAGAAAATGATTTGAGTCCCAGCGGTTCAGTTGATTAACATTTCTTGAGACGCCATGAAGCAGTCGTTACCAAGGTGTAATTGCTTTTTGAGATAGTCGAAGGAACCAAAAAACGCCAACGAGGTATCGAAAGAAGAAGGGGGACAGACACAGCAAAAGGATCAGAATTGTCCTTTGGTCTTGACTGGCTTTGCCAGTATCGCCTAATATGGCCAGGCTTTGCTTAAACCAGCCCAACCGTTGCCTTGAGCCCAGAGTCAGAGATCCACTGGTCAGTGGCGGGCATTCAAGAAGGGAGTCCAGGATAGCATTGTTCCACTGATTCATGTAGTGGTAGCAGTCAAACTACTTTGTCCGCGATAAACGGACACAGAATGCAAGCGAACTGATTGGTGGGGGACGAATGAAGAATCACATCAAAGAGCCTTGTCAGCACAGAACGTTCATCAGCGACAGGAAGCTTCCCTTCCCCTGAAGGCTTTCAAGCTGTCTCCCCAAGTTCGGGGAGATGTCATCTAAAGTAATAGTAATACTAGATTATTTTCATAAGTGGATGGGGGTAGGGGGCTGGGAAGACAAAAAGACACACTTGAATCTTTGGAGGATCATAAGAGGAAGTATCAAGCTTATTCTTGCATTGTTTAGTATGCTAGAAATTGATTTCAGATTAAAAAAAGCTAGTTGTTCAATACATTATTATCATATATGGAGTTTTAAAAGTTTATGTTTTTCAGAAAGGAGGAGACAGTTTTAAGAAGCCCGAAGCGATTAAAGACTTGTAGATAAATTCGTAAATGTCAGAAACTTCTCATGAACGTAATGAGCATATAAAAGAATGTCAAAAATATTAACTTCAGAATATTTAACAGATTCAAACATCGACATCATTTATGCCGACATGCCAAGTATGCCATTTGTGTACCTGAAAGGATATTTTTCAAAAATAATAAAAACCACTTTTTAAAATAAAATAAGAAAATTTTCTGCAATGACAAGAAATAAAAAAAGTAGTTTTTCTGCTTAAAATTTTTAAAAAAAAGTAGGAATTCTTTGATTTTCCTGTTGTAAATTAAAAAAAAAGTCGATTTTTCAATTTTTCTGTTTTAAATAAATGAACGAGTCTACCGGATGATGATTTCACTGTTTTGGTTTAGAGAAGAGGTTATTGTCTGGTAGATTCGTTTTTTAATTCAAAACTGGAAAATCGAAAAATAAGCTTTTTTTTTTTTTTAATTTTAAGCAGAAAAACTACTTTTTTTATTTCTTGTCATTGCAGAAAATGTTTTTGATTTATTTTAGAGTATAGTTTTAAAATATTTTTTTTTGAGTACACAAATGGCATATTTGTAATTTCGGCATAACTGTCAATATTTTTATTAATTTTGAAAATGCTTTTTTTTTGTAAGTCTATTGCACTGATCACGAAGGCCTGAGATCTAAGAGCCTTTGCATAGTTTCCCCATCAATCTAGCTATCTTTCTCGTAGGGTTATCGCAATCTTTAGGAAGTGTCTCTGAACACCAAAATTTATGCTCGGGCCAGAAAAATAGAATAAGAAAGGTATGGTTCATCATCTAAACTTATTCAGCCAGCGCATGATACTTTTCTTCAAGATGTTAATTTCTATTTTTTTATTTGAAATTAGGCTCACAAGTCAGCTACACCCTTTCTTTGAATAAATTTTAGCATACTCTAATCAAGCAAGCGGCAGCTAAAGATCCTATTTGGAAAGCGGCTGTCAGACATCAACAGCGCCTTTACATCCCAAATGACAACTCCAGCAATCTGAGCTTTGTCTTGAACACATTTTCTCATCAATTTCTGACCAGATTCCCTGATGCAGCAAAGTGATTATGACAGCCATAATAAGCATAGAAACCGTAGTGCCTTTAGCAGCCATGGCAATCATACACCACAGCGTCAGCGGTTGCATCTTTCCTCCATCACTTATGCTGTAGTGCTAACCCTACGAGAAAGATAGCTAGATTGATGGGGAAACTATGCAAAGGCTCTTAGATCTCAGGCCTTCGTGATCAGTGCAATAGACTTACAAAAAAAAAGCATTTTCAAAATTAATAAAAATATTGACAGTTATGCCGAAATTACAAATATGCCATTTGTGTACTCAAAAAAAAATATTTTAAAACTATACTCTAAAATAAATCAAAAACATTTTCTGCAATGACAAGAAATAAAAAAAGTAGTTTTTCTGCTTAAAATTTTTAAAAAAAAGTAGAAAATTTGTAGTTTTTCTGCTTAAAATTAAAAAAAAAAAAAAGCTTATTTTTCGATTTTCCAGTTTTGAATTAAAAAACGAATCTACCAGACAATAACCTCTTCTCTAAACCAAAACAGTGAAATCATCATCCGGTAGACTCGTTCATTTATTTAAAACAGAAAAATTGAAAAATCGACTTTTTTTTTAATTTACAACAGGAAAATCAAAGAATTCCTACTTTTTTTTAAAAATTTTAAGCAGAAAAACTACTTTTTTTATTTCTTGTCATTGCAGAAAATTTTCTTATTTTATTTTAAAAAGTGGTTTTTATTATTTTTGAAAAATATCCTTTCAGGTACACAAATGGCATACTTGGCATGTCGGCATAAATGATGTCGATGTTTGAATCTGTTAAATATTCTGAAGTTAATATTTTTGACATTCTTTTATATGCTCATTACGTTCATGAGAAGTTTCTGACATTTACGAATTTATCTACAAGTCTTTAATCGCTTCGGGCTTCTTAAAACTGTCTCCTCCTTTCTGAAAAACATAAACTTTTAAAACTCCATATATGATAATAATGTATTGAACAACTAGCTTTTTTTAATCTGAAATCAATTTCTAGCATACTAAACAATGCAAGAATAAGCTTGATACTTCCTCTTATGATCCTCCAAAGATTCAAGTGTGTCTTTTTGTCTTCCCAGCCCCCTACCCCCATCCACTTATGAAAATAATCTAGTATTACTATTACTTTAGATGACATCTCCCCGAACTTGGGGAGACAGCTTGAAAGCCTTCAGGGGAAGGGAAGCTTCCTGTCGCTGATGAACGTTCTGTGCTGACAAGGCTCTTTGATGTGATTCTTCATTCGTCCCCCACCAATCAGTTCGCTTGCATTCTGTGTCCGTTTATCGCGGACAAAGTAGTTTGACTGCTACCACTACATGAATCAGTGGAACAATGCTATCCTGGACTCCCTTCTTGAATGCCCGCCACTGACCAGTGGATCTCTGACTCTGGGCTCAAGGCAACGGTTGGGCTGGTTTAAGCAAAGCCTGGCCATATTAGGCGATACTGGCAAAGCCAGTCAAGACCAAAGGACAATTCTGATCCTTTTGCTGTGTCTGTCCCCCTTCTTCTTTCGATACCTCGTTGGCGTTTTTTGGTTCCTTCGACTATCTCAAAAAGCAATTACACCTTGGTAACGACTGCTTCATGGCGTCTCAAGAAATGTTAATCAACTGAACCGCTGGGACTCAAATCATTTTCTCTCTCCCCTCTCCCCCTCTCCCCCTCTCCCCTCTCCCCTCTCCCCTCTCCCCTCTCCCCTCTCCCCTCTCCCCTCTCCCCTCTCCCCTCTCCCCTCTCCCCTCTCCCCTCTCCCCTCTCCCCTCTCCCCTCTCCCCTCTCCCCTCTCCCCTCTTCCCTCTTCCCTCTTCCCTCTGTCCTGTCTGTAGTTCTGAAGCCGAGACGCAGTATTATATGTTTGTTGATTGCAGCTTTAGATGAAGTTACTGGGAAACTTATCTCATTCATCCAAATATGAGTGAAGCATTCTTTTCGCCTATGTCTTTGTGAAAAGCCCTGATATCTTTGCCTTCTAAAGGTAGTGCTCGTTATCAGGACAAAGCACTACTCTGTGTGGATACTGGTCTTGCAGCACTTTAGCATTATCACTGGTTCTTCTCTGAAGACGAACTGTGGAATCCCATACAGGCACTAAACTTATGGTTGGATAAATCCCAGCATATTAGTTTAATTGTTGCTCAATCTATCGTAGAGAGAGGCTTTTCTTACCTTTACCGTCTTTTTATCAGAGAGTCTGATACAAAATCATAAATTAAAAAACGTGGGTTGTCCAGAACTAACAAGTAGTGTGTAGTATATGTCTCTTACCGCATACTTGCTAGGTTTCAAACAAACTCTTGACGATTGGAAATTATGGAAAGACTTTTAGGTTCTACCAATAAAATATGACTGTGTATCTTTCAGTTTGATTTGTAATAATAATTCAGGGTTTCATGACCCGTGTTTTGAAAAATGATAAGCAAAAAATAAAATAAAAAAAGGCAACAAAAGCTCTTTGTAAATAACAACAACGATAGTGCGCGTCTTTTTTTTTTTTATGTTATTAAGAAAGTAATATGGTACATAAGATTACATGTTTATATAATAAATATGTTGTTTCTTTGAACATTGTTTTAACCGCAGCAGAGAAAGATTCCTTGAACGCGGGAAAATGAAGAAAGAGGAAAGACAAAAAGAGCTAAAGAAATTGAGAGAATGCGATTCAAAAAGAAGAAGAAGAGCTTATAGACTAGAATAATAGAAACCAGGCACTAAATATAGTCAATCGCACAAATATTGATGCAATATCATATTGAAAATCGCATCATTCCTACACTTTATTGAATACACAAGATGTCTGTGTAATAAACCTGGTAATCGGATTCCCAATTTAGTCAACTATAAGGACTTTGATTTACTTTCATTTTCCCACTTCTCTTTTTTATATTTTCATTACGCAAGATGTCTGTCGATTACGTTACTTTACACTCAGGTGATAAGATGCCTCTCCGTGGTTTTGGCTGCTGGAAGATTGACAAGAAAGATGCCGAAGACACTATTTATCAAGCCATTAAAGTGGGTTATAGACTTTTTGATGGTGCTTGTGATTACGGTAATGAAGTAGAAGTGGGACGTGGTGTAAATAAGGCTATCAAGGAAGGCTTGGTAAAGCGTGAGGAGCTATTCAGTAAGTGTCATTGGGTTCGTGTGTACATCGAGGTTAACGATGTTTAGTTGTCACTAAATTATGGAACACATTCCATAACAAGCAACATGTGCGTGCTGCTTTTGACAGACAACTTAAGGATTGGGGACTCGACTACTTCGATCTCTATTTGATCCATTGTAAGTGATATTTCTCTACGTGCTATCATGTACTAATGTAAACAAGTCCCTATTCCCTTGCAATATGTGGACCCTTCTATCAACTATCCTCCTGAATGGTATGTTCCCGGTGCAAATACATTGACTTTCGAACCCTCTCCTCTACACGAATGCTGGACTGAATTAGAAAAGCTTGTTGAAGCCAATTTAACACGTAATATTGGTATTGCCAACTTTAACTGTCAAACCATCATGGATATGTTGACTTATGCCAAAATCAAACCTGCTGTGTTACAGGTAAACACTTGACATGGTTGTATATGTGCTAACAAATCATTAGATTGAAATTCATCCTTACTTACCCCAAGAGCGTCTTATTAAATGGGTCAAGGATCAAGGCATTCAAGTCACTGCTTATTCTTCTTTTGGTCCTACTTCCTATGTCAACTTGAGTGAATTTGGCAAAGATTATTCATCCTTGCTTGAGCATGACCATGTCAAATCGATTGCCAATAAACACAATGTCACTACAGGTCAAGTACTTCTTCGTTGGGCTTTGGATCGTGAAATTGCCGTGATTCCTAAGAGTTCAAATGAAGACAGAATGAAGAGCAACTTTGATATCTTGGACATTAAGTTTGATGAACAAGACAACAAGACTTTAGATGCACTCAAGTCAAACCAAAGATTCAATGACCCCATGATCTTTGGGTTTGGTGTACCTCTTTTTGATTGATTGTTTATTGAATAAAAAAAAGTTTAGTTTTGCATCACACCGGCTTCTAACATGGCGTGTCTGGCATGAATGCCTTGGAAACGCCTACGTTTAGCATCAATCCAAAGCATTGTTTCAGCATAGGTTCTAGGAAGAATACGACGAAGCTTGACTTTTTCACTACCAGTAGCCAATGTGAAATGAAACACATTTGTTGTTTCACGTGTGCCCTTTTCAATACTCACAACTTCCGCAATCACACGTACTTGTACTGTGCGGTGAGGATAGCCTTCGGATAAAACAATACCAGATCTCAAGTTGAGCAGGGTGCCGACATGCACAGGCTTTCTGAAAGTGACTTCATCCATAGACAACAAAGTAGGTGAGGAAGTCTTCATGAAAAGAGCAGTGTTGGCATAAGCTAATTCATAAGCACGACGCATCAAATAACCACCAAAGATATTGTTGTGAATGTTACGGTCTTGAGGTTGCATCAAAAAGTTGCTTTCAATCTTTGTATCACGCATCCATACCATGTTGTCAGGCAAAGGTTGCATTTCGTCTGTACAACGGGCGGTCAAAAAATCATCCCCGTGTTCACCATGGGTGTATTGAGAGTATTGAAGAAAGATATCGTGAATATCCAAACGTTCTTCAGGTGTAGGAGGTTGACGAGTAAGTGCAATTTCTGCAGCACGCTTCTTTCTTTTTTTGTTGGCCTCAGCCATTTCAAAAAGTCGTTCTTCAGCAGGAGAAGTCAATTTAAGAGAGTTAATCTTGACAGGCTTTTGTGTTACAGAGTCGATAGCGACCATGGTAAATCTTGTAGCCAACACTGTGTTCTTGCTCAAGATACCGAGATTCTCCGGGTTCTCAATGTTCCTTCCATTACCAGCATTGCCAACTTCATTTTCTGGTACAGTCTCTGCTTTGATAAAGACTAATCCACTCTACGTTAGAGACGATGTCCATTTTCCCGGTACCCAACTTACTTTCCATAGAACTACTACCAACATAAGTGACATGACCGCTTAATTTATAGTTCTGAACACCTGCTTCGGGTAAAAACAAATCCAGGCGATCAACGCTTGCTGTAACAATCGTGACTGGAGAAGCATCAGGGTCTCCGTTGTCAATATGCTTATAGGCTATGGCACCTGCAAGCGCATCCAAATCTAGAAATAAAGTGTTATCAATCACATCCTAAATAAGACAATCTGTGTACATTATTGTGTCTATTCACCTTGCCTTCTAATAATTTCCCAGTACGAATTCTACCATCAGAGAAAACATATTCTTCTAAAAGCTCGGGAGAAGACTTGAAGGGAAGATATTCTTCCATATAACTATCCTTCATCTAATACAAGAGACATCAGGCATCATTCACGCAATAGGAAATCTTACTGTTCGGTCAACCAATTGACGAGGTTTGGATGGAGAAGTGATTGGTTTCTTTGATTCATGATGTAAAATCTTATCGACCCAGAAACCAGTAGGTCTTACACTATAGACCGTTTGAGGATCTAGGAGTCACATAAGCATACCGTTTCTGATAGATTTACTTGCCTTCCTTTGTATCCAATGTTTGAGCAGAAGAATGAAAAAAGACACTTTTGTTTACAGCGATTGATTTTGTTTGTTTTATTGCAATATTTCGCAAATGAACAAATCGCTTAAGCGGTTGTTTATATCTTTGACAAGCAACCCACATTTTTTTTAATATAAGATAAAAGGAAGAGAAAGAAAAAGAAAAAAGATTCTCGTTTTATTTTTCGGTTTTGCACAACCGTCACAAGTGAACCAGAATTGACAAGCAAAATACATGGGATGGAAGTGATGCATAAATGATCTTATTAAGCCTCTCTTCAATTAATCAAGTCCTCCTCCCCCTTTTTTCCTTCCTTTTTTTTCGCCCTCTATCATGTATAGAAAATGGGAAATGCAAACAATACAAGCGTTGAAATGGTATCCTGTCACTTCAGTAATAGATTATTTACATAAAGTAAGAACATGCATAATTCATGACAAACAGCTGTCACTTGAATCATTATTATGCTGTGCATTTCCTGCAAGAAAAACAAGGCGCTTTCCGATGGAAGTCAGCTATCTCTGTGAGGGAATTGGAGATTGGCATCTAAAACTAGGCCTTGTTCATTTATTTCTTCACTCTATCAGGCGCCATGATAGATCTGTTGGACATATACACATAGACGTATTATGGCTCATCAATGACTTGTTAAGGTCGTTTGAGACTCAAAAGGATGTGATAACACGATCCAAATTTGAAGCGCGATACCAGTTAATATGGGAAGAACAAGACTGGGACCAACACGATGTAGCGACCTGTGATAATCCCATCTGTCATCTCTACAGTCGACTGTTTTATTTATTGCAACAATGGGGTTCAAGATTTCTATTTATAGAATAAACAAAGTTAGCTTGCCACTAGTTTGTTCAACCATGTTTCCTCAAGAAAATTTCCCACTAAATAAAACTAAGCAACCGTTCCTGCTTTTCGAGACTGCCTTTTTTCATCATCCGATCCATTTTGAGATCCAAGAAAAAAGTATATAAAGAGGACCAAAACTTGAAATTTTTTAAATCTTTGTACTTCTGTCTTGTGCTCAGATCGGATAAATCTTTCGCCTTTTACTAAAGATTTCCGTGGATGCGAGACACTAAGGAAGTTTACCCTAATTTTTTGGTAACCCTTTCCCTTGAAAAATTTTTTTCCTTGGGACTTGGTTTTTCAATCGCAAAAGAAAATGAAAAGAAAAAAATTTATTTATTTTTAAGCAATTCCAATTGTCTTCGCATGGTTTCATTCTCCCTTTGGAGTAATAAGTTCTCACGTTGATAAGATTGCAACTGTTGTTCAAGTGCTTCCTAATAGAGAATATAAATAAAGATATACAACAGGGAGGTGCTTACGATAGTAGAAGCAAGCTGTTCATTTGGTTTTGGTTTTGGTTTTGGTTCAAATGAACTAGATAATTCACTCAACAGTTGTCTCTGCATATCGTTTTGCTTTAAGAGTTCGTCTATTTGATTATAAATGGCCGTCTTACATGTTGAGGAAGAACTCGAAATTGTATCATATTGCTTATGGTCTGTACTTGTAAGTTCGAATCTTCCTACTTTTCTTGATTCTATAATCAAGTCTTCAGAAAGACTTTTCTTTGAATGCGTGGTCTTTTCTCTTTTTAGTGAGGAGTTATTACGCGTCAAAGAATTGACTTGCAGGTGTAAAGGAAAAGGGGGAGGCGAATGCTGTTGTGATTTTCTATCTATATATATATAGGACGTAGTTAGACTTTCATCATAACTCTGTTATGCTTTACTCATGTTTCCATCATGGCTTGTAGTGCGATATAATAGTTTATCACTGGTTGCTTTGGTTGTTTCTTCAGCAAAGCTGACTGAAGGTGTTTTTTCATGAAGACTACCGTGTCTTGCTCTTCCTTTGATCATTTGACTGCGCTTATCCTAATGTATATGTTAGGATGTCTCTTGGACGATATGGGCTTACATCGGATGGAAATGCTAAAGGAACAGAGCCTTGGTGACGATGTCTACTATTTGCTATTTGTGAGGGTTCTAATATAAAGTCATCACTAAGGGCTCTACCTTTTCTTGACGCTATACATAAATACATACATACATGATTAACATCTATACAAATAAACAATGACACTACCTGCATCAGAAGAAGGAGAATAGGACCAAGACACAGAAGATACATGATGTTTTGAAGGCTTTCGAACAACAACATGACCAAAAGAAATATGTCGCTTTGGCGCATTTGTATTAGACTGTTGGCCTTGATCATCATTGAAATCCCATTCGTCTGTATTCGCAGTCGAGGTAGGTTTCTGAGGCACTTTTTTTGTCGGTCTGTTTTCAATCGAAGGTATTTCAGCAATCAAGTTTTTTGCTAACCAGTCTGGCTTTTTGGCTTGTTTAAAGAATGGGTGTTGTAATAGTTTTTCGGACGTGGGCCTGTATAAATCATGGGTGTCATGTTCAAAAGAAATGTGTCATTACCGTTTTAAAGGGTCTTTATGCATGCAGGAATCAATCATTTCTTTAAACACTTTGGAGAATTTGTTCGTGGCTGTTTCACGATTCAATGTGGGTGGGTCATTATTAAGCGTCATCATCAAGACCTATTGGAATAAAGTTGGTATAGAGAGGTACATACAAATCTTTTCCTTACCTTGAGAGGAGAGAGCTTAGCAAAGGGTGCATGACCCGTTGCTAGCTCAATAGCAGTGATACCAAAACTCCAAATATCTGCTTTATAATCATAATCAGCCTGTTCCATCACTTCGGGTGCCATCCAACAAGGCTACACAACTTAAGTAAAGATTCCCTCGATTCAACCATGTTACTTACAGTGCCAACAAATGTCTTTCGCACCCCCTTTTCTCCTGTTTCCATCAATGAACTCGAGACACCAAAATCAGCCAACAAGACGGATCCATCTTGATCCATGAGCAAATTTCCTGCCTTCACGTCACGATGAATGTGGCCATTTTTATGCAAATATGTGAGCCCCTCTAAGGCTTGTTTTAAAATAGTAGCAATACTAATTTCATCTAGACCGTCCGGAAAGCTCAACTTCATGACATCAAGACATGAGCCTGTATAAATAAATAAATGAATAAATAATACAATATTTCTGATGACTTGCCTACGGCCATATAAGGAGTGACGATATGAAGCTTCGATCCATGTACAAATGAGCCATATACTTGCAGTATATGAGGGTGTTTGGAGAGTGCCATCAATGCTGTTTCTCTCTATAGATTTTGATTATAGCGATAAAGAATGTTTGAGATACAACATACCCTTAATTCATCAATTTGGTTTCTTTCAAACATGTCCAAGTCAATGATTTTGATAGCAACTCGCTTGTTACATGGAATATAGGTTGCGCTATAAACAATAGCTGATGATCCATAGCCTAGATGCATAAGTATATCATAGCATCCTACTGCGTTACCAATTGGCTGTTTGATTTCAAAATCGTCCATGTTTGCTTGATGGTGTGACTGATCTGTACTCTCTAATTGTAGCGTAATCTTGGTATTATCTGACAGTTTCTTGGGCTCAATCATAGAAGAAACAAGGGTTGGACTATTGACTAAAATGGGTTTAGGCATAGACTCTGCATGATTGATTAAATCGCTATTGATTGTAAACATGGTCATAAGAGAGAGAGAAGAAAAAAAGATGTAGAGAATTGGATATTTATAAACAAATAAATAGACTTTCAGGGAGGGTCAAATGATGCAATCTCTCTTTGTTTAGGAGAACAAAAGGAGTGTTTATTGAAAAGAGTCTGCATGCCAACAGTAAACTCTAGTTTCATTCAAGTTTATGTTGCATGTCTTTTAGGTCATAATAATGACATTGTTAAGATAATATAGGACCATTAAAAAGTGCTTGGACCAACTGGTATTTTGACACAATGACAAACAGTTTAATATCATCACAGACTCTAGAGTGCGTACCTTTTTTTTTTTTTTTCCTGCAGAAATTTATTAAATCATCAACACTCCCAATTTTACTGAAAAATATACCAGCAGCAACATTGGAAGGCTTTCATTGACTGCTTTTCTTTTTTTCTCCCAAAAGGAAAATCGAGAAAAAAAATATATAGATCTCGATTCTCTTTTTGATTCACTCACTTCAAACATGACCTCCTTATATAACTTCAAGAAAATCGAACCTGTGCCAACGTCCTCAGACTTTATTGATATTATCTTATCAAAGACACAGAGAAAGACACCTACTGTCATTCACAAAAACTACAATATTGGTCGTATCAGACAATTCTATATGCGTAAAGTCAAATTTACACAAGAAAGTTTTGATGAAAAGTTCAAGAATATTTTGGATGAATTCCCCAAGATGGAGGTAATCACAATGAGAAAGAAGAAGGCCTCATAGGCTGACATTTATATAGGACATTCACCCCTTTTATGCTGATTTGATGAATGTCTTGTACGATAAAGACCACTACAAGCTTGCTTTAGGTCAAGTCAATACTGCCCGTCACTTGATTGATCAAGTTGCCAAGGACTATGTTCGTCTCCTGAAATTCGGTGACTCACTCTATCGTTGTAAACAACTCAAGAAGGCTGCTTTAGGTCGTATGGCTACTGTCATGAAACGTCAAAAGGACAGTTTAGCCTATCTCGAACAAGTCCGTCAACACTTGTCTCGTTTGCCTTCCATTGATCCTAACACTCGTACACTGTTGATCTGTGGTTACCCTAATGTCGGCAAATCATCCTTTATTAACAAGATCACCCGTGCTGATGTCGATGTGCAACCTTATGCCTTTACCACCAAATCATTGTTTGTGGGTCATATGGACTATAAATATATGCGCTGGCAAGTTATTGATACACCTGGTATTCTTGACCACCCTTTGGAAGAACGCAATACGATTGAAATGCAGTCAATTACAGCCATGGCTCACTTGAGATCCTGTATCATGTACTTTATGGATCTTTCTGAACAATGTGGTTACAGCGTAGAAGACCAAGTCAAGTTGTTCCATAACATCAAGCCTTTGTTTGCCAACAAGCCTATTGTGTTGGTCATCAACAAGATTGATCAAGTCAAGCCTGAAGACTTATCTCCCGAACAACGCCAATGGATTGAAGACATTGCTAATGAAGAAAACGCAACTGTCTTGACCATGTCTTGTTATAATGAAGAAGGTGTCATGAACGTCCGTAACAGTGCTTGTGATCGATTATTAGCTGCCCGTGTTGAAATGAAGATGAAGGGCAACAAGATCAACGATGTCATCAACAAGATTCACTTGGCTCAACCTCAACAAAGAGACAACATTGCTCGTTTGCCCAATATCCCTACCGAAGTACAAACCCGAGTGAAATATGATCCCAATGATCCCAACCGTCGTAGACTTGAAAAGGATTTGGAACAAGAGAATGGAGGTGCTGGTGTCTACAATGTGGACGTCAAGAAGAAATACATGTTGGCTGACGATGACTGGAAATACGATACCATTCCTGAGTTCCTGAATGGTCACAATGTGGCTGACTTTATTGATCCTGAAATTGAAGAGAAGTTGGAAGCTTTGGAAAGAGAAGAAGAGCGTTTGGAAGCTGAAGGCTTTTATCAATCAGACGAAGATATCTTGGATGATGAAGAAGAAGCCCTTCGTACTGCTGCTGACGCTATTCGTGACCGCAAGAAATTGATTGTACAAGCACACCGTGCTGCTCGTGGTAGAACAAGACCTGCATTACCCAAGACTACAGCTGCTAAATATGCTACTGTGAGTGAGATGGATCAACATTTGACAAGCATGGGCATTGATAGTACAGATGCTACTGAACGTACAAAGAATGCTGCTGCTGGTCGTAAGCGTACTCGTCATGAAGCCATTCCTGACCAGGCTGTCAGAGAAGTTCAAGTGGATGATCGTGAAGAAACCTTGACTGAAGAAATGAGTAACCTTGGTTTCCGTAATGTCAAGCAGAAATTAGAAGCTGATAAACAAAAGAAGAACGTTCAAAAGCAACAATCTAAACACGGTAAACGTGGTGAATCAGATAGACAAATTCAAACAAAGATGCCCAAACATTTATTCAGTGGCAAGCGTGGCATGGGTTCAACAGACCGTCGTTAAACTTTTTTTTTTTTATTATTTTTAGAGAAAACAAACAAAAATAAATAGATTAATTGTATAAAAAAAAAAGAGTATCGTATTATAAAGTAAACAAAGAGGTGTAAGTGTCATTATCAATCCTTACGCTTATAGAAGCGTCTCCATTTATCATCAATCTTTTCAACATAATAAGCACCAGAAGCAATGTGTTCAAGGCTACCAGAGGGATTAAAGTTACAAGCATTATGAGTTTGTTCACGCATCTTCATGGCTTCAGCAAATTCTTCAGGCTTGGAATGAGTACGGTCAGCAAGACGTTGACGGAGGTTTAAGTTGGACTTGATGTTCTCTGTGGTACCACGGACGCGGAAAGAGATCATGGAAGCAGCCAAACCAGAACCATAAGAGTACAACATAATACGCTTATCTTGAAGTGTCTCAGAATCAACTTCAGATACAAGGGAAGCTAAACCAGCCCAGACAGCAGCAGTGTACATGTTACCAATCTGCTTGGGGACATAAGCAGCAGGACCCACCTTTTGAGCATAACCAGCCTTGGTTAAACCCATCAAAACCTTTTCTAAATCCTTGCTTTCAAGAGAATCAGCATAGGAGAGTTCTTCAAAGGTCTTGAGAGGAGCATACTTTTGATTGTCTTTATCAAGTAAAAAGTCATTGTAAGACTAATCAAGTGAGTTAGTTACTCCTTTTTTTTTCCAGCAGTAATCGTATACTTACAGCACGGGCAAATGATTTGTTGACCAACTTGGCATAAGGAGAGTGACAGACGACATAATCGATATCCTCCATACTAGGCTTCTCCTTATTTTCAAGCTTGCCCAAACGAGCCATGTAACGACGATAACAAGAATCAAAGGCACGAAGATAACAAGTGTTGGAGAATTTACCATCCACCACAGGGTATTCAGAGTGCATGTCGGGCTTGTAAAAGTCATAGGCATGTTCCATGTGTGTGGAGCGAAGACCGCGCTCGACAACGATAGGGGCATCCTTACCAATCAGCATGGCTACTACACCAGCACCTGAGGTAGGACGGGCAGCACCAGAAGCATAGAGAGCAAGATCGCCAGCAACAACAATAGCGAAACGACCATCCCAAGAAGAAGATTCAACCCAGTTGACAGCGTTGGAGAAGGCAGCAAAACCACCATAACAGGCATTAGTGGTATCAATACCTTCAATTTCAGTGTTACCATGTTCAGAGAACAAGGTCATCAAACAAGTCTTGACAGCCTTAGACTTGTCAATGATGGTTTCGGTACCCACTTCAAGACGACCAATATCGTTGTAAGAAAGGTTGTATTTTTCCATCAAGTTTTGGACAGCTATACCATAGTCAAGATGAGCCAGATGAGCAACGACTCAGTCACTTACCTGTCAGACAGATGGATTGAATATCTTCACGGTCATCAATAAAAGCCATCTTCTCTTGACCAAGACCAATGGTGTATTTACCAGCACTGACACCATCAAAGGTTTCCATTTCAGATTGAACAACGCACTGTATACTCAGTATAAAATAGCTTATCTCGTCTACTTACTCTCTTGGGGAAATACATTTCCATGGCCAAGATACCAACATTTTCAGGGTAGTGGTTATTCATAGGGACAGTCATTTAAGAAGAAGAAAAAGTTTTTTTTTGTTTTGTTTTTTTTTTTTTTAACTTAACGCGTCAATAAAGTTGCTATCATCTTTTATATTTATTTTCAGCCAATGAAAAACTCAGTCAATATCTGCAACAAGTCCCGTTGTGTTACTACTGCTTTATTATATGTACATTTATGCTAGTTTCACTACAATACTAAATCAACGATAAGTTATAGGTTATAGCAGTGATATTCGTTTTTACCAGTCATGGTCTGTGCCTTCAGACTGCCTTGCTTCATCTAGATCGTCAGCTGATATCGTACAAAATGCATCATTTGCGGCTGGATCACGATAGACAAACAAATCCTCAGTCGGATCATAGCCAATCAAAACGATAAAATGGCCTAAATAATCATAGCCTTTGCATCGTTCCAGCAATAAATCAAGCTGACTACACAGGCTGCCAAGACATCCACGGTGTTGCTATGGCGTATAGATCAGTCCAAATAAAGAGGAGACAAGCTTATGTTAGTTTACTTACTTTACATAATTGACACCTTAATAAGCGAGCATTGACTAGTGTAATAATAGCAAATTTCTTACAAAACAAGAACCGCTTAAAATCATCCAAGGGTAACATCCTATGCAAAATTCCTATGAATCTATAAATACATTTAATAAAAGACAACTTACATTCGTACCACATGCACTGAACAGCTTTTGGCAATAGCAAACAGTTTGTTGACTCTTTTCTCGTCTTCATTGAAACTGTCTTGATAAAACTTTTGATCTTGATATTCTTTTCGACTACCTAAATAGCTTGTGTAATAGGTGAAATCTTGAACATAGTTTCGTAATAAAAAGGCTAAATCAATTGTCCAGACACTGTTGACAGGACATTGCCTTGTTATCTCTTCCACACTCACTATGAATCCTAAGCCTCGTAATGTCATGACTACACACGCTAATCCGCAGTCCCAGTTTGTGTCCTATGATATGCATGTAAGCATGAATTATTTCCCTCTGTCTCCCTCTCTCCCTCCCTCTCTTTCTTTCTTTTTTTTTTTTTTTTTTACTTCATTTTACTTGGTTTATATGCGGTATTGGGTGATCACTGAATTCTGAATAGTTTATAATGGTATCTGAAGTAATGGAGTTCATAGTGTCATCTGTACCAAGTGAAATCATAATGTTGAAAAGAAAAAAAAAAATAAAAAAAAAAGGACTCACACACACACACAACTATTTAAATCATTCGGATATCCAAATAAAGAAACAAACATATATATATATATATATATATAGTCTCCCATCTTTATATTTTACCTTATATACAAGTACATGTATCATTTTACACTATGCTATAGTCTGTTACTTGTTCTTTTTATCCATGATCTATGCTAAATTGTCTGGATTGTATCGGCACTTTTTGATTGGTGGAACCTATCCCGCTGTTTTGGCTGTGACGACATGACATCTAAATTTTGTTTCGTTTTCCCTTTTTTTTTTTTTTTTTTTTTTTCCTCTCATCTTCAGATGCAACAAAACCGTATACCCGAACAACAAGGCGTGGGTCAGACCTTACCTCCTGTACCTGTTGGTATCGACACCATGAACTCACCACCTTTACCTCCGGGTGCTATGCCAGCTGGTACTCGTCTTCAAGTAGGGAAATATCAAGTGATTGTACACAACTTTATTGCAGAAGGTAATCTCAACATGCGTGTATATGTTATCTTTATTTATATTCATCATGTTAGGTGGTTTTGCCCATGTCTATATTGCTCGTATTGAAGGAAAATCAGGCTATGTGGTATTGAAAAGAGTGGCTGTTCCTGATGGAGAAAGACTCAAGATGGTAGAGAAAGAGATTGCGTTTATGGTAAGAAGATTATCTTATTTCATTATTGACTGATCATCATGCTCTAGAGACGACTTGGGGATCATAAAAATATTGTGCGCTATTATGAATCGAGAATTGATCCGTTGTCTGTAGGTGGATTTGAAGCGCTTATTTTGATGGAATACTGTCCTGGTACGTGCCTTGATTTTATATTTTTATATTTATATATATATATATTAAATCAATGTAGGTGGTGGTGTCATTGATCTGATGAACAGAAGATTACAACAGCGACTGACTGAACCTGAAATCTTAAAGATCTTTAGTGATGTAGCAGAGGTAAGTTTGTTGGTCATATCAACCATAGATTGATTCCATATCTAGGCATTGGCTTATATGCATTACTGTAATCCACCTGTCTTACACAGAGACTTGAAAGTAGAGAACATTTTGATTTTGAATCAGGACCATTACAAATTATGTGATTTTGGTTCTGCTTCATTGTCAAGAGGAAACTATATTCCAACTACATTACGTGATGTACAGAAACTAGAAGACGATATTCAACGCCATACAACCCTTCAATACCGTGCACCAGAAATGATTGATGTCTACCAAAAGAAACCAGTGAATGAAAAAGCAGATATTTGGGCTATGGGTGTTTTGCTTTACAAACTGTGTTATTATACAACACCTTTTGAAGAAGAAGGTCAATTGGCGATTCTGAATGCACGCTACACTATACCTTCTACACCCATGTTCTCAGAAGGGTTGTGTCGATTGATTGTGTCTATGTTACAAGAAGATCAACACCGTAGACCGACTATTTATCAAGTATTGAATGCAGTCTGTCATTTAAGAGGCATGGAATGTCCTATTCGAGATATTTATTCAGAACCTATCATGACACCTGCTCAACAACAACAACAACAACAAGCCATTTTTGAAAAAATATCTAGTCCTGCTCAAGAATTACCTCATATTACACCTATGCGTCGAGGTAGACCTACAAAGCCTGAAAGGAACAGTACACAAGAATCCTATGATCCCTTTGATCCATCGCATATGAATAAACAGTCAACAACAACAACAACAACACCACCACCACCACCACCATTACCTGTGCATGAATCTTCTACTTTTCAAAATAGTTTTATACCTGAAACATCATCCTCATCTCCTCCTTCTTCTTCTTCTTCTCCTCCTTCGCGTGTACAGAGTGCTCCCTTGACACATCATACAGCACCAAAACCTCAAATGGCTACTAAAATACTACAATCACAACCTAATTCACCTGTCAGTTCAAATCAACAACAAGAAACAGAAGAAACAGAAGAAAGCATGCCTAAAATCAATCGTAATGTATCTTCTAGTATTGAAGCTCGATTCATGGCCATTAAGAACGCAAGCAGAAACACACAGTATGTGAAGCCTACACCTACTGTCAGTACAAGCACAAGCAAGAAAAACAAGCCTGCACCACCACCTAAACCTGCCCGGTTCCGTACACACCAAAGAACGGTGTCCACTGAAGATGTAGACGAGTTTGAGCATAAATTTCCTTCTTTAGAAGAACTAGATAAAGCCATCTAAATTTATTGATTAAATGACCATAATCGAACAAAGGCATCACCTTTGTCATTCTGTACAACAGCCACTATTTTGTCTTCATCAAAACCAAGTGTTTCCATATGAGCATCAGGCAATTCGTTCAGGCTAGACTGGTCTTGGTACATACGGAGTGTCATGATGTGTTGCTTTGTGGCTAGATTCCATATGTAAATGCCTGATCGATCACCACTGATGAGTTTATGCTTGGTAATAGCAAGTGCATCGACTCGACATGTATGGCCATACAGTGTTTGTTGAAAACGAATGTCTAATTGTGACCCTCGGTTCGACACAATGTATTGTTTCATTGTGTTATTTGTGTGAGCTGTAATCAGATAGGGTGAGTCATACACCATGGATGTGATTTGGTCTGACAAAGAATGACATGGAAAAGAAAGGGGACAAAAGCCTTGCCTTGAGGATATGACTCGGTGCAAATTCAGCACTATTTCTTGCATCCCCACGGTATCATGATGAGAAGAACCAAAGCACAACACAACTTTCCAGCGTTGATTTGCTATAGCATGGATATCCATGATCATAGGAGACCAATCCATTGGACTCTGTAAGCATTGAATAAGGGAACAAGTGAGATTCTGAAGACGAAAGACAGAGAGTTTTCTATTATGAGTAAAGGTAACTAATATCGGGTAGTTCATGCCAACAGAGATGACCTTGTTTTGTTCTGTAGCATAAGTGGCTATTTCTACTATATCCAAATCCATAGACGAAGATCCTTTGATTTCCCATAATGTCAATCCACCATTCGCATCACCAGCTACTAAGTGATGTGTATGGGTACTTTCCACTAGTTTTAGGAATGTAACACAGGATGTGCATTGCAATTGTCGTAATAAGACAGGTCCCTCTGTTCTATAGACATCAATTGAACTTTGTTGCGAAATAAACAGCACGTCATGCATCAATTGTAATTGATGAGGTGAAGTGTTGTCTTGATACTGGACAATGTCATGTATATCATGATTGCCTAGAGAAAAAATATAGAATGGATAAGTGGCTTATCTATGTTTGTGTTTACCTAGTAACCAGTTGTGATGGACTCTATATTTGGTTTTCCAGCTGCCTCCATATCGCGTAGCAGTTGTTTTTTGAGTGATATTCTCTTGTGCTTCAAATTGGTTCATAAACAACGGTTTCCATAACTGCAAGAAAACAAAAGGTCAATACAAGTAAGAAAGTCATCATCATCTTACCATTTCATCACTGGCCATCTGTGACCAACGAAGACTGACTACAGCACACTGAGCCAAGTCACTTGAAGATAAGAAACTAAACACTTTTAGCACAAGTTCTTTTGAGAAAACAGAGTCAACAAAGTCAATTCTTTTTTCTAATTGACATTGTAGTTTCTTTGTGCGTCTGAGGCGTTTCTTTGATGGTAAATCCATTGAAGAGAAAAGAAAGTGTGTTTATGCTAGTGTTTAAGTTCTTTGACAGATTCAGAGACCGAAAAAAAATTACATACACACACACACACACACACACACACACACACACACACATACACACGCAATGAACCACAGGCTTATAAAAAATAAGATAAAAAAAAAAGGCACTGGTGAACCTTTTATGTAGCAAGTCAAAACAACATTGAATAAAGAAACCTTAGAAGCAATATATTTTGAAGGCAATTATGTTTATCAACCACCTAAAACAGAAACAAAAAAAAAAACAAGTTGTGTCGACAGTCATGAAAAAGATCAAAAGAAACAGAATTCTGCATAATTCAAAAAAAAAAAAAAAAAAAAAAAAAGATGACTAAAATTTTTACTGTCAGAGTTTAATAAATTCCCCACACAAACTTACTCTCTTTTTATTTTATTTTTCTTTACTCTTTTCTTTTTATCATGGATATTCAACAACTCTTTAGTGTCAGGGATAAGGTTGTCTTGGTGACAGGTGGCTCTCGTGGTATTGGTGAAATGATTGCTACTGTATGTCTTTTTTTTTTTAGAGTGAAATCCATGATTGACTTGATGTATAGGGATTTGTTCAAAGCGGTGCCATTGTCTATATCAGTAGTCGTTCTGCTAAAGCGTGTGATGAAGTAAGATAAACCCCTTTTTCTCGTGTCTCACCGGGGAACTTATCTGTTTTGTTTAGGTTGCTGCTAAATTAACAGCTTTGGGCCCTGGTAAATGTATTGCTTTGCCTGCTGATTTACAAAGTGTTGAAGACATCAAGAAACTTGTTGCTGAATTAGGCAAACGCGAAGACCGTAAGTCATTCGCTTGTTAGATATCAAAAGGGCACTCACATGCAAATCCATAGACTTGGATGTGCTTATTAACAATGCTGGTGCTACCTGGGGTGCTCCTCTTGACCAATATCCCGATGCTGCATTCCAAAAAGTCATGAACTTGAATGTTACTCGTATTTTTACTTTGACACAAGCGTAAGTGAAGCGCTCGTATGCGTATGTTTTGTTTCTAAATAGGATATAGTTGTCTCCCTCTTTTGAGAGCCAAGGCTACAAAGGATGTTCCTTCTCGTGTGATCAACATTGGTTCTATCAATGGTGAATCTGTAAGTGGTCTGTATCTGTCTTAACGCTAATGACTCGACATAGCCTCCTGGTATGGAAACCTATGCTTATTCTTCCTCTAAAGCTGCCGTTCATCACTTGAGTCGTCACTTGGCTGGTAGACTCGGTCAAGAACATATCCTTGTGAATGCCATTGCTCCTGGCTCATTTCCTTCCAAGATGATGGCCGCTACTTTGAAAGAAAGAGGCGATAAGATTGTTGCTGCTGTTCCTGTTGGAAGAGTAGGTACACCTGAAGACATTGCTGGTACTTGTTTATACCTTGCTTCTCGTGCTGGTCAATACACTGTTGGAGCCCTTATTACTGTAGATGGTGGTGCTTTAGTTGGTTCAAGTAAATTGTAAATAAATTCATGCAGAACAGTGGAGTCTCTATGTTGCGACGCAGCCTTAAAACGCCCTGAATTAAAAATAAGTTTTCGACCAATGAACGGTGTGAATAAAAATACACTTTTTCCCTTTTTTGTATACTTTTTCTCTATCCAGGTTAATGTATTCCTGATCGCTGGTAACTTTATATACGTCTCTCTTGGTTACATATACATCAGAAACTTTGTTTCGAATACGGTGTATATTAGCAAACAAACAAACACATTGTCTGTGCCTGTTAGTTTCATTTTCGACATGCATTTCAAGTTCCGACATGGATCATCGTACGTCATCCAATTGAAGAAGAAAAAAGGGGAGAAGACAGAATGTGTTGTAATTTAGGACTGTCAATCATAAACAAATGTTACAGTTCCTTTTTTGTGTGTGACGCATCCATTGTAAGCATGAGTTTATTTCGTTTGTGTACAAACACAAAGAGAGTAAGAGTAAATGAGAGACTCAATTGACTACAGTATTTAAACAAGATCCCTCATTTTAGTTGTTTGGCCATTCAATGCTATCGTAAATCCATCCGTTGGATGAAATAGACGAAAATAGAAATTGTCTGTTCTTTAAAAGTCCATTGAATGATTGGTTATCACACGACTGTTGGTTTTAATGTCCGTCTTTTTGTCTATTTTTTATAACAAATCCTCTCTTTTTTTTTCCTTTTCTCTCTTTCTTTCTCTTTTTCGATTTTTTTTTTTTGCCCCTTTCGTACAACCAAGCGACACGTATTACTTTCATTACTTTGATTCAATAAAGAACAAGACGAGATAATAAGCCTATTTTTTCTATTTTATTTCATTATTCATTCATGATGGATTTCACAAATAAAGCACTCTTGAAGCGCATTGCATCTGCTAGCCAAGAAAAAGTCTATCCCAGTGTCCATTCAAAAACCGAAATTCCTTTAAGAAAGATACTTTTGTCCTCAAGGTAATAATTTCTTTATTTTTTTTTTTTTGTCTTATTAATTGTATAAAAAAAAAGACTTTGGGAAAGCGTTAGAAAAGAGCAAGAAAAACTATCAGAACTGGAATCAAAGGATATATGCAGTGATGAAGATTGGTGGTTTGCTACAACAGATGAAACATTGGAAGCATTAGTTTCTTTTGCTAGTGAGCCATCTTCACCTTTGAATAATGACCCTGAAAGTCCCTCTGCCTTATTGGATTTGGACTATAATCATAATCTGTTCTTGAATAATAATGATGCACCTACTACCAATACTGCCCATACTGAATCAAGTGGCTGGTCATGGCTAGAAGAAGAAAGCAGCAAGATCAATGCTACCCAAAACCTCTTGTCGCATACTCTCCACATGGATGAATTAGTGGAAGATGATTCTGAAGAAGATGAAGAAGAAGATCTTCTCAATGTAAATAATAATTTCTTAAATACCCAACCAAACAAGCATGAGGAAGAAGAAGAAGAAGATGAATTCAATAATGAAGAATGGCTTGCTGTCCATGAGACTACGCCTATCAAAGCTCAAGGCAGCCGATCCACGAAAAGAAAGAGAGAAGTGGATGAAGATGACCAAGAGCGTCCTAGCAAGAAACTCTCTGTTAGAGAAGAAGCTATTGATTTGCTTGCTGCTGCTGCCCTTTTAACAAGTAATCCACCAGGCACATACCCTACTGATAATAAGTCCAATGCTACTACTGCCACTGCTATTGCATCTCCATTGCTTCGTGTCTAATAGTTACATATATACATATTCCCTTTTTATTATTATTATACTACATGCTTTTATGTATTTCACAACTGTACAAAGACTTATATTTTTCATATTTTTTCTTTAAAAAAAACACACACACATACACATATATTTTATTCATTCAAGAGAAGACAAAAAGAAGAGAAAAAAAAAACTAAAAAAATTCTATAATTCAAAAAAAAAAAGAAAAAAAAGAATCATTCTTTTTTGTATTAAAGCTTTGAACAAAATGCAAATCTTTAATAAATATCAACTTGTAAATGACGTGTTCCATGACGCTTACTATGCTTTTTGATAGGTAATGAAAAGCAAACCATGTGATGATGATGGATAATCATTTAAGCGAGGAAAAGGATGATGTTTAATAATTACAAATGGGCAGTATTTACAATTAAAATGCCAAGAAAGTTGCAAGTAAACATGCAATAAATCCTATGATAACAGAATGCTGAGTCATGATGGAGCCACTGTTGGTAGTTGTAGAAGAAACACCTTGTACACTTCCTTCCACACCTGTTGCAGAAGCAATACCAATACGATCATTCACCATATCAAATACCATATAAACACTGCGCAAGAAAGAGTCTCCTACAAGATAGAGATTACTGCCTACAGTGCCTGAAGTAGGGGCAATACCAAACACACAATAACTAGCAGTAGACACACTATCTGTATCCAAGGGAATGATCAATTCAGAAATAGGAACAGCCAAGGTAACAGGTTCAGTAGCAGAAGAACTGGCTTTCATTTTGAGCACTACTTGTTTAGTAGAAGAGGATGCACTACAGCTAATGATATAAGCACCTGAACTAGTATCTGTTGTATAGCCACTAGAACCAACAACATTTTCAATGATGGTCTTGGCCATACTGTTAGGTAAATAAGTCAATGTAGTGCCTGTATCAAGAATAAAAGCACTGTTGCTGTTAAATGAGACATCCACTGAGTTACTGGTATCATTGGTATTACTGCTGTTTGTGACTGAAATGCCTTGTGCACCGACCATCCAATAATAATTGCTATTGTCAAATGTGATGGCTCTCTTCTTACTGCTTCGTGTGGATGTGAGAGAAACAACATCAAGATAAGTTAAATTGCCTGAATATTTAGATGTATCAACACCACCAAAAATGACTTCACCAACCCATCCCGTCTTTTCTAAATTGTTCATGTAGATAGAAAAGACGGGGTCACTAATGACACCTTGAGACACCAAATTGAATACAAAAGGATTGTATGTGCCTTGGCCATTACTTGAGGCAGCTGTCAATTTAGGGTAACCCAGTCCCAAGATACCATTGCCTGTGGGCGTGGTTGAAGTAGCAAGCGACTTGAGATGAAGGGTATTATTGGTATTTGTTTGAGCAACACTTGTTGTGATTGTGTTTGCGTTGGTCAGAATGTTTTGTGTTGCTGAAGCTAATCCGAATTGTTGGGATTGCACAGTAGCACCGGATATAGCAACTGTATCTGTCACGTAGGTGCCATTGACACTGCCAATCCCATAAGTCAATGAAAAAGCCTTGTTGAGTGATTTAAATGTGCTGGATTGAGATGAATTGAAGACGGCATTAGGACACTCGCTGGCAGGACATGATGATTCAGGCACCCAGAGGTCACTACTATAAACCGCAAGCAAAATTTAATTTCTTGGCACAATATGCTATTTTTTTTTTTTTTACCTTCCAGTGTCGAGAGTGACAGTAAATGTCTGTGCCGGTGTGCCGATATCGAGGTCAATCAAGTATTGTGAGCCTGCATCGTTGTATAATGAGGTTGTGTAAAAGGTATCTCTTTTAGAAATAGTGTGTGTTTGAGTGGCTCTACGTAGCGGTACTCGAAGCAATTTGGGTTTTTGAGGTGCTGCATCTGCCTGTAAGTATAATAAAGTACTTAAAATAAATAAATTTGTTTTTATTTGCATTCTAAAGTAAGATGGAATAAAAAAAAAGGAAAAAGAAATAAAAAAAAGGGGGGACAAATTTATATATTTCTATTAATAGCGGCGACACCTGAGTTGAAATAAACATTCTGTCATATATCGCCAAGAGAACAGAGAGTGTTTACCCGCCTTTCAGTAATTTGTCTGACACGTTCTTTAATGAGGCATTACATATGTCTATTGTCATACAAGTTACACAGTGTCGAAAAAAAAGAAAATCGAGAGCGTCAGGCCAAGCATCATACAAAACCATGGTTTGGACACATTTGTTTTGCTTTCAAACGTAGGCGAGTAATAACCGTTCGCAGCCAAACCTATGCCTACTTGAAGACCCAACATGTCATGCACCACGTATGCGCTTCTCAGCACTGTTTGACCTAATATCCAACCAGAACCTACAGAATTTAAGAACCCAGTTGAAATAGGTGCTAGTCCAAACAAACAAGTCTTGGCTGTACTCATATCATTTGCATCTTGAGGCAGGGCCATTTCTTTAAGTGGTACACGAATGGTTACTGGGTTACTCGAAAACGTATCGGCTGTCGTTGAGAATTGAAAATCAAACCATTGGTCTCGAGTCAAGAAATCGTTACAGTTGACTTGGTAGACTACACTGCCGCCGTTAAGACTTAATGCGGTATAATTATCTGTAATCAGACTCAAGACGGCCAAGACAGTTTCCTCAGACATGTAAGAAAGAGTAGTGCCTGTGTCTAAAATAACTGGCTGAATGTCTGGAAATTGTGTTTCATAGACCTTGTTATCATTGCGATAACAAGCCACTGCTTGACCAGGCACTGTCCAATACTTGAAAGTACCCTGTTGTGAAGAATAAGACCGTCCGACCTGAGGTTCTCCTGTTTGAGGATGGTAGCTTATAAGAGGCAAGAATTTCAAGGCGCCTGTAAATCGACTGGTTTCATAGCCGCCAATCACAATTTCACCTGTATATCCATAGTCAGCCTGTCTATTCAAGTAGATAGAGAACACAGGTTCTTGAATCACTTTGTTCTTGAGCAGGTTAAGAATGAATGTATCTTGCGTAGGGTCTCGCATCAAACTAGGGAAAGCTAACCCTAGTATGCCACTGGATCGTATGTTACTTAGGTCATTGGTAGAAGAAGCAAGGCCAAGTACTTGATGTGGGCAAGCCAGATTACCATTGATTGTAATGATATCATAAGCTAATACGCCTTTTACTGAGCCTCTTCCATATTGTACCTCAAAAGAACTCTTTGTTTCATTCAATGTCTTTGATTCTGACTCTGAAAAGCGGGGACTAACACAAGCAGATTTAGAACATTTGGATGCGTTTATCCATAGATCCGAACTACTAAGATAAGTAATTGGCCTAATTAATGCCTATTGTTATGGTTACCTTCCGGTATCTAATGTTAGGTTGAATTTTTGAGGTGGTGTTCCTATCCCAATCTCAATTAAATATTCTCTTGCATTGGCATTAAATAAAGGTATAGCAGGTATATTCTGTCGTTTTTGTAAAACATTTGTATATTTATGTTCAATGATAGGTAGCCTCATCAATTGTTGAGCTGAACATAACGTAACGGATAAGAGAAACAGAAAATTTGGATACATGAAAATAAAATAAAATAGAAGAGCAAATGATGATACAACTTGATTTATTGAATGTTTTGATTTAATTGCTGTATTTGGCACTGCGTTTCCTAAAGCGTTTGCTTTTTCAGCCAATTACAACTCAGTAGAATGAGTTTCTCTACCACTAGTTGACATAAGCTCCATTGAGCTTATTCATCATAGGGGCTTTGTTTACCATTCATTGTTTCCCAACTTCTTTTGACACACACACACACACACACACACACACACACACACACACACACACACACACAAAGACATAACTTGTCTAGCCCCAAGACTGTCAGTTTTGGGCCAATTCGCCTGAATTCAAAGCCTCTGATGCTCCATTGCATGTGATCATACGCATGGACACTCTTCTCCTCATATCTAGCCTTGTATTTCTATAAAAGTGTCATTACTAACATCAAGCCAAGACTTTGTATTTTTCAATACAACCATCCATGTAATGTTTTTAAATAGACAACAACTGGTCTATAGCCAACCGATTGCCTCTTTCCACTCGTTTTTAGAATAGATAAATAAGTTATTAGGTATTTGTAAGTTAATGGGTTCAAAAGTCCCATTCTAGAGCAAACAACGCAAGTTTTACTGCAAATCTTTGTCTTTCTCTTAGGCTTATAAAGGTAGCAGAAGGCCTTTTCATACCTGCATAAATGCTCTAAATACCTACAAACAGTGTTTACCATCATGCATGGTACCTTTAGAGTTGATTTGGGGCAAAAAAGGTGACATGTAAAATATGACCAAAATGACCTTTCGACCAAAGGGTATTATTACTTATGAAAATATTGATTTTGACAACGCTTGATCTTCTATTCTATCAGAAGGAAGATCTGAACTGGAGGAAAAAGCAATTGCATAAATTGCAATCTAAGAGGAACAAAGCAATGCGGCATCAGAAGCATAGAGGACTGATATTTCAAGGCTTGGATCATATCAACTACCTAATCCAGTCTTTACAACAGTCGATAGCAGAGATCGAGATTTTGAAGTCTGGCAAGTTTTGGAGAGAACATGGAGAGAAATCTGCAGGCTTTTTGAAGCGGACACAAGTATCTCGACAAAACCAGCAATCCATCATTGAATTGAGAGATCCAGTGACTGAAGAGCTTTGTCAAGAGCAACATGATATTTCTCGTATAGCAACTGAATTTTATACCTCGCTATTTACTCCTTCTCCCACCGACACTGTAGCTCTTAGGGCTTTGACTCGATCTATCCCTAGTTACTTGAAGATTTCATCAGAACAACAGGAGAAACCTATGCAGCCTATTGATGTTGATAACATACTCAAAGAGAGCAAGCATGCCCCTCGTAAGAGTAGTCCAGGACCAGATGGACTGCCATATGAGATTCTGTATTTGGTTATAAAATTCCCTCCATATCATGATCTGATATCGACTGTCTATAATGACGCTTTGCAGAAGAGTAAGTTTCCTCAGTCATGGAATGAATCAGTCATGTGTCTGCTGTACAAGAAAGGTGATCCTGCGGATATGAAGAACTATCGTCTTTTGTCCTTAGCAAATACGGATTACAAACTGTTTACACGTATCGTCAATCGTCGAATCATGGAGGTATCTTCTCATCTTATTAGCCGTCATCAATTGGGGTTTATTCTTGGGCAGTTTGTCGCTGAAAATGGTATGATCTGTCAATTGCTAATGGAGGATGCTCAAAGGAAATGGTCGATCGCTGAACAACTTGATAATGGTCCTGATTTTAGTACCTTGAATGCTGATATTGGTCTTCTCTTGGATCAAGAAAAGGCTTACGACAGAGTGAATTTACACTACCTGAAGAAAGTGATGAAAAAGTTTGGCTTCCCTTCCCCACTGATTAAATGCATTTACAAGTTAATAAGCGATAATCTTATCCGAATCAACATCAACGGTCATCTCTCCTCCGAAGTTGCTAAATTACGCGGATTGAAACAGGGTGATCCTCTCTCTCCTATTCTGTATAATTTGGCTTTTGAACCTTTCTTGCTCTCCATTCTCCATGATCGTCAATTTCAAGGCTACATAATGGATACTGAACGGACGAAGCTTCTATGTTACGCTGACAATGCTCTGGTCTTTGTACATAATTCCACTGATCTTGCTCGGCTAAAACTGCATATGGCTCGATATTGCGAAGCCTCGAATGCAAAGTTCAACCATGAAAAGATGGAAACCTTCTCGGTGCCTGGCAGAAATACATGGACTTATTGGGAAGCTCCACTCTCTCAAGTGGGTATCAAGCATTTGCACTCTGTCGAAGATGATGAACCCTTAATTTATTTGGGTTTTCCATTGACACAAAGCCGTATTCAAAGAGTCAATTTTATGGGTTCTATGATAACAAAGGTTAAGACTGCCATACAAATCCACTCTACACGTTCATTGTCTGTTGTTGGCCGTGCCACTGTCTTGAATTCACTGATATTGTTTAAAATATGGTATATCTTGCGGGTTACTCCGTTGACGCTTGCTGATTTCAAACAATTGAAACCTTTGGCCATTCAATTCTTGCGTAAGAATATAGTTCCTGTTATTCCTTGGAAGTATGGACGCTGCCAAAAGAAAAAGGTGGACTTGGAGTAATTAATATTCAGGCTCAGGCCTCGGCTTTATGTTTTCGCTGGCTGCATCCTTTGTTGGCGTATGATCAAGATACTATTGATGCTCATCCGGTCTCGTACTTACTTAGCCTTCATATTCGTAATATCAATGACTGTAAATATTATCAGGCTCCATTGTTGTTTCCTTCTTCTCGTACACAAGGGTTGAAAAAACAAAGAACTGACACTATTGATATGCTATATCGTGCCGTTGGTTGTCTTCCTCGATCATTTGCTAATGCTCGCCTTAATACTGCTACCGCTATGGTCCTACCTTTGTAAGCTGTGCTCTACGTTCCTCCTTTTTCGTCCTTCGTTGTCCTCCTACGTGTCAAGAAAATGATGGTGTCAGATGTCTTTCAAGTTGATGCTAGGCTCAACTTTGTTCACTGGAAAGATACTCGTGATCCTTCATTACTTTATTGGAAGCGTACTCCCTCCACAGTCTTCAAAGGTCTTGCATCTGGGAGTTTGAAACTTCAGCCATTTTTTAGCTCTGTATGTAGCCCTGCTCCACTTGAAGACTCGACGGTCTCATTTGCGCCTTTGATCAACCAATTTCGGTTTTAAGATGATCAAGGTATTTGTAGTGTCAAAGCATCGGCTAAGACATTTCGTCAGTCAGTTCTCTCGTCTATGGCTCCTCCTTTGGCCTTGAGAAATATTGCAGAAGTGAAATGGAAATTCTTTTGGTCTCTGTCTCTTACAGCCATTCAACGTAATGTGACATACCGGTATATCTTGGGGTGTATTCCTCATTGTCGATTCTTACATTTTATTATGCCTCATGTGTTTGACTCTCCCTTCTGTCCGGTGTGCTTAACTACCACTGACTCTATTAGCCATATGCTCTTTCATTGTCCAACTAAAGAGAAGGTATAGCAGGAAATCATCTTTGAGTTTCTTTGGCCTACCACATCCATCTCTAATATCAAAGAGACTCTTCTGTCCCTGGACTTCTCGTACATCTGGTACTGCCAATGGAAAGGAATCAAACCATACAGAATTCTCATAATTACTCTTTCACAAATCTGACTTGCTCATATGAGATTTATCTTTGACAAGACCCCCATTGTACCTACGGCCATATTAGCAAGCATCCGATTCAATGTTCGTCAGACCATTGAAGAGGATCAATACCATTCAACCATGTAAATTTTTTTCCTTTCTATATATTTTAGTTTATTTTGTTTAGTATTTTCTATTTTATTAACTTTCATTTTAATTGCACCCGCCTCTTCACTTTGACTATTACTCTTAGTGTACGCGGCTCAATCAATAAACACATTTAAAAAAAAAGATATTGTTTTTGACGCTACGAGACGAAAAACAAAGATACTAACGCTACTAGGCACTCAAAATGTGCGCTAAAGGCTCTAGTTTTTGGTGAATGTATTTATTTGCCGATTGTACTATGAAAAAGATGAGATATGTGCGAAAAACCTCATAAACACTTTTGTCTATTTGCTCAATATTTTAGCAGCAAAGTGTCTGTGTTATCTAAGTCAGTAGGCTCAAAAGACATAAATCTACAGCTTTTGTTATTGTACCAAAACCAAATAACTGCATAAAGATGCAATTCTAAGCAATGACTCTAAGTCAAAAGCAAGTCAAAAGCAAGTTAAACCTGCCAGAGATTTCATTCGGAGATAATATCGTACATGTTTCGTCACTCGTCTGAATCTGAAAATTGTAATATGCGCATAAAATGGAAGGGGGTATACACGCCTCTTGTTTTTCCTTTTTTTTTTCAAAGTTTGTTTGCTCTGGTGTTTTGGTGTGCTTCTTTCTAAGTACTATCTACAACGGTGTTTCTGGTGTTGCTCTTGGTGTTCTTGTTGTTGTAGCTAGTTCTCATACCCTTGGGTATCTATTCATTCTCTTTGTTTTTATCATCCTTTTCTGGCGCTTCGACTGGCCTCGCCCAGTAAGTGTTTAAGAACTTGTTTCTCCTATTTCCTAGATAAGTAAGACTTGATGAGTTCCATATTGCCTTGATGTGGTGGTCCCTGTTACCAAGAGCTTATTTTACCATTTCATACACCCGGGTTCCTTAGGGTACCAGGGTTATATTACTAACAGTTTTTTTGGTGTTCTCAACTTGTTGTATCATCAAAGACACTTACATACGTTGGTTTTAAATCAACAGTGTTTGTGTATCGCGATGAGAAGCAAAGAGTGCACTTTTTTTTGTTTCCTTTTTTTTATAGGTTTTTTTCTTTTTCTTTTTTTTTTTTCTTTTTTTTTTTTCTTTTTTTTTAAATAAAGTCTATATATAAAACAAAAAAAAAAAAACTTACAGTTTGTTTGTCATAGTTTAAAAAAAGTAAAAAGTAATGACCTTGATGAGACAGGCTTTGTATATCTGTTTTGTTAGCCTTCTTTCCAAGCCAGTTTTATTCGATGCGTAATCGTTATTTTGCTTATTAGCTTCAGCAAAAGTAATGTAACATTTACTGAATTTATCTTCACTGTGTGAGCAAAGTAAAATTCTATAGACAGAATTTGTTCTGCATGCTCATATTTCTGACGAAGAAAGGTAAAGCATATTACCATCTATTTACAGTTCTAATTTAGTACAATTGCTACAGTGGGTAGATGTTTGATAACTAATGATTTGCATTAAATGTGAGCAAAAAACCTCGTAAACATCCTTGTCCATTTGCTCAATATTTTAGCATCAAAGCTACTACGTCCTTTACATAAATAGACTCAGCAAGCAACGATCTTTATTTTGTCACTACACCAAAATCCAATAACCGCGTCTTTATGCAGTTCTCAGCAAAAGCTCCATTTTTATTGCAGCGGGAAGAAGAATTGGTGTTGCTATACATTTCAATCTCCACGACATAGTTACATGGTAAGCCCTATGTCCATTTACCCCACATTTGCATTATAAGATGCATATCTTTCTATTTTTCTATGCTCTTTGTCACTCTAGATAGCATATGGTATGTTCTATAAGTCTGTATCTAACAAGTTCTATATGCCATTTAGAGTAAAAATGGTCAAAACACAGCTTAAGTGCACTATTCTTTAATGGACCATTGCTCAACAACCAGACTATCAAAACAGCCCGTTTTTTTTTTCATTTAAACCATGTTCTTTCAAGCCAAGGAATCGAATGGTATTATTGATTTGGCTTCTAGGTGAATTTTTTTTTTGACGGAGGTTTGTAAAGATGAAAAAAAACAAAACTCGATCAGGAATTTTTGGAATAAGCCATTGTAGGTCTGATCCAACCGAAATCAGGTAAGACCATCTCTAGGTACTTTTGATAGAAAGAAGACAAGTTTACTAAGATGAAAAAGGTGAGTTAGTATGAGTATTGCCTTCAAATCTGCATTTAAAGTTAGTTGTACGTTGTAATCAGTACAAAAGAGGCCCTTTTCAATAAATTTCGGCTAGTATAAAAGCACCTATTCATACATTGTTCGATACACAAAGTGTATAAGAGCAAATTGTACTATAATATGTGATACTTTTGAGTCCAAAGAGAACAGTCTTGGATATGATAAATGATGGATGTCATGCAAAAGGAGGGTTCGATGTTTCAAATATTGATTTCTTGCGTATTTACGTACACTCTGCTTGAAGATCATTCTTTTTTCTCTATACTAGCACTTAAAAACCGCAATCGCGTTTCGATCGAGTTGAGAAAAATACTAGGTATCAGCTGCATAAAAGCAAAACGTAATATCCCGGAGGATTGAAAATAACATCACCATAGTTTGGAGTAGATAAAGGTATTATACGAGTGGATTGCACACATAGCTTTTATTACACAAAGATAATAAAAAAAAAAATTGCAGATCTGATCAGGATGGTCAAGCCTTTTCATGTTCTCTTGTCTGAACAAGAGTTGATCAGATTCTCAAACAGAAACAAGAAGACTCAAAGAAGGAAATATACATCATGAAGACTTACCAAGCCTTGGTCACCAACCAAATCAGCACAACCAGAGACAGAGAGAGACAGTCTCGCAATCAATCAGCTGTTATACCTAGCCTTTGATTACACAAGTTTCAACGCAACCTCATATCTAAACAGCCCCAAAGAAGCAAAGCACTAAATAGACACCATTCTTCCGTATCTATAGAACAATCAAGAAAAGAATATAAGCCTTTTAAACAATATAAAATTACCTTGAAAAAGAACATGGAAAAAGAGACAAGGGATAGACTTTTTAATAAGATGCTTAAATTCGGAATTGAATGGATTAGTAATTGTTGTCCTGATTGCATTGAGAGGTGCACAAACAAGTGGTTTTTTGCATTACTTTCGTATCAGATAGTATATATGATGAAGTTGCTTGCTATGGGCCAAATGGTACCGAGAGATTCACAATTATGTCCAAATTGGAAGAAAATGCTTTCTGATATGTATGGCAACTGTAGATGAATAAAGAAAACGTTTGGATGTCAGAGGTGATAAGCAATACATTGGTTAATGTATTAGACAAATAGTCTAAATAATTGCTCTTTGCTTTAATTGTATGTTTGAACAAAATACTGAATGCACTTTTTAATGAACCATTATTTGATTCGAATTTTACATCATATTTGTCGTACAGCGTAGTTGGTGGAATTGGCTTGCAAATGGCCTTTTCATTATACATGACAAGTATTATGCGGTTTTCAGTTCTAAGAGGTTTGCATTCGAGATCGTTTTGCTCTTCTTTGAGACGTGCTATAGCTTGAAATACAACATCATGTCAATCCGAGATTTTTACAATGTAACTCATTAATTTCTTAACGATACGTATTTTTGACTATACATTGTCACCACCATACTATGATAGAAGTCAAGCATAGCAAGCGAGGTAGAGCAGCACGTACTATATTAAACACGTCTTTATTTCGCATATTTTAATATTTGGTATTATATTACTTATTTCACTTGACGAGCAACTGAAGTGTCTATCAAAGAATCTGCTATCTCTACGTTTTGACCAATAGTAGCACGGTCTGCTTGTTTTAAGTTTTCGGGTCTAAAAGAATCTCTTCTTCTCCTTGTCATAAGCCAGATAATCTTATTGACAAAAGGCTTTAGTGTTTTGATGATTTCTTCACCATCATCCATTTCCCAGCCTCCTTCAATATGAACAAAAGGTTCAATATGTCGAATAATATGTACTTTGCCTTCTTCTTCTGAGCAATAGATGATTTTACGAGGATCAATCAATTCTTTAAATACATTAGAAGCATTGGCCAACAAGGCTCCAATATTCGCTTTCTCTTCTTCTGAATTTACATGAACAATGACATAAATATCGTACAGATAGGAGAGTCGAGCGAGTAACTGAATGCTTTTTTCTCGAAAAGCATAAATGGGTGTATCTACATCAGGGGAGGGATTCCAAAGGACAGTCTTTAGGGACATATTAGCCACGTCAAAATAAAGGGGGTTTCTTACATTTTTTAATGAAATGGTCATTCGTTTCTTATTCTTCCGAACTGTTGACTTGAGACTGTTCAAGATCTTTTGACTCCATCCGTCTTCAGCAAGGTCATCAGTCTATATTGTGTTGCGATGAGCGAAATGCAAAGTCATCATCTTGAATTTACCTCATCACTGACATTTGCTGTGTCACCTCCTGTTAAGTGGCGACGTGAAGGATGTTTCTTGAACCAATATAGAGCAAGGCCTACAAGTGCTGTAGCTATTGAGGAAATACCAACAAGTCTTAATAGCCATGATGGTAAAACTCTTTGTTTTCTAGTGGCTACCATAATTTATGCACTACACTAGGGAAAAAGGAGAAATAGAAAAGAAAAAAGAAAAAAGAAAAAAGATGTGTATATAGATGTACGCAAGTGTGTGTGTGTGTGTGTGTGTATTTGTGTGGGGTATTAAAGTTACATGCTTAGTTTTCTATTTTCACATGCCAAATAAACAGGAAGTTTATTTAACCGTAAACGGACACACTTCGCTTGACCTTTTAAGCCAAGAAAAGAAATGGCATAATAATTAGTATGAATCAAAGTGAATGTTCTAAAGCTATGTTAGTCTAAATGTATCTTTAGAATTGACTCCTTCATGAATGCAGTCGATCCAATGGCTTGGTATGAAAAAGAGTCACATTACCTAACAAATGGTTTGCATAATGATGACTCTTATGTGTTGTTTTGTATACATTGACAGCGCATGCCAAGATCATGTTACAAACAACATACCTTCCATAGCAAATTCACATGACACGCTGTTATGGCTTATGTTCACTTTTCTTCTAAATCAATTGCAATCTAGTTTCTATGGTGAACAGTGTCCTGTACAGAAAAAAAGATGTACAAGGCTACTATATGAGTGTATTGGCTCTGTATCTATAGAATCCCCTATCCATGGTAACCAGCATGAGATTAAGCGTGCATCCATGAGCATTGCGACAAATCAAGGAACACATTTCCTTTTAAAGAAGTATGACTGCTTTTATTTCGCAGAAATTAAACATCTTTTTTTTTTCAAGAAAAAAAATTTGTAGATCTTTTTCTTGATTACCATGGAAGAAAGAACACAAAAGCCTCACATCAAGAAGAAGGCCGGCAAGAAAGTTGAGCGTAAAAAGGAAAACAAGTTTTCAAACGCAAAGAAGTCCAGTAATCCTAAAGCTTTCACTTTCCAGAGTTCTGGTAAAGCCGAGAAAACTGTCAGACGTAATCAAGATATTGGAGAAAAGAAGCTTCACGTTCCTCTTGTTGATCGTACACCTCTTGAGTCACCTCCTGTTGTTATTGCTGTTGTTGGACCTCCAGGCGTAAGTTTAAAGATTATAGCTATATATACTGAATGTCTTTTTTATTTATAAAAATAGACGGGCAAATCAACATTGATTCGTTCTTTAGTGAAGCGATACACAAAACACAACTTGAATGACATCAAGGGCCCTATTACTGTTGTCAGTGGTAAAAAGAGACGTTTGACTTTTATGGAATGCAACAATGATATGAACTCAATGATTGATGTGGCCAAAGTGGCTGACCTTGTTCTGTTGATGATTGATGCTAGTTTTGGCTTTGAAATGGTAAGTAAAATAACAACGAGTGAAGCAATCCAATGAACACTGTGTACGCATAGGAAACCTTTGAATTTTTGAATATTTTACAATCCCATGGTTTCCCTAAAGTAATGGGTGTTTTGACACATTTAGACAAATTCCGTAACAACAAGACACTCAAGACAACAAAGAAGAGATTGAAGAATCGTTTTTGGACTGAAATTTATCAAGGTGCTAAACTCTTTTACTTGTCAGGCATCATCAATGGCAGATATCCCAATATGGAAATCCAAAACTTGTCTCGTTTTATCTCAGTCATGAAATTCAGACCTCTTATTTGGCGTAATAACCATCCTTATGTAGTTGCTGATCGTATTGAAGACTTGACAGATCCTGAGCTACTTCATCGTAAACCTCATTGTGACCGCACAGTTACTCTGTATGGTTATTTGCGTGGTACGAATCTCAAATCAAATATGCGTGTGCACATTCCAGGTGCAGGCGATCACTTTTTGGCTGATGTGTCTGTCTTGCCTGATCCTTGTCCTTTACCTGATAAGGAACGTAAGCGTTTAGATGAAAAGCACAAGTTGATCTATGCTCCCATGTCTGATGTGGGTGGTGTTATGTATGATAAAGATGCTGTCTACATTAATGTACCTGGTCATTTCACAAAGAAATCAGCTTATGCTCCTTCTGAGCCTAAAGAAAATGGTGAAGATGAAGAAGAAGAGGAAGAGGAACAAGTGATTCCTCATGGTACAGGTGAAAAGTTAGTGATGAACCTTCAAGATGCTCAGGACACATTAGCTTCTCAGTTGGAAGAATCTGAATTGCGTATCTTTTCTGGCTCTGCACCTGTCAAGGCTGCTGATGTAAAAGAAACTTTGGAACAAGACGAAAGTGGCAGAACTCGTAGACGTGCTGTTTTCGGTACTGAAGATGAAGATATGGAAGAAGATGAGGATGAGGATGATGATGACGAAGATATGATGGATGTAGGAGAAGATGATGACGAAGATATGGACGAAGATGCGCCTCGTCGCGGTAAAGCATTGTCCAAGTTCGATACTAGAAATATTCCCAAGAAGGGAGAAAAAGACGATAAGGAAGACCAAGAAAATGAGCCTTCTTTTGAATTTGCTGACAGTGACAGTGATTTGGGTCAAGGCGATGAGGATGAAGATATGGTTATGGTAGACGGTCGCAGAAAGACAGCTGATGATGACGACCAAGATCTTGCTGGTGAACTTCGCTGGAAGGCCAATCTTCAAGAAAAAGCAAGCGAAATGTTCAGCAACCATAGACGCACTAATTTGATGTCTCTTATTTACAACAATCTTGATTTGAGTCCTGAAGATATTTTGAACGGCAATTACGACAACGATACTGAAGAAAAGGAGGATGCTGAAGATGCTGAAGAAGAAGAATTCTTCCAATTGAAGCGTGAAAACACTACTGCTTCTGCTGAAGTGATGGACAGTAGTCGTGATCCCATTGATTATGAAGAATTAGAAGAATGGGACGATGAAGAAACTTTAGATTCAATCAGAAATCGCTTCATTACAGGTGATATTGATGCTGCCAATGGCCAAAGTGCTTTCCCACCTGAAGAAGATGAAGTAGAAGGTGATTTTGAGGACCTTGAAGCAGATTCCGAACAAGAAGGTGAGGGTGAAGAAGGCAAGTCCAAGAAGAAAGACAAAGAAGGCATGATTCGTGACCCTATGATGGTAGAGCGTGAAAGGATTGCCAAGCGTAAAGAAGAACTTCGCAAGAAATTTACTGAAGAGTTTGGAGATGATGATGAAGGGCCCAAAATGGACTTTTACGAACAAAAGAAGGCCGAAATTCAACAACAACTTGAAGTAAACCGTCTTGAGTTTGAAAACGATGATCCTCAAACAAGAGCCATGGTAGAAGGTTATCGTCCAGGCAGTTATGTACGTCTTTTGATAAAGAACATGCCTTGTGAGTTTGTTGAAAATTTTGATCCTACTTATCCTATTCTTGTCGGTGGTCTTTTGCCCACGGAAGATCAATTTGGCTGGGTCCAAGTCAGAATCAAACGTCATCGTTGGCATCCAAAGATTCTCAAGACAAACGATCCTCTTATCTTCTCAATTGGTTGGAGACGTTTCCAGAGTATTCCTATTTATTCCCTTAATGATGGTACACGTAATCGCATGCTTAAATATACACCTGAACATATGCATTGTTTGGCTACTTTCTATGGTCCCGTGCATACCCCTAATACAGGTTTCTGTGCTGTACAGAATGTATCCGACAGCAGAAATGTAAGTAACACAGAGATTATGCGTTTTATTCATATGATATATATATATAGTCTACTTTCCGTATCAGCGCCACAGGTGCTGTTGTAGATATTAGTCAATCGGCTGAAATTGTCAAGAAACTCAAGTTGACAGGTTATCCCACCAAAGTTTATAGAAATACCGCTTTTATCAGAGACATGTTTACTTCATCTCTGGAAGTTGCTAAATTTGAAGGTGCCAATATTCGTACAGTCTCTGGTATTCGTGGTCAAGTCAAGAAAGCTTTACCCAAGCCTGAAGGTCATTTCCGTGCAACCTTCGAAGATAAGATATTAATGAGTGGTATGTTATTTCCGGATAAAATTTATTTTTTAGTCTAATAATCAAATAGATATCGTTTTTTTGAGAGCATGGTATCCTGTGAAACCTCGTAAATTCTATAACCCTGTCACATCCTTATTATTGTCTTCCAAACAGAGCTGGCAAGGTATGCGTACTACAGGTCAAATCAGAAAAGAATTGAATATGCATGCACCTCAAAAGGTGGATTCCATCTATAAGGTACAAATTTTTTTATAGATAATATTCTTGCTAATCCCTTTTTTTCTTAGCCAATCGAAAGAAAAGAGCGCCGCTTCAATGCCCTGAAGGTACCCAAGTCACTTCAAGCTGAGTTACCATTTGCCAATAAGCCCAAGAACGCCACAAAGAGTAAGAAGCAATCCTACTTGAATAAGCGTGCTGTGGTGCTTGAGCCTGAAGAAAAGAAGATTGTGACACTCATGCAACAACTAAATACACTCCGCAACGAAAAGGATCGCAAGCGTAAGTTCAAGGATTCTGAACGCCGTGAAGCCAATGAAAAGAAGAAGGCTAAAATCGCTGAAAAGACCGAAGTTAAAACTAAGGAACGTCGTAAAGACTATTTCCGTAAAGAACAACAAAAAGCCTCTAGAACTGCTAGTTCAGCACATTAAAAATTGCATATCTATCATGAATAAAACTATTATTTGTAAATTTTTTTTTTGGTTAAATCTCAGTGAGATGAAGCATGGGAAGTTGCGGATAGCAATGACCAATCAGGACGAATCCGAACTTTCTTACATGGAGAATAAAGTCATAGATTGTAAGAGTCATCGTCGGACCATCTATAAATCTTTCTATCAAAATAAGGAAATCAAAGTCTCATCTATTTTAGTATTTATAGAGCCAAATGGTTTGAAACTCTTGTTCTTGTTGGTTTCTCTCACTTTAAATCACTATGTCTATGTTGCAAAAGGGTCGTATTTCTGTCGTTCTTGGTTCTCAATGGGGTGATGAAGGAAAAGGCAAGTTGTCTGATATCCTTTGTGGTGAAGCAGAAATCTGTGCCCGTTGTGCTGTAAGTGAAATCACATTTATTATGCACTTTGCGCTAATCTCCTTTCTTAGGGTGGTAATAATGCTGGTCATACTATCGTTGTCAATGATATCAAGTACGATTTCCATATGTTGCCCTCTGGTTCGTATTGCATATAATTATAAAGTTATATGTATTTACATAGTGTATATAGGTTTGATTAACCCTAACTGTATCGCTTTGGTTGGTAATGGTGTCGTTGTCCACTTGCCTTCTTTCTTTGAAGAAAAGGCCAAGCTTGAAGCTAAAGGTAAATAGACGCAAAAAAAAGGGAGAAACTTGAAGTATTCATTTGTTTTTTTTAGGTCTCAACTGTGAAGGTCGTCTTCTTCTCTCCGACCGTGCCCATCTCGTTTTTGATCTCCACCAAAAGATTGATGGCCTCAAGGAAGTTGAATTAGGCCGTGGTAGCATTGGTACTACCGGTAAGGGTATTGGTCCTACCTACTCTTCCAAGGCTTCTCGTTCTGGTATCCGTGTCCACCACCTCTTTGAATTTGAAGAATTCTCTGCGCGATTCAGAAACATGGTTGAAAACAAGCGCAAACGTTACGGTAACTTTGAATACGACGTTGAAGCTGAACTCGCACGTTACAAGGAACTTGCTGAACGTGTTAAACCTTACGTTATTGACACTATTCCTTATCTTCACGAACAAATCAAGGCTGGTAAGCGTATCCTTGTTGAAGGTGCCAATGCCTTGATGCTTGATATTGACTTTGGTACATATCCCTATGTTACTTCCTCAAGTACTGCTATTGGTGGTGTCTGTACTGGTCTTGGTATTCCTCCCAACATGATCTCTAGTGTTGTTGGTGTTGTGAAAGCATACTGTACCCGTGTCGGTGGTGGTCCCTTCCCCACTGAACAATTAAACGAAATTGGTGAACATCTTCAAACTGTTGGTTTTGAAATCGGTGTTACTACTGGTCGTAAGCGTCGTTGTGGTTGGTTAGATCTTGTTGTCCTTCGCTATTCTACCATGATCAACGGTTACACTAGCTATAACTTGACCAAGCTTGATATTCTTGATCAATTACCTACAATCAAGGTTGCTGTTGCATACCATTTGGATGGCAAGAAATTGACATCTTTCCCTGCTGACCTTGATCTTCTTTCCAGAGTTGAAGTCGAATACGTTGAACTTCCTGGTTGGATGACAGATATTTCCAAGTGTACCAAGTTTGAAGAACTTCCTGAAAATGCAAAGAAATACATTGCCTTTATCGAAAAAGAAACCGGCGTCCCTGTTGAATGGATCGGTGTTGGTCCCGGCAGAGAAGCCATGATTCACAAGCCTGTTTCCAACTAATCATATTTATCAACAACATCATTTGCACATAGATATCTTTTTCATTCCTTTTATTTATTTTATATTGTCTTTGTCACACTGTAAAAGAGAATAAACGTACATATATTTATAACCACAAAAAAAAAGAAAATAGATGTTGCAAGTTGAAGGGTAGTCCTCATTTAGACGTAATTGTTGTATCAAGGGTGCTTTGGGTGCTATATCAAATGCTTTGGGTGCTATATCAAATGCTTTGTCTTTAGGATTACATTGCTAAAGAAGAAACATTGTTTACCCGTTATTTTCGAAAAAAAGCAATTCAGGATAAATGTCATCCCATTCTTTATGGTGCCTTTGGTTTCACAGAAATGTTCATACTTTCCCTGAGCCAACTTGACTACGCATTCAAAACGATTTTCTCACTAATTTGAGAGCAAGAACTCGTGTATACAAACAATTTGATAGCTATCTTTTAATCGGATGAAAGAAAAGTAAGTTTATCGCAGCTATTTCTCAATGCGTTACTACTAAATCATACTTGCCGATGCTGATAAAAACTCGTTGTTCATTTTATCAAGTTTAGAAAAATAAACAATCAAGATATATTTCATTGTTTTTCTACCTCTCAATATTCTCCCTATCTACAAGATAAGCCAAGCTTTGGCTATTGACGCATTTTAAATGGTTTTGTAAATATCACAATATTCTGTGCTTAACCTGTGTTTGATAGGGCAACGTGTAACCTACATTAATTGCATTCAGAACAAATTTCGGTTAGAAAATATAAACACATCTTCTCTCTTCTTATTCTTCTTTCTTGTAACTTTCATGGACAAAGCAGCAGAATATCTCAAGTCGATTAGACTTCCTTCCCGCTTTGAGCAGGAACATATTTTTCCTGCTGTTAGTATTGCGGCTGTATTGCTCTATTCATCTTATCAACTTCTGCATCAAAATAAAAAGTCTGTTACAGATGGATTAATCAAGGAAATTCCTACGCCCGGTTCCCATTATCCTTATGTTGGCCATTTGTTATCCTTGGGTGAATTGCCTGGCGCTCAAGTTTCTAAATGGCATAAGGAACTAGGTCCTATCATTCAACTTCGAATGGGACAACAAAGATGGATTATGGTGGACGATCCTCATTTAGCACACAAAATATTTGTCGGTCGCGGTGCTGATGCTTCACATCGTCCTCATATTACTTATGCTATGGACTATTATGGCTTAGGAGGTCATGGTATCGTCTTCTCACAGCCAGGCATGTCGTTCAAAAAAAATAGAGCCGCAGGTAAAAAATAGATAATATGGCACCTGCATTTTACTCAATTTATGTTATAGCCTTATCTGTATTGGCTCCTAAACAAATGGACAACTTTCTAGATAACATCAAGAAAGAATCAGCAGATTTTGTGCATCGATTGATAGAAGCAACCGAGAAAGAAGGCAATATCAACCCTCTCAAGTTTTTGGAACTAAATACCATGAACGTAATCTTTCAAGCATGTTTTGGCCGCCGTTTTGATTCAGTAGATGATCCAGAATTTAGCAAATTGGCTCATATGGTGGAGACATCCATGAAGTATGCAGGTCTTGAAGAAGATTTGCCTAGCTTCTTGCCCATCTTGTCACTCTTCAACTACTTTTCTAACAAGACTAGCAAATGGAAGAACTTCATCAATAATGAACGTAATCCTATCTACATCAAGTTAATTGAAGAGGCACTTAAGAAAGAGGAACCCAATGTAGTGAAATCATTGGATGAAAATGGCTTCCCAATGAGTATGGAAGAAAAGATTGTGTTTATGTGTAAGTATAATGTGTTTTGCCTTAAAAGACTCATTGATGTTTATAGCGGATTTGATTGCTGCTGGTACTGATACAATCTCTGTGACATTGTCATGGAACTTTGTGTTGATGTGTCATCATCCCGAGACTCAGAAGCGTGTTGTTGAAGAAATTGATGCATTTATTCAAAAGCATGAACGCACACCCTCTTTTGCTGATCGACTCGAATTGCCCTTCTGTGTTTCTGTTATCAAGGAATGTATGAGATATAGACCCACTTCTGCATTTGGTTTGCCTCATGCTGCTGCTGAAGATAGTAGGTAACAATATCATAGACACTATACTAAATGGATCTATTAGTTGAAGTAGATGGTTATTTCATCCCCAAGGGTTCTACCATTATTTCCAATATGGGCAGTATGCATAGCAACCCTGATCGTTACGACGACCCTGATGTATTCAAGCCTGATCGATTCATGAATAACCTCAAGACAATGCAATCATCTGCTAATGGACGTATTGAAGAGCGCGATCAATATAATTTTGGCTGGGGAAGGTAAGCAAGAAAAAAAGATTGTTTCATACTTACTATTGTTATTGTAAAAGACGTATTTGCCCAGGCATCTATCTGGTAAGTATTGATTGTATTTATAATCAGTCCAATAATGGATTAATAATGTTCTCTCTAGGCTGAAGTAGAAATTTTCGCTGCATTTATTCAATTGTTTGCTAGATGCTACATTGAGCCAAGTGATCAAGGTTTACCTGATCTTGAAGGTGCCACAAATGCTGGTCTTACATTGTTGCCTCTCCCTTACAAACTTAAATTTGTGAAGCGTGCTAATGCACTTGTAAAATAAACAAAACAAAATAAAAATGGCAGCTTATTTTAACCGAACCAAAACTTTGATTAATTTATGAAGATGAGTAATACTAATATCATTTGCTGACACATGCATTTTCCCAGTCCCAATTCAATCTCCTCGACAGATATCAATGTTCTTTTTTAACCCTTTCTTTTCTTCTCTTTTCTTTACTCTCTAATTTATACGTCATGGTCGAAACACAAGCCTTTAAATACGAATTCGATTCCGTGGAAGATGCCTTAAAAGACTTTGGTAAGTTGTAGTTTTTCTTTGTGAAGTAATAAGATATTGATACTATAAAAGCTGCCAACAAGTTTGTCATTGTAATGGATAATGAAGACCGTGAAAATGAAGGTGATTTAATTATTGCAGCTGAAAATATTACAACACAACAAATGGCATTTTTGATTCGTTATTCCAGGTAAAGAAAGAAAAATGAAAGAAAAAAAAGCGTGAGTATATTCATATGAAAATAGTGGTTACGTTTGTGCACCTACAACAAGTGAACGTCTTGATGAATTACAACTTCCTTTGATGGTAGAAAGAAACACAGAACTAATGAGAACAGCATACACTGTTTCTTGTGACTATGCCCATGGAACAACTACAGGTATTAGTGCTCATGACAGAGCGCTGACATGTCGCAAGTTGGCAGATCCTTCCAGTAAGCCAGAAGATTTCATGCGTCCCGGTCATATCTTGCCTCTTCGTGCTGTCCCTGGAGGTACATTTAAACGCTTTGGACATACAGAAGCTGCCGTAGATCTTTGTCAATTAGCCGGTGTTCAACCTGTTGCTTGTATTGGTGAGTTGATCAAAGAGGATGATGAAAATGGTGACATGGCTAGAAGAGATGATTGCTTTGCTTTTGCTAAGAAACACGGCATCAAAATGATTACCATCAAGGATATCATTGCTTACAAAAGATTACATTATGAAAACTAAACAGACAAAGAGAAAAAAAAAATGATAGAACATGTAAATAAACAGAGGCTTTATTGATGAGCAACAAAAGTCAAAAAGTCATCTAGTAATTCATGATCTTCGCGTGGTTCTCTAATGAAAACAGCAGGTTTCTTGAAGGGTGCTTCAATTTCAATATGCTGTCCATCTGCGGTATAGGTTTGATTTGTCCAAATATGTCGCCAGGTAATACCTTCCTCTTTGGGGAGATAAGCTTTGACATGGGATAGGCCAGGGCTAAGCGTGGGTACAATCAAAAGACTCTTGCCTAACAGATATTGACTATATTTGATGTGGCGAACGATAGGATCATGGGGATAATAGAGCACAAGATGTCTCATGAGTGGCCAGCCTTTAGTATGTGCTTCTTGAATCAAGCTTCTTCTATAAGGACTCAATGATTTGTATAACTTGGCTGTATAAGCATAATGAGCTAGAGATTCTATCAAAATGCAAATGAGTGCTCATCTTTTTATCTTGACAATGTTACCTTCGTCATCATAAAACTGGGCATTAGCATCAGGAATGATACCTTCATGTGTTCTAAAGACAGCAGTAAAAGCAGATAATTCCATCCATCTAAATAGCAATTCTTTGGATCGAACCAACTCTAGCAAAGGAGCAGCCAGAATGGTTGTGTACCCGCCAATATCACTGTGTGTAATCGAAAAACCTGAGAAACCACCTGAGAGCATACCGGTAACTGCACTCTTGATACCATCATGTTCGTCCCAAGCAACATTCTGATCGCCAGCCCACATCAAGTTAATGTAGCCAGGTGTACGAGTGAAACCAGCACGATAGAACAGAACAGCTTCTGAAATCAACCCAAGTTCATGCAACAGCTCAGAATGCAACTTTGCCCATTCTTCAGGGTATCGGTTATGATAGACTTCTGGGGATACACCTGATGCCAATTCAATCACATCACTGTGATAAGGCAAGTACTCTCCAAAATCCGTCATCATGCCTGAAATACCTGCATCCCAAATTTGTTTCTTGACGATCGCCTTGAACCAGCTTATAGTTTCAGGATTACTCAAGTCTAAAATACCTGCTTCAAAATTAGGTCCACTGCTGACAATATAAGCTTGATTTGTCTTGGCTTTCTTGACCAAATAGCCTTTCTCTTGGGCTTCCAAGAAATAATTGTTACGATAAGAGGGCTTTGCATGTACATTGGCCAAAAAGGTGTTGACATAAGCCAAAGTGCGAATGTTTTGTGGTTTTAGTTCCTTGTTTACAAAGCTAGACCAGTCAGGATAGAGAACATCATCACTTTCCCAATTCCACCAAAGACGCTTAAACTCGGCACCTTGAGGTGTTCTTTGAATTCTCTTACCACACCAGTCTTGTAACCAAACAGCAGCAATAGGTGTATTGTGTCTTTGAAGATCTTCTATTGTCTTGCGAACTTTTTCTTGTCCACCTTGCATGCCCACCACAGCACCTTCAGAAATCCAATCGGGTAAAGCTTCCATACGACCTGAATATAGTGTGTATTCCGAAACCAAATCAAGTAAATCATCACCGTCGATCAAACGGCCTTCAAGTACAGCTGTGTTTACACGAACAGTAACACGATCATCGTCACGCAAATCAAAACTAGAGTATTCTGAATTCTTTAGAAAGAAAGATCGGTTGTCTGTAGAAATGAATTGGGGTACAGGGCAATAGGTTGTGAAGCTGTCACCGCCAGCAAATTCACCAAAAACACCCTCGGGATTATTCAAGATAGAAGTTACCTATGGCCCATCAGTACATTTACAAATAGGCAGAATTTTCTACTTACTGGCTCTTCTCCTCGACCAATACCTTGCTCTCTGACAAAGATAGGTACTTTTTGTCCCTTGAGCGTAGAGTAAGAGAACTGTTCACCAAAGCCATAAAAGTCTTCTCCAGCATTACTTGCAAAGCTAAGCAAAATACGATCACCGTCATTAATAGAGACATGGAGCTCGAGTTGCTTTTCATTCCATGCACTAAACTGAGCTTGATACTCGATTTGATGAGATTGGTCAGCAAAATTCAAATAGCCCGAAAAGACTAGTGTTTGTTTATCAAAAGAGACTTCTTGAATTGTCTGAGAGAGCGTTGTATTGGTAGGGCCATCTTCTATCTCAGTAATTCTGAATACACCACCATCACCATTTTTAAACGTATCTTGTCCCAAAGAGGATTGAATAAAAGGCTTGTTTTTCATTGCTACACGTAAACAAATAAATAATCAAACATTGCAAACATTGGGATCATGTACTTTGCCAAACAACGCGATCATGTCGTCCCTGAATCAACAGATAATTTTCTAATGCATTCACTGTGATAGAAAAAGATCCAATACGGTATGTGTTGGATTCAACTGCAATGAATAACAAAGTATCTTTAGTCATAATACGATAGAGAAAAATAATAATAAAGAAAGCTTCTGTATGTACATATAACATTGAATCACGAAATCAATGGTTTTTATTCTATCATTTGAGAAAAGCACGCCATCAAAAATCAATATGGCGCATTACTTGAAAAACAATTCGTGCTCTTTAGACTCTAGATATCTTTTTCTCTGCAACGAAGTCTGTGCCACAGCTACATCTGTCTTGATATCTCTAATTAAAGCGTCTAATGGACTCTTAGTACCTTTTTCTTGATTTAATCTCGGTTTAATTACCTAAAGAAGGATAGTTTTGTTCAGGTCGAATAAATCCCAAGACCAACACACGAATAGGTGCATCATAAAAGTCCTCAGGAAATTCATGAATAACATGCACTTCCTAAATACACATGAGTAACATGCTACAAACACATTTTATGTTATTTACTGCAGAGCGTTTTTCATTCTTAAAATAAGGGTTCCAACCTAAACTCATAACCATGGGATATACTTGGCTTTTGAGTTCTCCAATTTGTGTCCAGCCATAGTAAACACCTGTCTCAAGTCCAGATACAAGGGCATCAATAGCCTCGTCAGACAAGTTGGCTACACGTCTTAATAACTACTGGTTTAAAAAAAAAGAGGTATTTTACCTGTTGGAATACCGAGTTGTTTTGAACCTCTGCCATAGCCTTTAACGACAGTGCCCTGTAAGGCAAAAGGAAAAGGTGGTTTTGGTATTTCAGATCCAACAAGAAGTGGACGGTCAGGGTTGATGTCGGTGAACGTTGTCATGAAGAGAATATTACTTGAAAAAAAAGAAAAAGGAAATTGACTTGAATAAGCATTTATTCACAAGGGTCTTGCTTTCTGCTTTTATTTTTTGTAACGATATCACAATAAAAGAAATTGGAAATCCATGTCAATATAAGAGTGTTCAATGTAGAATATCAAGTCCATTGAACGTCTTGACAATGCTGCATGATAGTCTATCACGTGACTAAAGAAACGCGTCTTAAAATGCGCAGACCCGAAAAAAAATTCTCGCGTTTTGTTCCTGCATTCAAACACCTTATGTCGAATCTCGAAAACAAAAGCAATGTGAACCTAATCGAGCATTCAGAAAGCAACAAAACTCTTATTGGTAAACTTGTTTTATACTTCATATAGTGTACTCAAAATTACATATATAGATACAGACACATACCTAAACGACCTGGACGAAGAAACATTAGCCTTATTGACAAGCGACTCACTTTGGCCAGAAGCAATTGAAGAAATCAATTCAAATAATGCTGAAAACAATACAAGCGAGTCAATTGATGTTAATTTGCCTGATGATATACCAGCACAATCTGATGCTCGCCCTTTAGCAACCAATGCGAATGTCGAGACAACATCAAATGAACCTAAATCAAATGAACTCGAATTGAACGAAATTGAATCAAATGAACTCGATGCAAATAAGCCTAAATCGAATGCTTTAGTAGTAAAGATATCGAAAAAGAAACCTGTTCCACCATCTCGTATTTCTCTAAGACAAAGAAATGCCATTCAACTTCATCCATTTACTCTAGAATACGAGCAGTACCGAGAACTAATCAGCAAAACTGTTAAAAAATACAAAAGAGCCTTTACAGCAAAAAATTTAAGTGAAGTTGATACCGAACTGCATGATCTCTTAACTGCTGGGCAAGAACAGCAACAAGAAACGTTTGAATCTCAATATATCCCAATAACTCAGCAGAGCGAAAGTTCAGTCGGACTACTAGATCAAAACTATGCCCTAACTCAAGACGAGACTATGTTAGATTCAGAACATTTTGAAAAATATCACTTGGACAAACTGATCTTGCCATCATTAAACACACAAGAGAAAAGGAAGCCAATTACATTTACTAAAAAGAAGAAGTATTCAGCAAGGACACCATCTCGATTTTCTCAACCGTTAAACAAAGATATTTTTGCATTTGATTATCAACCTAAAGCTATTTTTAATATTAGTTCATCTGATAAGGATATGGATGATCGCCATGACAACGCAAATGGTGACTATGATAAAATAGATGACGATGACGACGAAGAAGAACATATTCACTTTGCTCATCGACCTAAAAGAAGACGTATTATTTTGGACAGTGAAGAAGAAGACGACAACGACGAAGGCAATGAAGATAATGAAGACGAAGGAGAGAACGAAGAAGAAGAGGAGGAGGAGGAAGAAGAAGAAGAAAAAGATATATTCGCTATGCCCAAGAGACTAAAACCACATCCGAGACAGCTAGAAAGGAAGGTTACAAATGACAATGAGGCTATCCCTGTTGTTCAAGATGAATATGAATTTAGACAGCCCAAGAGAAAACGCTTTGCCATTCGAGATGTACTCAAAAAAAAACATGCATTAAATGGACTATTGCCTGCATCATTTCTCAAGACATTTGAAAAGGATATTCAAGAAGAAGATAGACTACGAGCAGGAGCAAAACATCGCTCAAAACCCACCAATTCTGCTAAACCCAAGCCTGTTGAATCAAAATCTAAAAGCACACAAGACATTTTTGCGGCATTTCTTGAGTCAGAAAGTGAAGGTCATGATTCAGAAGATGATACCCCAACTGAGTATTCTATACCAAATGTATTTTCTGATAACGAAGAATTTGATGGTATAGAACAAGTAGATAAAAGTAATACTGAACAAGAAAAAGACTCTAGTGATGACAACGTATCAACAAAGCTACCAAAAGCTTCTCGCTCACCTTCCTTTCAATCAAAACCCCGTTTTCAAACTTATCTTGAAGATCACTATACTATATCAGAAAACAAAATGCCTATCTTACTCAGTAAGAAGCCAATAGAAGAGTCTGTTGAAGACAATCGGGTTCATTCAGGCAGTAGACGCACTACATCCAAGAAACCCAAACGAAAAGTACCCAAGTCATCTCTTGCTATCAAGAAGCCATTAAATGAAGAAGTCGATACCACTCATTTGATTCGCCTTCAAGTCAATCCCGCTCCACATCGTCGTAGAAAGCGTCCCAAGCGAACCAAAGATGATATTTATGTTCACGCTCCTCTTTTCTCTCGTTTATGGTTTGATAGATCAGGCCAAGCCCCTGATAACAATGGAAGTGTTTTCCTCAAGTCAGACAAGCCTAAAAGAAGAGCATTTGATGATATTTATGTTGGCACAAAACAATCATCTCTTTATGCTTGTGAACCTTTGGATTCAAGTATACCTTTGAAAGAACCTGTAGACGAAAAAAGCAATTTATTTGATATGCAGTTCAATTTGCATGTCATTCATTCGTTAGAGAGTGTTACCAAGCGTACAAGACATCTATTCGACCATGATCTAAGACGTATAAAGGGCTTAACGAACACTGTCTATTTACACCATCAACTCTTGACTCCATTGTTGTCTGCTACACCTGATTTAGCATCAGCTTATGAACACTTGAAGGAATCCTTTTCTAATCCAATTCTATTTGATGTGAATGTTCTTTGGCAAGACATTGACTCTGATGTGATAGATTTCTTGTTTTTCAAGGCTTCTCGCGATATCACTACTGGTTGCATTCAAGATGATAAGCATGATACTTTTTATGTGTTTGTATCTATCTGCTTGACACAATGGGTACCTCAACAAGATTATACAGAAAGATTGAAATCAACCGAGATATTTATGACACAAACACGTAGCTTAATGTGGACCCTATCCAGCTTGATTCATGGACAGCCCAAATCTACTATACCTTGGCAAACCATCATTAAGGCAGGATTGTTCTGTCTAGACTGGACATGTAGACTTCATCACTTGGGCGTACAGCAGCAAGAGTGGTCTGTCGTTCATTGCACTCAATTGTTGATAGATGCGCTTGTTTATGCTGGACATGATAACCAGTATGCAATCGAAGCCTGGGTCTGTCTGATTCAAATCATGTCTGTTTCTTCTCGAGGTGTTGGCTATTGCTTTTATGAAAAGATCTTCCTTGATCAGTTAAGATCAAGTATTAAGCGCCTTGAAAATGCTCCTGGTGAATACGAGCATAGAAAGACGAGTCGTAAATGGGCAGAAACCCTCAATTATATACTTGACAAGTACATGATGATGTAAAATAAAGCTGTGACACGAAGCGGAGATCAACCTTCATATACTGTTTGAGACTGTATCATGTTGCCCCTCTTTTTTTTTTCTGTTATCAATAATGTCAGGAAACAACCAACGTCTTAATATCTTTCCTACGCGAATGTATGATTGTTCTATACCTATCTATTCATGCTAAAATAAATCACTTAGGGCGCTCACTAACATGAAGCTCAAATTAAAAGGAGCTCAAACAGGTCATTCACTTTTGAAGCGTAAATCAGAAGCCTTGACAAAGCGTTTCAGAGGTATTACAGTCAAGATTGACGAGGTAAATCTAGCTGTTTATATCTAGAATAGATATAGACTCATGTTCTGTATTAGCTTAAACGCAAGATGGGCCAAGTTATGCAACTTGCTTCTTTTTCCCTCGCTGAAGTACAATACATTACAGGTGATATCAGGTTTGTGTATACAATGCGTATTCATGCGTATTCATGCGTATTCATATTATATCTAGTTACCAAATTCAAGAAGCATCCAAGAATGCTCAACTACGCGTTAGAGCCAAGCAAGAAAATGTCTCTGGTGTCATGCTTCCTGCTTTTGAAATGTATAATGAAGGAGGCAATGGTAAAAGCATGATTGTATTTGACGCGTTCTAATTCAACTAGCTTTTGAATTCACTGGTCTTGGTCGTGGTGGTCAACAAATCCAAAGAGCCAAAGAAGTTTATACCAAAGCTGTTGAGACTCTAGTAGAACTTGCTAGTTTGCAGGTATAGATTGAATTTTGTAATTGTGTCAATTAAGTTATGATAGACTGCTTTTGTTATTTTGGACGAAGTTATCAAGGCAACAAATCGCCGTGTGAATGCTATTGAGCATGTCATCATTCCTCGTTATGAAAACACAATTAAATACATCATTTCTGAATTGGATGAACAAGACAGAGAAGAATTCTTTAGGTAAAGAAATAGATAAAAAAAGACAGAGGGAAGGGGATCTGTGTTGATTGATTTTATAGATTGAAGAAAGTTCAAGGTAAGAAGAAGGACCGTGCTGCTGCTGAAGAAGCCGTTCGAATTCAAGAAGCTGCTCAGGCCGAACTTGAAGGACGTGAAGGTAAGCTAAATACATGAGAGTACCAATCTAATTTAATAAATAGGCCCAACACTTCATGCTGGAGAGGAGACAGGTCAAATTGATATATTGGAGCACGAAGATGAAGACGTTATCTTTTAGGTTATCTTATATACGAAATAGTTACCCGAATAAAGCATGCTTGTTTGAATCAAAAGACAAAAAGAGAGAGAATCTTAACGATGGGAGTCTTTGATTTTATACTTGAACAAAAAAAAAATGAGTAAGTTTCTTTGAAGAGACATTTTCAAGTACATAATAAAAAATATGCTTAGACATATCACAGAGGATCTATTTTAATATTCGAATAAACGACCATAGCCTAAGCTTTAGTAATCATTTATAGTAAAGAAAAAAACGATGTTCGTCACTACAAAAACAAAACGATGAGCTATCAAGCCGCATTTTGAACTGATATTGGGCTTTTCTGCTGCAATCAAAAACAAAGTTTGAAGATCTCAACAAGATATAATTTACAATGCAAAAATAACAACAGTTCTCTACTAATTATAGTTTTGTAAATTCAACACCTTAAGCTCATTCTACAACAGTGAAAGGTTGTGATTTTGTGAAAATCAAGTTCAATTTCGACTCTGCAAAAATCTTCAAGAGAATATAAATGCAAAATGTATCTCATTCAAACAAAGATTCAAGAGCTTGAAAAATAGACATGACTCCATTCATTGTACCACTACGTCGCCCTAATTGAAAGAACAAATCAGAATATACAAAAAAAAAAAGAAGGCTTGATTTTACCCAATCGGTTACCTGACCGTTAAAGCCAAGTGTAACCGTTGACATCTTTACCAGGTAATGTGCTCTCCTTTTTATTTTTTTTTAGGCTGCTACTATTTTTAATCAACATATCTAAATTTACATTCTCTTTAAAAAAAAACAAATCATTTAATGACTATTTGGAATAAATATTATATACGAGAAGGAAAGTACAAGAGTGAGGGAGGGAAGAGGAAGATTTTACAAATAATAATCATAAAAATGATGATTTTTTTTTGGTTGATATGTATAATTATTAAAGAAGATGTGTTGTATACAGAGAAAAGACTCAAAAATATTCAGTCTTACTAGGTGGCTCAGGAAAGTCCTCTAAATTTCGAAGTTTTTCATGCATATTGGTTCTGCGCAAACGGGTTGCATAAGCACTGATGGCTGAGGCAAAGTAAAACTAAAAAAAGAAATCAGCATGTTTTAGGAAACAAAATGTGGCTGGTTTCTTTGACATACCTGTATGAAGCATATTATCATTGAAACGACTGAGAAAATGATCATAAAGTTTCTGTAGCCAACTGCACAACTGTCTAATGTCTCATCTGCATAAGCTTCGGCACAAGCAGTGATGATAGTTGATCGATTGAGGCCTAGAATGATGATGCTTGCAATGCTTACAATGAATTGTAAAGTAGCTACCGTCCAATAAGCTAATTTGAAGACTGCAATCATTTTTCTATGTTGCTATTTTAAAAAAAAAAAAAAAAAAAACTGAGCCCATTTTCTTTCTTTTCTATTTGGATGGCTTACAGTAATACTGCCAACGACACCAAAAAGAGAAGCAAGAGCGAAAATAATTGAAACAGCAATGGTTGTATAGTGAACAGCTGTGAAAGTGACAGAATTGACATTGTAACCATCGTATACGCTAACTAGAAAACAAGAAGAGGAATTAGTTTTTTTTTTTGAAAAAAGTCAAATATCAGCCATACCTCCTGTGGATCTTGACATAAAGAGTCCAACTGTAGAGGCAATGTAGACAGCCTATTGAAAAAAACAAATTAGTTATGATGTACGTCAAGAGTCAATCGCATTTACAGATGAAATCAAAGCAATGATCAAAATACCAGCTCTATATGAACAATGAGTAAGGTTGTTGACTTATTTTTTTTTTTGTTTATACCTAAGAGGAACACAACAGCAGCATTTATAATGGCCCATGGTTAGTTTGTTAGAAATAAAAAAAAAAGTAAAAAAGAAATTGATGGCTCAAACGAAAAAAATGTATTCGGTTTTAAATGCTTTTTTGACGAAGCCTCATAGTGATCTATAAACGGCTATAGAATTAAGCCCAGATGTGTGATACAAAAGAGGTTCACTCTGTCATCTAAACAGGCTTACCTGGATTTTTTCTTAGAAAAATCTTTGGCTGCTGCTGTTTTTAAAGAGGAACTTTGGAGTACAAAATGAAAATATGTGCTGAATTGAAAGGAAATAACAGAATTGAATATAGTCATCAAAAAGATAAAAATACTATAATAAAAAGGTATCGCAAATCAGGTACATTTGTTGACACAGGTATATTTTTATTAGCCACTGTATAGTTTCAACTCAGTGTAACAACTCGCAATTTTAAAGTTTCTGGATTTACTTGCTTTTGGCTTGTAAACATTCCCTTATGTCAAGTACAGAAACAGACCAGTGATAAACATTCACAATTTTAAAGAAAGACTCTTACTCGCATTGACTTTTGTTTTCTTTGTTAGCAAAAAAGTATTCGTTAAATCAACCTACGTCTAATATACAACAAACAAGTAAAAAAGGGTTTATTGCTTAACACTATATGCCCATTAAAAAGCATGCTATTTTCGGGTTTGTTTTAAAATATCGCAAGTGAAAAAAAAATAAGGATGCCGAGAAGACACACACGTATATAGTCTTGGGCGATCACACACCTCTTACTATTTAAATCTCCTTTTGACTGTCTACCAATCTAACCGCGTTCTTCACGTTGCACACTTATGTTTTTATTCATTTTGAAACGTGATTACTTCCTATGTTTATTTTTAACTCTCTCTATTTTTTCTTTTTTCTCTCTTTTTTTGTTATTATTTTCAAGAAACAATGGTTTCGTTGAAACAATTCGCCTTTAGCCCAGCTTTTGGATTATTGGCTGCGACGTTCAATAGTTGGGCACAAGTGTATGCACAAGAGGATGATTCAGGTATAAACTAGTCCCTGCTTCTTTAAAGCTATTTATTGACAGCTCAATCTTTTGTTTCTTAGGTGATGGCTCGGATGATGGGACTGGAGAAGATGGCTCAGATGATGGAAGCATTGAAACAACCACTTCATATGATGATAGCCAATCTACTACTACTACAGGTACATTCTATTGTTTTATCCAATTAAAAAAAAATTATTTATAATATAATATAGATACACCCACAATAGCAACAACAACGGACACTACTACTATTACCACTACAATTCCACCGACAACCAACGCGATAGCGACTACAACAGACGCCCTCCCTATTACTACTACTACCACTACCTTACCCACAACCGACCCAGTTGTGACAACAGATCCAATTACGACTACAACAGATCCAGTTGATACATTTTCTAGTTCAATGATGGTGCCATCTTCTATTGTGAGTACAACACCTACTGAGGCAGCCATTAGTTCAGGCTCTTCTACCAATAAGGGTGCTATTGCTGGTGGTGTTGTTGGTGGCGTTGTTGGTGTTGCATTGATCGGTGCCCTTGCATTTTTATTTTTGCGCAAAAGAAAAGCTAAATCGGCTGCAGATCGTGAAGTCTTTAGGCCCGAAGACGATGAAGACGATGTGAATCAACCTATGCAACCCAGTTACAATACTTCCATGTCAAGTCCAACGTCTGTCCCTCCTCCTCCTCCTCAACATACTTACCTTGTTGATGATTATCAACGACCTACCTATTAACAAGTTTTGTATGCCCTTGTGTATTTCTATTAAAAATAAAAATTATTCTTATTAATAACAAAGGAGATCTGTTTCATTCAAGATGGCTCCTATTGCCCATGATCAATAGTCTTTATCTAGAAAGACTCAACATTTTCTTTTGTAGTATAGCTAATGAAAATCTACAGCAAAAGTTAAGATTATATCGAAATAAACATTGTTTTTTCTCGATCAAGTATATATCTGCATGTCTTTGTAAATAAAAAAAAAAAAAAAAAAAAGATAAATAGGAGACAGGCTTAAACATGCACATTGAATTCAAATGGGTTATTGTTTGTGCATAAATATTCATTGTTACACTTGTAGTGATACACAAGAAAACAATAGGTTTGTGTTTTTGATCTTGGAAAGAGAATCAGGAGTCTCTATTTATTTAATGTATACATTTACAGTTACCTTTTGTGATAAGACAAAGTTTAAGAAAAAAAAAAGCTTACATATATCAAGGAAAACAGACAAATAAAACAAGAAAGTAATTTCTTCTCCCACATTGGACTCCCTTTTCCAATAAACTTTATTATAATCGTATCGTATGCTGTAGAAACAAGTCTCCTTTACCTATGTTTTATACTATATATAAAAAAAGAACGTTTTTTCTTTCATTTTCATTTTTTTCTCTTTTACTTTGAATTTAGTATATATCTTGAAGTTGGCCTATAGATTTTATATCAGTGAATATTTTTTGGTTGTAAATATATAAAAAGGCACAGAATTCTTTTTTTTTGGTCCTGTTTCCCGAGAATATTGCCTGATATAATGTCTACTGATCACCAACAAAAAGAAGAGATAAATTCTTCACAAATTTCTATCAAGAGTAACCAACTGTACATGGAAGATAGTTATATTCAATACGACCTCCAAGTGGCAAATGTCATTGCTGAGGCTGACTATCAAGATTATTGGGAACAAGACAAAGAACAGACTAATGATGATGTGCAAGATGACTCTGATTCTTTGCTTAACCTTGTCATGGGTGTTCAAAACTATTTGGCTGAACAAAAGACAATCCGAACAGAAGAGTATAACTCACCACTTTATGATCTGCAATACAAAATGTACATCTACATGCGTCAAAAAGCATTTGAGCTTGGTTCTCGACCCTAGTTGCTTTCAAATTACTTTTCCCTCCGTTTTTTTTTTTCTTAAATCCCTTTCTCATGTAGTCTACTTTCCTCCTTAACGTAAAAATAAAGATGTTCTTTATAACATTCTATAAATACACATACTTTCTATATATACAGTTAAACAGATGAAGAATAAGGTACAAATTCATGTTGCACAGAACCATAGTGATGATAATTAACATGGATAGGTCTCTTGGTGATAAAAGTAGATGAAATATCACTTGTATCATCTTCTACTAAATCGTCAGAGTCTTCAATCGGCTGTCGACATTCTTCAATGAGTCTTCTTCTTTCATCTCGAATAGGATGTTTAGATACATCTTTTGGGTAAAGAACATAATGTTGAATCAAGAAGAACGTATCATAAAATACAACAATACAGCCAAGTCCACTAAGATATATTTAAAACATATTGTTATCTACTCCTACTTACAGTTTCACATTGTCCTAGAGTGTTATATTTAGATTATTATATCATTTTATATCCTCTTTTTTTTTACCCCTTCAATACCAGACCAATCTCCATCAATGTAGGCGTCCAAAAGTAATTGAAAAATGGAAAGAATACCACCTGATAAGTCCTAATACAAAATCAATGGTTTTGTACTGATGTATGGTTGAATTTTACCCATCGAATATACTCAATACTCCAACCTTGAGTTGATTGTCGTCTATAGTTGAGCCATACCTTATATCCCTTCATTAGTAAAATATTAGTAGCCTTTTTGCTTACCTGAGGAAGATATTTAATAAAACTGACGGCTAACATGACAGAACTAAGAAAATACATGAAATCAATGGAAGTTGCGCCACCATATTGTGTTGTAGCCAACAAAAGAACTGCAGCTATCATATTCAACCAAACAAATGATGCAGCAAAAGAAGAAATATGTTGGCTCCTGTGTTTCTGTACCATATGGTTAACAAGGTCAATCAACAGAGTATGGCCCTACCTTATAAATACATGCTTGTAACAGAATAAAAAAAGACAATAAAAACCCATGTACAGAAAAGACAACATCGTTTAGACGCACTAAACTATTCTCACTATGTGGGTGTCTCTTGTGATCTTAAATAGGTGTATCAATACAAGAAAATAAATGATGTTCACCTTACATTCATGTTTGATTTGATCATTAAAATAAAACGACAAATTATAAATCTAGTTGCATTGTTCAACATCAACCTTTTTTCTTGGTACGTATTTACCGAATAGCAAAAGAATCCAAGTACATTATAAGACACAAAGTCAATTGATAATCCTCTTACACTTTCAAATATTAAGCACTCATTGTTATTATTTCAAGGAAATTTACCTCTTTCTTTTCCAGTTTAAATAAGCTTGTGGATAAAAACTTATTGACCATACAATGACATAAGACTATAGACTACGTCAATAGACATGCTTGTTTCTATACTATTTACCCAACCAACTACTTCTGAGAGAAGATCCCAAAAAGTAGATTCTGTCAGTTCATCTCGAATATTCATAAGTGAAATAAAAAATGAAAATATTTTTTTTGTTCTTCTGAACTCAGCAATAAAAGCTTTTTAATGCACCAAGATGATGCTTGAAGACACTCTGTTTTCTGTTGATGATTTGTTATAATGCTTACTTTAAAATAATATGAATAAAAAAAAACCAGTGCTTGGTATTGCCGCCCTTGGCATCAATGACAGCCTGACATCTGTCTTTCATGCTGTCAACCAAACAGACTAACAAATCATCACTGATTTTGTTCCTCCAACAGTACTTCCTTTAATTCAGTGGTATTTTTTATACTACGTTTTCTACTCTTGACTTTTTGCTCAAGAACCCGCCACAGGTGCTCAATGGGATTTAAATCTGGACTTTGTGCAGGCCAGTATTCAAACCCCTTGATCATATGTAGGGTCTTCCAACTACAAGCTACAGCACCAATATGGCATGTCGCCCCATCCTCTTGAAATAGAAAGCGCGAGCCATCCTGAAAATGCATGTCTATGAGCCAAGACTGAAATTTCTCTTACAAAATCTCGATATATCTAGCCTGACCCATAGAACCTTCTACTACGATGTTCCTTATGACGAATTTCTTTAATTTGAATCATCAAATTATTTCACTCTTGAAATATAACATGTAAATGTAGATGCAGGGAAATTGAGTCATACTCTTCATTAACATGGGCCTGACACAATTAAGTAGAGAGCAGGGTCTTTGCAACCAGTCAGCTCTATGCACTTTAAGATTTAGATGCTGTTCTTTCTTTCTTGTGTGATAGAGTCTCAATTCAAGACGCAACTTTTATACGAATCAAAAAGTGGTATCTTTTTTCAAAAGTAGTTCAGAGGTTCATATAAGCTATTCATAGAGCTTTATCACCCTTTGCCAGTTTAGTGCAATGTAAACATTGTATTTTTGAGTTTAAATTTATAAGCATTGCCCTTGATGTACAACTTGTTAATGCGAAATAAAAGGAACTCTGTCGCGAACAATTTCATCAATTCTGTTATTTATACTATTCTGGATATTTGCTCTAATCTATTTTTGATATCTTTTGGAGACTTACCGTATATCACAAAGGTCTCATTTACTTCATACTATAGCAAAGTATAATTGCCTCTCTTTCATGAAATTCTGCTAATCACTGATTACAAATATATTTTGACTGGTTCTCAATTGACCTTATTGACATACACTAAATGATGATTTGCAATTAGTGGCATATGCTGAAAAATAGATTTGATCGATGTAAAAGTGCCCTTTTCTATAGACCTTATTATATGCAACTGTCGTTGCTAGTACCGTCATTAACAAGACACCACTACATTTATTTTTGATACTCTACTGTAAGTTTAACTGTATTTAATCAAATACAGAAAAAAATAGAGTCATTGGATTCACCAAGTTGTTAGCTGTTATTGACATATGACTTTTAATGAAAAGTATAGCTTTATTCATATGTGTTGACATTCTGGTTCTTTTAGAATCGTAAATTTACGCGTATAAATGCCAAGTTTGAATTTAATCGGTCAGACGATAAAATGTTTTGGTTGAAATTAAAAAATGCACATATTGCTAATAAAGAATTCCTCCCCTTAAATTTCCTTTTTTAAGAAATATTGCAAGGTTATAGTGCTTACCGAACGGGTCAATCCATCATGAGATGACAAGCGATGTATTTCGCCGATACTTATGCATAAACAGATTATTCATTCAACCAATCAGATTCATTTCCCCACACTTTATGAATTTACCACTTATTTTGATAATCACAAGAACCGCAAAGTTACCCATCATAACTTCATTACTTTTCAACCTCCCCCTTTATAATTCTGGGACCCCCTTTTTTCTCCTTATTTGTGTTTATATATTTAGTCTTCATTTCATTTTCTCTCTGTTTCTCTTTCTTTCTTTTATGTTGTATCATGTCCAAATCAACAAGCCAACCAACAAAACGAGTCAAAGTGACTTTAGCTTGTGTGATTTGTCGCAAAAAGAAAGTCAAATGTGATGGTATTCAACCTACTTGTTCTCGATGTCAATCAATTGGTATCTGTTGCCAATATTCAGATCCTCCTAAAAAGAGAGGACCACCTAAGGGATATGTTGAAATCATTGAAAATCGTGCACACCGGATTGAGTCTCTGTTGGGGCAACAACAACAGCAAAAACAGCAACAGCAGCAATCTTTATTAAGATGTACTGACGTCAATTCATTATCAAGTAGTCTATTTTTGTATTTAACAAAGATATTTAACCATGTTGCACATAGTACAAGAGAAACCATTAAACCCATTACTTTTCTTGATTGCTGGTGCAGTAAACGCAAAGAATGCACACGTACGTAAAAATTATGAAGATAGCATAAGAAATAGAACATTGATAAGGTCCATTTTATGAATTTTTTCTAGGGCAGCAATGGCATGATACACGATTTTTTAATGCATGAAACCTGGATACAGTATTATTTTGACTACTTTAATTGCATTTTTCCTGTTCTGTCAAAAAGCCAGTTCCAATTTCAGCTAGAGAACAATAGCCTTCACCCACTCTTAAGGCTGGCTGTGTTTGCCTTGGGTTGTCGCTTGCACCAGGGTAACCAGGAGGCTGACCTTGTTCAACAGTTCCACTCAATAATATCTCATGATATGTTACCTGATATTTCTATAGTACAGGTAACGTGATTTTTATCATTGTCATATTTAAACTGTAGATTAGGCTCTTGCTATCATGTGTTGGTATTCGTGTCTTGCGGGTGATATGCAACAATGCCATTCACTTCGCCATTATTTGGCTACGATGGTTCATAAATTAAATTTGGGGTATGAGTCTACAAATCGTTCCCAAGATATGCATTTGACAGAAATGAAAAGACGCGCCTTCTGGACATCTTTTGTGCTTGATCAATGGCTTGCTAGTTGTACAGACACAAAATCCCTGATCATTCATGGCGATTGCAAGTATCCTCAGCTGGAAGAAAGTCAGTTGTCTATTCTCTACTCTCAACAACAGCAGCAGCAAGCAGAATTGAGTTTGCCAGATACGCTTGAATCAGCTTTTCAGATCAATTCGTTTAAAGAAATGATACGATTAGCTCATATTGTGGGCGATATTGCTTATGGTCATCAATCGCAGTTGGAATCCAATTTGACTGAATGGTTATTGCAGCTGCCTTCTTATCTTGATTTTAATAGTACACAACTCAATAAGCCTTCACCTATAACCAAGATATATCGCATTCTTTATTATACTGCTCAAATCATGATGAGCCATAAACAACAACGCCAAAACATACTTAGTTCAAGTATCTGTACAACAGCTGCAAACACTATTATTCATATCTCTGAGCATATGGTAGCCTCAGGACAAAAGGCTTATCTCTCAAATGTCTTTTTCCTTTCCTTGACATTAGCAACTTCCATTCATTTAGATAACACACTCATGAATGGAAAAGAACATGGGCCTGATAAAGTCAATTTGATCAAAAGCATCTCACTGATTAAAGATCTCAACTCAACCTGTCTCTCTCGTTTTGAATTTGATCAACTTTTGGACCATTTCTTGCTTGACCGCTGCGATATTCGCTTGGAATCTGTCTATCCTTCTCCTTCCACTCCCAACATTGCACCAAGAAAGTCAAAGCGATCTTTTCATGAGATGGAAAACGACTTGCCATTTTTTTCCCCTCCTTCAACACCTGTAACAGAATCAAGTACAACTACAATTGCTGTGCCTCTGACAGAATCATTTGATATTAATCAACTGTTAGTCATTGATGAATGGCCAGCAAATTGGACAGATATTTTGGACCAACAGACGATTGAATCGTGTTCAATTACTTATTTGACACCTTCACAATCACCATCACTAAATTTAAAAGAAGAAAACTTATTTATGCAACAATACCAAAGACATCCATTTTCATTTTCATTTAGTTTATTGTAGCCACTTTCTTTTTTTTTTTTTTATGATGATATGCTTTTTCTTATGTATATATTTTATCTATGTAGATGTTTATTGCTTTTCTTTCTTACAGATATTATGATTTCCCTCCTCCTCCCCTCCCTTTTTTCCCCTTTAATTACGCTTTTCTTGTTCTTTACTCTTTTTAAATATATGTATATATATGCAAACTAATCAACCTCAAGAAAAAATTTTGGATATTTTTTAATCAATCTGATACACTTGGCACCAAAGAGACATAGAAGTCATCTGAGTCACTTCTAAGTGCTCTATGCCTGTCTTCTTCGGGCTCAACACCATCCCTAAGCGTCTTGCAATGCTTCAACATAGTAAAAGCCAAGGTGTTCTTGAAAGCTGCATGTGATGGAATAGTAATAGAATCCCTATGATTGGTGAATAAGAACACAATGTAAAACAACCAGTAGTCTCGTTGCTCCATTGGAGCCATATTGTCTTTTATTCAATACAATAGCTGATAAAAGGTGCAAATGGAATAAGATATCAAGTTTGTCATTCTTCATAAGGTGAAATGTCACTCTTTTCGCCAGTTACAGTATTGTACCAAGTATTATCATCCATTTCTACCCAACCAAACATATCGGCAGCTCCTTTCGTTTCTAACATAGCTGATTTAGAGTTATCTTCTCCGATAATGACTCTTTCATGAAACAGCTGGCGTTTTCTTTTACGGAATAATTGAGGAGGAATGATCGATTTGTTTCTTTCTCCTAGAGGTGGGGTATAATAGGTAGACAAAGTTGTCATCTTGCCGTTGTCACTTCTATTGCTACTAGTTTCACCATTTAATGAAGAATTATAAGATCTATTTATCTTATCGTAGAGTCCGATGAGTTTAATAGCTTCACTTTCGTTACGTTCCTACAAATAAACAAAATATCAGCATATATCAAAAAAGAGATCCAAGTATTTTCTTACAATAAGGTATACAAGACCCTTTAAAGTGTCAATAAATTCCGGCAATTCTTTGATATTTTGGGGAAATCGAAACCTGTTTTGGCATACAGCAACGAAAAGGCCTTCTCGAAAAAGATGAACTGACACCAAACGTGCCTCGAGCCCGCAAATCTGAATTCCCCAACCAACTGAGTCTCTTCCCAATCCTGCTTCCATATGACGATCACATATTTCTTTTGCTTCTCGAATAAATTTGCTTCTATCATGGATAAGCTTGTCGGCATCATGAGTGTTTACCGCAACTTCTCCAGCACATAAATCAATTTCGTTTCGACCATAATCTACTAGCAAACGTGCATCAATCTTGAATCCTTTGACTTTTTCATGATCAAAATATTGGGCTTGTTTTCGTTTAGTGGTGTATAGGTTTGTCGTCTCTCCTTGCTTCATTCTGATGATCTTTTTCATAGATATAATTTTCTTGATAATAGGAAACCAAAGGGCGTACACATCTTGTTCTGAAATAGAACCATTGTTTTCAATGATACCGTTAATTAAATCCGTATCTTGATGAAGTACAAGGACGCTATAAAATAGAATGAGCTTCTTTTTTTTCTCGTCTCTAAATAATCTTTCACTTGCATATGTTTCAATATTTCAAGAAAAATATAATTGACCTCACTTGTTGATTCAAGGCTTTGGATTTTCGCTATGTATTTTAATGCGACAAAAGCACCCTTCCTGGTGGCAAGTTGAGCAACAGTGGACCAAGTATCAATGACGGTTTTTGGAATAGTTGTTGTTGTTTTGAGTTTGTATTTTTTGTTAAAATAGTCTTCCAGCTGCTTCCATTCTTGATTTGAAAAAATATACTTCTGATACGCGTCTTCATTATGAGTTAAATCCAAGATCGAGCTTAGACCAAGTTCCATCACTAATTTGGCTTGAGTACCAACGTCAACTCCTTTTACATATTCGTTATGAATATTCACAGCTTCTTGTTTAATTCGTTTGCCCACACTTTCGGCTTGATTTTCTGTCGTAAAGACATTGTCACTCTCTTCTATGGCTGATTGCGTTAATGGTGTCTGTAGTTCAACAGTGCCATCATCTTCTGAACTTGAGTCACTGCTATCCACATCCAAAGCCTTCAGAAACACGTCTGCTTCATATTTTGCTGTTTGATATTCTTTTGCTGCGTTCGCCAAGTTCTTCTGCAATTTTGATTTACTTCTTAAATTATGAGTTGTCTCGATTATCTTTTGGTTTTGTTTTCCCAAATTCATCAACTTTAACTGAGTACTGACGACTTTCTGAAGATCAGCTTTATTCTTCGGGTTTAGAAAGTAACTCCTACAAGCTTTACTATATTTTGACAATCCAATATTTGTGGCAAACGAAGTTGTTACAGAGGCAAAAAACTCCAAGATCATTCGCGTAATTGACTCTTTACTAACTTGCTTATTGTTGTTTTTCAGTGCTTGTTTTACCAATTTTTCGTTATTTGTCCAATGTTCCACTTTTAATCCACTCAAAACAGGGTTTATTTTTCGCTTATTACAATCAATTAAACTTATTGTAAGCTTGGGGCTAATTCCACTAACAACAGGCTTTTTGGTAACTTTAAGTTTAGGCATATGAAGAAGGTTGGTTTTGTATAGTGAAATTGAATTAGCTGTTTAAAAAAATTGGATACTTGGTACACGGACCAAAAATGACGTCAGTGTTTTCATCTGGAATTTAATTTGTTTGCATGAATTAAACAGATTTCAAGGACATAGTTTATTAAAGTCTTCATAGGTTTTCATAAAAAGGCGTAGATAGAACATAAATGAATAGTCATTTGAGCTGCATAATTTAGGGAATGAAGCTCTAAGGGTTTATGATCCAAATTGAGTATTGAAGTGTTGAATTTTCTAAGTTTTCCCTTTAGGATTCGGCTGAAATCAACATAATAGAAAGACACAAAGGAGTGTATTGGGGTGATAAGTATTGACGAGCTCTAGGCTGATTAAAATAAAGTAAAATTGAGATTTATAATGAATTCTTTTTTCATCTGTTTCAAGTATTTTTCCAATGTAGTCGTATACAAGAACAGGTTTTTCATAAGTATCCGCTACAATTTGTGAGCAAGTGAAGGTTGAAAACTATAATTCTGGATTACTGAGACAAAGAGACACCTTGGGCTGAAGTCTTTCGATTATCTTTTGCTCTCCATTTTGGCTAAGGCCCCAGAAGTGACAATGGTTTTGTACAGAGTATATTTATACTTCATGTACGTGATAATCATGTCATCTTTCATCTGTTTCCAGTTTTTCTGGTCAGTAAAGACTCCAAGACTCACCGCGTGAAAACCACAGTTGCCATCAGCACCAGCGCTATGAATAGCGGAAATGGCTTTAAGAAGCTGTACTGTGGTGTTTAGGTTGTGAAAAGAAATATAGAAAACAGAAAAGAAAACAGAGAAATACAGTGAGACTGTTCAGTACTTCTTTATTACAAAAATAAATGATAACCCTCTAAGATATATCTTTTCCAGGTTGTCTTTTATACTACCTGATTTATTGACTAATTGTGATTATTGATTATTGATTATTGATTGCTTAACACTTTGACAGCTTGTGCCTGGGAGTTGACTATGTAGATTCTCCTTTAGTCCTCCTGGTTATCTAAAAGGTACAATTATGGTTTCCTTTTTGTAAATATCCATATTATCCCAGTTACAGTTATTTACTGTCATTATACAATGCTTACCTTATATTTATGATGTATAGCGCTATAAGTGATTATTCATTTATATGATGAAAGACTATTTATTATATTTTGTATTGTAAAGTGCTCAGATCACCACATATACTTGCAGGTATTTGGAAACTTGATCTTTGCTGACATTGCGGTACGTTAGCAGACTTGTAAAAAATAGTTAGAAAACACAATAATAGAGAAGTAATAAATAATTTCCACTATCTTGTTTTATTTCAAGTCAGTCCTTTCTTATCTGATTTATGTCCTCTTTATACTATTCTGAAATTTGGATTGTAGGACGTTTTTATTTTGAATTATATAGTCTTTTCCTACGACAATGATTATGCATTTATATATGGCCAATGTTGACATGCTTGATCGACGGTTTAGCTCTATATCAAGTACACAATTATATTGTACTACTGTTGTCAATGCTAGTGAACTTTTAATCCATATTAAGTTTTTTGTTATTTTTGATTGGAGTTTTTAGTTCGTATACCAAGTGTTGACCTAAAAGTGTAACGTCATCGTTTTTGCTTTCGGAGTGTATATTTCTTCTATTTTGTCCACGTACTAAGAATTGACCCAAGTTTTTAAATTTTTTGCTAACAAATGAATAGTTATAGAGGTTAAATGTATAGCAAGCTCATATAAGTCCATGCTATTATTCCTTTTCAAGGCGGAACGTATGGTTTTATGCCAGTATTGTGGTCTAAGCATTGTCTCTTATTTGCACAGTGTTATGCATGGTTTACCCACCGATCTCAATACGCGCTGTGTTCTACGGACTGGCAAGCATTTGTAAAATCCATGCTATTATTCCTTTTCAAGGCGGAACGTATGGCTCTGGGTCAGTATTGTGGTCTAAGCATTGCCTCTTATTTGCACAGTGTTATGCATGGTTTACCCACCGATCGCAATACGCGCTGTGTTCTACGGACTGGCAAGCATTTGTAAAATCCATGCTATTATTCCTTTTCAAGGCGGAACGTATGGCTCTGGGTCAGTATTGTGGTCTAAGCATTGCCTCTTGTACAATGTTATGCATGGTTTACCCACCGATCTCAATACGCGTTGTGTTCTACGAACATGACAAGCTCATATAAGTCCATGCTATTATTCCTTTTCAAGGCGGAACGTATGGTTTTATGTCAGTATTGTGGTCTAAGCATTGTCTCTTATTTGCACAATGTTATGCATGGTTTACCCACCGATCTCAATACGCGTTGTGTTCTACGAACATGACAAGCTCATATAAGTCCATGCTATTATTCCTTTTCAAGGCGGAACGTATGGCTCTGGGTCAGTATTGTGGTCTAAGCATTGTCTCTTGTACAATGTTATGCATGGTTTACCCACCGATCTCAATACGCGCTATACTATTTTGTACCATATTACCAGAGCTAGGCACGAATTTCGTTATTTGTTCCATTAAGCATATTTATGATTGGGTGAGTACCACATTGAAAGAGCAAGTGAAGAAAATACTTTACTTTTTTGACCTATGCCGTATTTTTTGAAGAACTTTGTGCTACTTTTTGTCAAAAGAATCTTTGATATTCTCAAAGCGCCAATGGACTACACGACTTTACCAAGATATTAGAAGGCCTCGGTTATCTGAAAGTAAGTAAACAACGCAATTTTAATTATAGATATAGATTTCAATACCAACATTTTGTTTTATTAGCAGGTATCCATCGAGCTTGTTGAACTCTACACTATCAATGACATGCTTCACTCCCTTAGCCGACAATGTTGGTTGCAGCAATAATAACTATGATGTTGACACAATGATTAGAACTTTGTACTAAATTTTATCTCTAGAATCAGGTCAGTGTCTGTTATACCTCCGTTATTATTTGCTAATTCAAAATGCTGTTTATTTATAGAGAGTGATTATTGGAGAAAATTGTTCTGTTGTGTGTAAACCCGAAAATACTATGTTTAGATGGGTATAATATTGTAACTGGTGAAAAGAGTGATATTTTACCTTATGAAGAATGACAAACTTGATATCTTATTCCATTTGCACCTTTTATCAGCTATTGTATTGAATAAAAGACAATATGGCTCCAATGGAGCAACGAGACTACTGGTTGTTTTACATTGTGTTCTTATTCACCAATCATAGGGATTCTATTACTATTTTTTTTATTGGACAAGTTGTCGTGTTTTTGGTCCATATAGAATAAAAGCTTAGGTTGTTTACTTAACAAAAATGATATTTAATGTAGTCACTATTTGCATCAATCACAGCTTAGTTTGGTTGGTCATATCTGTTACTAATTCATCCCTTTCTTATAACCTAATGTAAGTAATAATATGGATACTACTTATGTATCTCATGCTCTACTTAATTTCTAAAATTTTATTTTTTTTACAATGAAAATAAGGGTAGCAACCTTTGCCACCACACCAGTCCGCTTATACACCAGCCAACTGATGCAGTTCAAGAATCAAATAGTGAAGCACAAGCAAGACTGGGACAAGAAGAAGGCACTACCGAAGGAATGTATACAAGAACTCAAATGGTGGTTGTAAAACCTCAACAAATGGAACGGCAAGTCTTTCATCAACCACGAACCAGCCAAAACAGTCTACGTCGATGCAAGCAATACAGGATGGGGCTGCCACTTTGGCGATCTAACTGCTTACGACCACTGGATAAGAGACGAAGTCGACCAGTCAATAAATTGACGAGATTTCAAGACCTTTCCTCAGTTGCACAACAAGATTTTGATACGCACGGACAACACAACATCGGTGGCGTACATCAACAAGCAAAGGGGGGAAGACAAAATCGCTATCTTTGATGAAGCTTGCAACTCGGCTTTAGAAGTGGTACCTGAAACGCAATATTTTGTTCTAAAGGTTTTTATGAATGCAGTTACCAAGCAAGCTCCATCTCTAGCAATACACCGTCCAACAATTGACTTAAAACCAAGAATTTTTTTGATGCCGCTGAAGGATATTGATGTTTCTTAGGCTGAAGATCCCAATACATTCTGTAGAGAAATTTATTTCGACCTCAAATCCGATTGTCTGTAAATAAATGTTTATATTCTAAAACCTGCTTGGCTCATCTTTATAAGACCGGCATGTAGAACTCCGGGCCGAATGTGTCCTACAAACAATATATTTGGGGGGAGGTTGAATTGTGGGGGGACGCACTTGAGCCGACAACGGGGAAGAAAAGCACCTTGAAGCTTAGATCATGTTGAATCTTCCTCTTTTTCATATATCTCAATATGGTACGCATCACGACAAACACAAAGATAGACAGATGGATGGATGGATGGATGGATTAACATATCAATTTAAATAGGCTCCTGCTAAGAAGTCCACTGGAAAGAAGGTTGCTCCTGCTCCTTATCCCATCAAGGGCAAGCAAACCACTAAGGCTGCTGCTAACCCTTTGATCGAAAAGACCCCCAAGAACTTTGGTATTGGTCAAGACATCCAACCCAAGCGTGATGTCTCTCGTTTCGTCAAGTGGCCTCAATATGTCAGACTTCAACGCCAAAAGAAGATCATCTACCAACGTCTCAAGGTCCCTCCTGCTTTGAACCAATTCACTCATGTCTTGGACAAGAACACTGCCACTCAAGTCTTCAAGTTGTTGCACAAGTACAGACCTGAATCCAAGGCTGAAAAGCGTGATCGTCTCCGTGCTGCTGCTGCTGCCAAGGCTGAAAAGAAGGAAGTTGCCAAGACTGACAAGCCTGTTGTTGTCAAGTACGGTATCAACCACATCACCGCTTTGATTGAAGCCAAGAAGGCTCAATTGGTCATCATTGCTGATGATGTTGACCCCATTGAATTGGTCCTTTGGTTGCCCGCTCTCTGTCGTAAGATGGGTGTCCCATACTGTATTGTTAAGGGTAAGGCTCGTCTCGGTACTCTCGTCCACAAGAAGACTGCTACTGCTATTGCCTTGACTGAAGTCTCTGAAGCTGATAAGGCTGAATTGGCTACTGTTGTCTCTGCTGTCAACACCAACTTCACTGCCAAGTGGGAAGAAGAACGTCGTCACTGGGGTGGTGGTATCATGGGTCCCAAGTCCAACGCCAAGATGGCTAAGCGTGCTGCTCTTGCCGCTAAGGAAATTGCTGCTCGTCAATAATTTTAATTCTTTAAACATTAATAAAGAGTTATTTTCTTTAGGAGAAATAGACTTTTTTTTTCTATGCATTGTAGAAATTTAATTATGAAATCTTAATCCCCTGAATTTGACACATTCTTTTTATAGGCTATAAAATTGATTTGTTTTTTCTTTATCTTTTCCTTTATATTCCTATGAAACACTATTGCTCTTTATTCCTTGTCTGGACAAGAAGTATCGTTTTGCTTTTATCTATTCTGATTGTCATCTTGTCACTGTATGTTTATAATAAGGATACACAACCTATTTTTTCATTACTCAATCAACAACAAGAGAATTTGGTGAACGATATGATTGAGAATAAACGACTGATTGCAACGTTAGTAGCTGCTCAAGCGTCTATTTTCTGTCCTCTCTTCTTACTTTTAAACCCACAAGATCACCCAGAAAACAAACACCATCTGATCCTACTTGAATCATTTATGCCTAGTGGATTAGCACTCAGCTGGATCTTTTGTATCTCATTTGAAGACCGAATCAATGCGCTTCACACTGCATCAAAATCGATATTGGCCTTGTATCTAGAATACCATTTAAAGTATGTGATCGTTGTTGTACTTTTATTAGAAGTGTTGGTCATTTTGGCATCATCCATATATGCTTGTCAAGCAAAACAACCCATTCAACTGCCTTTGGATGTTGGACAAGAGGAACAAGGGAAAAATTAATGTTTAGTCTCAAGTGAATTAAGTTTATGGAAATAAAGAACTGTGTTACTACTTAAACACTTCTGATTACCTCTTTCTTTCTCCTTTTTTCTCTTTCTCTCTCATCAAAATGGAAAAAGCATATCATTTGGTTCAAGATCGACTATCTTCTTTGTCTGAAAGCAGAAAAATAGTTATCACTAGCATAACTGCTGCTACAGCAGCAGTTGTCCTTTATCGTCTTTTCTCAAGAGAGAAAAAGGACCCTTTACTAAAAGAAATCCCTATGGCTCGAAACTGTTATCCGGTTTTAGGCCATATGTTATCGTTAGGTAAACATCCTGGGCGCACAGTGGATCAGTGGCATAAAGAATTGGGCCCCATCTTCCAGATCCGTATGGGTATTCAGACTTGGGTGATGATTAATGATCCTGTCTTGGCTCATACTGTTTTTTCCAAACATGGTATGCAGGTTTCTGACCGAGCTTATAACAAGTACTGTATCACGCACTATGCCAAAGGTGGAAAGTAAGTTTACACAGTCAAAGAAGACAAGTGACTCATCAATTTAGAGGCGTTGCATTCGTGCAACCTAGAAAGAATTGGAAAGAAGCTAGAACTGCAGGTAAAAAAAAAGAGAGACATAAACACTTGTTTTGACTGGGCATGGTAGTACTTTCTGTTCTTTCGCCTAAGCAGATTGAAACAGTATACCTTCATTTGGTTGAAGAAGAATCGAAACGACTTATCGATAAGCTTTTGTTAGATACATCATCACATGTTTCCGAAGGGATTGTAGTTAACAAATATTTGCACTTGGCATCCATGAATATTGTCCTTCAGTTAGGATTTGGTATGCGCTATCAAGCTGTGGAAGATCCAGAATTCCGGCACCTTTCAGATACCATCCTCAAATCTATTGAGCTTGGTACACTTGTGAATGACATGTCTGGCTTTATTCCTGCCTTTAAGATTTTGGAGCATCTTTCTGGTCAAGAGAAACACATGAAACATCATATTGAACAAGTGCGCGATCCTCTTCTTCGTAGATTGATGAACGATGCACTTTGCAGAGAAGGACCCAATGTCACCAAGAGTTTGGAAGGATATGACCTTAGTTCAGATGATAAGTTGGTCATTATTTGTAAGAATATGTGACACAAGAAATATGTTGCTCATTTATTTCTATAGCTGATTTCTTGGCTGGTGGAACAGATACTGTTTCTGTCACTTTGAGTTGGACCGTAGCCCTTTTGTGTCATCATCCAGAGATTCAACAGCGTGTAGCAGACGAAATTCAGCAGTTTGTTCGTAAACATAATCGTTTCCCTCAGTTTAGTGATCGTGATCAAGTTCCTTATGTCAATTGTGTCTTGAAAGAAAGCTTGAGATTTAGACCTGTCACAGCTTTTGGTATTCCTCATGCTGTAAAAGAAGATGGTAAGTCAATCACACTCTTAGACAACCTTCTTATGACAGTGCGTTTGTAGTTGTCATTGATCAATACTTGTTTAAAAAGGGTACATCTGTGATGACGCCTATGGAAAGTATTCATTGGAATCCCCAAGTATACTTTGAGCCTGAACGATTTTATCCTGAAAGGTTCATAAATGATACCAAAACAATGAATGCAGCAGCTAATGGTAGACCTGAAGAAAGAGATCATTTCAACTTTGGCTGGGGAAGGTAAAGTACTGTTGATATATATATTCATATTCATCGATGTAAATCTATAGACGCTTATGTCCTGGTATCTATTTGGTAATTATGAGCGATAAATAAGTTAGATAGACTCATGTAACATCATAGGCTGAGGTAGAGCTTTTTATCGTTTTTGTTCAGTTGATAGGACGCTGTATTGTAGAGCCTCCTACGGATGAAAAAGGACAAGTCATATTGCCAGATATTGATCATCCTGACAGCAGCCTTACCTTATCTCCTCGTACTTTTAAAGTCAAGTTTATAAAACGTCCATAATTTGAATGCATTACATTTTTTTTTATCTGTTATTTTTTCCTTAGCTTAAGTCAGCATTTTCGCTTTTATTCTTGTACATTAAGGATTCCATGACAGGATGTACAACTTTATAGCCACAGATTTTAAAGTGACAATTGAAATTCAAGAATTGAAAGCAGCTTCATTCTTGACAAACACTTGGCGTACTAGGATGCACGTAAAAGACAGCTTTTAAGCAGAGGCATCAAAAATACATGAAAAATTAGGTTTTTGTCGAGAACTGCATGAAGACGCAGTTTCATAGCTTTGGTGTAGTGACAAAAGTTTTATAACTTTGATTGCTGAAAATGATGAGATATGAGTGAAAAGCCTCTTAAACATTTTCGTCTATTTCCTCAACATTCTAGTAGCAGAATTGTGGCGTTTACTACATCAATAGGATTAGAAAGCAAACACATTCGCCAAAAACTAGAGCGTCTGGCACGCATTTTGAGTAATTATGCTTTTCGATAGCTCTGTTTTTCGTCTTGTAGCGTCTCGTAGAAGATCAAGAGTTTTCAAACAAGCTTTTTTCATGAGTAGTACCCTTTGGTCGAAAGACATATTTTGGCCATTTTGGATAAGTCGCTTTTTTTGATCCAGATCGACTCCAAAGATACCATACATGACGTTAGACATAATTTGTAAGTATTCGAGCATTCATGCGTGCATAAACAGGCTTTATGCCACCTTTATATGCGGGGGAGGGAGGGAGGGGAAGAAGATTTGCATAAATTGTTATCTTTTACACCGTTGAAACGTTCGTTTGTCTAGTATCTCCGTTACATGAATAACTAACGTACTACTAAAATAGTTATTTGGATAAAATATTTTGCTAAAACGCATTTGATTCATTAAGCTGGCGAGTCTGGCGAATCAGGCAAGTTTGATGAAATAAACTTTGAACAATTTTCTTGTTACTCGCTGTAGATGTCAAAAGCAAATTATGACTTATTAATTTTACTAAACGCAAAATGGGTTTCAAGCAAATCTATTGACACAAAGTAATAAGGCTCATATCTCTATAATAATCTTCACAAACAAAAACAAGCTGCTTGTAATAGATTTTCTTGATGGAATATTTCATTTTTCCAGTGCTTCAATTATGAGAAACGCCTAGATCAAATACAACATTATTTTATTGACATTGGCTTTAGCTATACTTGGTAAAAGAAGCCTGATATGACTTTTGCCGCAGCAATCTCTTGTTTGCTTTCTCGCTGTTATTATATATGCTATCGCACCATGAACAAACTAACTAAACGCATGCGTAGATAATTTTTATTCTCAACACCTACATTCTGGGATAAAATGTGTACCTGAAATTATTGTTTCTATCGCAACCATTGTCATCAAAAGAACACATTGAATATCTACCGCAGTAGTTCTCACTCATCTGTAGTACAGATTGAGATTCAGGAACGGTGTATAAATAGGAGTTGAATCGTATTTTTGCACTTGGGCTTTTTTGTTGCTATGACATTCACAAACTTAGCTGATTTTTGTACTAAACTTCCTAAAGTTGAGCTCCATGCCCATATTAACGGAAGCTTAAGTCCAGCTACTATGCGTGAGCTTGTCGAGCGTAAGAAAGAGCAAAAGCCAGAGTTGGCTCAGTTCCAGATCCCTGATGTCTTAACGATTTACAAGTAAATATGTACACGCGTACTTGAGCAAAAACATCAGTTTTTTACTCTTTGTAGCTTCTTTCCTTTATTTCGATTTATCTATCAATTGACTGACGATGAAGAGAGTGTTTGTATTGCTACTCGAAATGTGATTCGTGAATTTGCTCAAGATGGTGTCAAATATCTCGAATTAAGAACAACACCTCGCAAAAACTCAGAAACAGGTATTTTATTTATGCGTAAACAAGGGGACTGAATGACCAAAAAGGCATGACAAAGATATCATATCTTGAAGCTGTTGTCTCGGTGCTCCATGAACCTAGAAAAGAGGATATTGTTGTGAACTTGATTGTGTCTATTGATCGTCGCAATACGCTTGAAGAGGCAGAAGAAGTGGTTGATTTGGCTTTAGCTTTCCGTTCTCGAGGTGTTGTTGGTATTGATCTCTGCGGTGATGTGAAGCAAGGTTCATTTGAAGCTTTAAAACCTGCTTTTCTTAGAGCCCAAAAACACAACTTCCCCATCACTTTGCATTTTAATGAAGTGATAGAAAACATGGTTGAAGGTCCTGATTTGTTAGCCATTAAACCTGATCGCTTAGGCCATGCAACCTTTCTTGATGAATATTGCCGTAAGGTGATCTATGAGCATAATATCCCTGTTGAGATTTGTATGACTTCAAATTTGTTGTGCAAGACTGTGAATACATATGAAGAACATCATATCAAGGAACTTTTGTACGATAAACATCCTTTCATTTTATGTGTAAGTCTTATGAAGGGATTAAACAAATCATGCTCATATTCATTAGACGGACGACAAAGGTGTCTTTTTCTCTGACTCTTCCAATGAATACAAGCTGGCTGCCGAGACATTCAACCTGAGCCATGAAGAGCTCTTTACTATCTCTTTTTGTTCTATTGACGCTATTTTTGGCAGCGATGAAGTGAAAGAACAATTGAAGTTTAGATGGCTTGAATGGAAGAATAATGCAAATCTTTAATTAAACTTTTGTTCTAAAGGTCGAATATAGTGTTTGGGATACTCGACTGATAATAAATAAATATGATGTGTCTCTAATTCAATCTTTCCTGTCTCTAAGTCAAAACGCACAGGAACATGGTGTAAACGACGGTCGAGTGATACATGATATCCACGCTCAGACAGTACATCCATCACAATAGCTGCAAAGTGAGTATCTCCCATACGTGGCTCTTCACTATAAATAAAAGGTCAGCCTAGTCAATAAAGAGGCATGACTATAAGACTTACGTTCTAACATTGGTATGACCACTGATAGCATGACGATGTACTTTAGGCATGACATTGTCATCAATAAATTGGATAGCCTTTTGTAATAAATCAGGCTCAGTGTCTTGATAGTGTTCTAATCGACTGATCAAGTCCTACGAGACCTTGTTATTCACTTATTGATGGACGATCAAATATACCTGACGAGCATGAATACCAATTTGTGTTGCAACGGGAATATGTGAAATAGCATCATAAGTATCTGAATCCAGTTCAAGGGAAGATTGATATTCGAATTCTTTAAGAATAATCTGCAGTACTTCTTTTATAGATCCTGTAGCATTAATCAAGTCTAGAAATATAGAATGAGTAAGTATGTATGAATATCTAAACTTACGAAAAGGAAACATTTTCGACAGTTTCAAGAGTGAGCCATAATGAGCTTTAAAGATCGAATAACGTTCTCGAATTAACTATTTAAAATGAATATATAAGCACCTTAAAAAAAGGGACTTACATTTTCATCATTATCTGTCACACGCTCATCCCAAAAGACACCCTGACCTGTCTTTTTGACTTCCAAGTTATGTTGACGAATCATTCTACCTCTTGCCAGTTGTCTTTGAACAGAAATTTCCTCATCTACATACAAAACGCAAATACGAAATACAGGTCGACTATAGAATAGATTAACAATATATCAAGAAAGCGCTTATTGACTTACGGGAATTGGTCTCTTCTATCGGTATTCCAAAACTCACGTCTCAATTCCGTCATACGGTCATGCAACAACTTGAGTGCCTCCACTTGAATGTCCGTTCTTGGAAAGCCGTCTACCAAAACACCTACTGTTGGATCACAGTCAAGCATGGCATGTAGCAACAGCTCAATCACATAACGATCAGATATCATTTGACCTTGATTGATCAGTTCTTTACATTCTGGCGTCTGAAGCAACTGGGAGACTGAAATGGGCGGATTAGTGATGCCACGTGCACGCAATATAGAAGGAGTATGTGTTCCTTTTCCAGATCTGTACCGTATCGTAAACAGCAATATCCAACCTGTATTGTTACTTACCCAGGGGCACCCATCAAAAAGATAAATTCACGAGGTAAATGAAGGTTTTCTCTGCCATAATGATCCTCGATATTCTTCCAGGCTTGATTAAAAATCAGTTTGGCATCTTTTATCTCAACTGCTCTAAATATTCACAACTATATGAGTGCCATTTGCATTTGTTTAAATTGTTACCTTGAAGAATCATGAGAGTCAGAATTGATTGACCGAGAAGAACTAGTGTCTGATATAAAAAGAGATATGTAAGTTTGGCCCTTATCATTCTTTTTACATACTTGTTTGTTCAGGTACTGCAGCTAGTTTTGGTGTAGTCGTTGTTGTATAGTGATAGACTGATTTTTTATACTGAGATAAAAGTGGTCTAATTATTTGACACTTGGTTAAATAAGTAGAACCTTGTCGAAATAAAAGTGGTAGAGCTCTTTTAGTAGCCATATTAATGAAAAAAAGAGAGGAAGAAAAATGCGGGGTATTGCGGTGTTTTATTAGTTGCACTCCTTCACCTTTTATACTTTGCGGCGAAACAATTAGTGACGTACATGCGTTGGGCTGCAGAGTTGTACAAGCATAAAACATCGATTGCCATCAAGATGATCGATATTTGCCTTTTTTTCTTTATTTTTTTATGTCTTTTCTAGCCAGAAGATTTATTCCTCGCTCAAGAACAACTCGATCTGTGTTAGGCAGTGCTTTTTTAGCTGCTGGGATATACGCATACGACTCGAGAACAGAAGCGCAGTTACTTACACGTAATTTCCGTACTTTCTATAACGGCGTAGCACTTGCTGTTGACTATAAATTCAACTTTAAACCAGGACATACAGCTGAAGATAACCAGCGTATTGAGCAATTGCATACTCGAGTAGCTAACCGCATATTTGACGTGTTTGAAAAAAATGGTGGGCTTTATATAAAAATTGGCCAAGTGATTGGTACTCAAGCAGCAGTTTTACCTACCGCATACCAGATTCGTGCTAGAAGATTATTTGACAGTGCACCTGCTATCTCTTTTGAAGCCGTTGAGCGCGTTTTTATGGATGATTTTGAAGGCAAACATCCAAGCGAAATTTTTGCTGAATTTGAAATGACACCAGTAGCCTCTGCTTCCATTGCTCAGGTCCATAAAGCAAGATTGAAAAATGGCGATTTGGTGGCTGTCAAGATACAGAAACCAACAATTCAAAAACAAATGGAAGGGGATCTTGCTGCTTTTCGTACCTTACTTAAAGTGTATGAGCGTGTCTTTGATCTGCCCTTGTCTTGGTCCAGTGACTATGTTGAAAGACATATGCGAATGGAAGCCGATTTTGAGAATGAAGCAAGGTAAGCCAATGATTTTGATTGAACGATTGCAATTGACATATGTATAGAAATGCCCAAAAGGCTTGGGAGCATTTAAAGAACGAGAAATCTCTAAAAAATAAGGTGTATGTTCCCAAAGTCTATGAAGAATACAGCTCGAAAAGAGTTTTGGTTTGCGAATGGGTTGACGGTATTCAGCTGACAAACACAGAAAAGCTTAAGGAAAAGGGTTTGGATTATGTGGAAGCCATGAAGACAACTGTAGAAGCATTTGCTAGTCAGATTTTCCGCAGTGGATTTGTGCATGGTACGTGGAAGGCATGTTATGAGAGAATTGTTGAACTGATCGTTACAGAAATTGTATAGCGGATCCCCATCCAGGCAATGTGCTGGTAAGAAAACATCCCAAAAATAAGAATCAAGTTCAAGTCATCTTGATAGACCATGGACTCTATATTCAAGAATCAGAAAAGTAAGTGAACAAAAATCAATGCTAAGCTTAACATGTCAATAGATTTCGACTAGAGTATTGTAAATTATGGGAAGCTCTGTTCATGTTAGATATACCAAAAATGACAGAAATTTGTAAAGAATGGGGCATTAACGATGCAAATATGTTTGCATCCATTACTCTTCAAAGGCCATTTTCTGGTAAAAAAGCAGTCCATCTTGAACAGCATATAGATGTCAAAGACATGTACGAGCTGCAAACGCACATGAAAGAAAGAATAAAGAACTTTCTGCGTGACCAAGCACTGTTTCCCCGAGAATTGATCTTTATCTCAAGAAATATGAACATTGTCCGAGCCAATAACAAGGCAGTAGGAAGTCCAATCAACCGCATCAATATTATGGCAAGATGGGCTGTCATGGGCATTTCAAGAGAAAAAGGAACCTGGCTTAGTTGGCGATCTGTTGTGTTTGAATTGACTTTGTTAGCCATGACTATCAGTTTTTGGTTAGTTAGATTTAGAGATGCATCCAACCGATTATTGTTTGGATCAAAAGCTCGAGGACTCGAAGATATTTTGGATGAAAGAATGAAAGAACAGGCAAGTAGATGAAAAAAAAGGCAAGATAGAACAACTACTAAACATTTTTTAGATGTTTAAGCAATTTGGTGTAGAAATTGACCCATCCGTATTTGATGGCTAGAGTAGATCAGAATGATATTTAGTTTATATACTTTGTTTATTGGTTAACGAGAAAAGCAGTTTCTCTTGTAAATAAAGCCATTTTTAAGGAAGACAGTATTCAAGTCCGGTAATGTTTTACGAATGTACTGTGACGTTTTCTGAGTGCTAATGTGACGTTCAAAGAAATCCAATTTTTTTTTCGTTTAAATTGTTTTTGAAATCGGAAACCGTTGTGTTCCCTCCCTAATTTCTATCCACTAAAAGGTAAGCCATACATCCATCCATCAAGGCCATCCATCCATTAACATCATCTATAGTTCAAAATGGGTAAAGAGAAGACTCACGTTAACGTTGTCGTTATTGGTCACGTCGATTCTGGTAAGTCTACCACCACTGGTCACTTGATTTACAAGTGTGGTGGTATTGACAAGCGTACCATCGAAAAGTTCGAAAAGGAAGCCGCTGAACTCGGTAAGGGTTCCTTCAAGTACGCTTGGGTTCTCGATAAGCTCAAGGCCGAACGTGAAAGAGGTATCACCATCGATATTGCTCTCTGGAAGTTCGAAACCCCCAAGTACCACGTTACTGTTATTGATGCTCCCGGTCACCGTGATTTCATCAAGAACATGATTACTGGTACCTCTCAAGCCGATTGTGCTATTCTTATCATTGCTGGTGGTACTGGTGAATTCGAAGCTGGTATCTCCAAGGATGGTCAAACCCGTGAACACGCTCTTCTTGCCTTCACCTTGGGTGTCCGTCAATTGATCGTTGCTATCAACAAGATGGATACTACCAAGTGGTCCGAAGCCCGTTACAACGAAATCGTCAAGGAAGTTTCCTCTTTCATCAAGAAGATTGGTTTCAACCCCAAGGCTGTTCCCTTCGTCCCCATCTCTGGCTGGCACGGTGATAACATGTTGGATGAATCTACCAACATGCCCTGGTTCAAGGGATGGAACAAGGAAACCAAGGCTGGTGCCAAGACTGGTAAGACCCTCCTTGAAGCCATTGATGCCATCGAACCCCCTGTTCGTCCTTCTGACAAGCCTCTCCGTCTTCCCCTCCAAGATGTCTACAAGATCGGTGGTATCGGTACTGTGCCCGTTGGTCGTGTTGAAACTGGTGTTATCAAGGCTGGTATGGTTGTCACTTTCGCTCCTGCTGCTGTCACCACTGAAGTTAAGTCCGTCGAAATGCACCACGAAACCCTCACTGAAGGTCTTCCCGGTGACAACGTCGGTTTCAACGTCAAGAACGTTTCCGTCAAGGATATCCGTCGTGGTAACGTCTGCTCTGACTCCAAGAACGACCCCGCCAAGGAAGCCGGTTCTTTCACTGCTCAAGTTATCATCTTGAACCACCCTGGTCAAATTGGTGCTGGTTACGCTCCCGTTCTCGATTGTCACACCGCCCACATTGCCTGTAAGTTCGCTGAATTGATCGAAAAGATCGATCGTCGTTCCGGTAAGAAGGTATGTATATATATAGTTATTTTTTGAACCTTTTTAACTGATTTGTTACGGAAAGATGGAAGATGCCCCCAAGTTCATCAAGTCTGGTGACTCTGCCATCGTCAAGATGATTCCTTCCAAGCCCATGTGTGTTGAAGCTTACACTGACTACCCTCCTCTTGGTCGTTTCGCTGTCCGTGATATGCGTCAAACCGTCGCTGTCGGTGTCATCAAGGCCGTTGAAAAGGTCGAAAAGGGTGGTAAGGTTACCAAGTCTGCTGCCAAGGCCTCCAAGAAATAAGCTACTTAATAGTGGTTTTTAAAAGAAGATTTACTTTTTGTTCAATAATTCAATAAAAACTTTTTAAAAGTACTATGTCAGTGTTTAAGTTATACAATTTGTTTATCCATCCTCCAACGCCATGCCATTTTTCTAAAAAGATACCCCCCCCCCCCCCTTTTGTCCTGTTGTTCAAAGTGAAAAGTGTATTGAGACCTTGAGGTTAGGATATACAAAAATCACTTTAAATTGTATGCAAAAGAGGTTCTGTTGTACCTTCAAAGATAAATAAGAGAGGAAAAAGACGCTTGAAGCGAATTGTACCCTTTCTTCAGTAACTACGACATCAAAATCATTTTGGAAAAACTTGGCATTTGTACCTTTAGAGACAGTATCATTCGATATCTACGTGAGCTGGGCTTTCATTTGTGCTACACAGTCCACAAAGCTCACCTTCTGGACAAAGGAATATGCTGTATAGACAGCAAACCAATGGATTTGTTTGGTTTGGTCTGAAAAATCTTGGTAGGCTATCAAAGGTGCAGATGGTGAGATTATAGTTCTTTGGCAACAAGGTGAGCGCTACAAAGTGAGAGAAGGTTGAGGTAATGTGATAACGGTATTTTTTTTTTTTTTTTTGAAGAGGTGATATTGGCCATACAGTATTCATTGAAGGTCTGATAAATCAGGCAAAGTGAACCAAAATGTAGTCTGAGTCACTCAAATCTCCAGATCATTCGTTTCAATCTTTTGAATCTACAAATTATTGTTGAGCACCCTAAAATACTGTCGAGTTGAACGAAATGCTGTTGGAGGATTGAAATAAGATATGTAGTGACTTATTAGGTCGCTTGGTAGACAGGATGATTTTAAGCTTTAATCGGGGTCAAAAAGGACCCTACAAGATACTGAGCATGCATTTAATTTTATATTCACAAAATAGACCTCTCAATTGATTGCTGACAAAAAAAAGACCAGCCATGTTTACATATTGTTTTGATAGCCTGAGTTTCAAGCCCAAAAAAGCACTATCTATTCTGTGTCAGTGTATGTATTTTCATATCAAACAGATGCAATAAGAAATTGAGTTTCATGAATCACTTTATTATCTTCTTCGGGTACCTTTATTCCCCTTTTTTCTCACACACTACCGCTAGAAAAAAGGTGCATGATGCATCAAACTTGGCGCATTTGAGACAAGGATTTTTAAATTTGACACCAAGTGTGCATCGGAATTGAAATGTACTTGACGTCCTATGCACCATATTTGGAGCAATGCTCCAAAGTTTAGCAGTAGTGGCGTACACAATAAAGAAGACGAAGAAGACGAAACCCTTGAACAGCATCGAAACTGTTGAAATAGCCAAGCTAATATCCAGTCAACAAACCAAGAACAATGATACCAACGAAGTGAATTCTTGTGTATTGATTATGATGACTTCCAGGATGTTGATGGTAAGCGCAAAGGGTCAGACAGAGACTCCGAACAAACAAGTGACGAAGAAATTACCCAAGAACAAGATGAAGTTGTTTCTGAAAGAACTATTGAAAGTGATAGTGAAGAGCCTATTGCAGAAGAGATGATGCTGTTTGAAGTTGCTTACAATCGTGATCAACATGTTCCAGTAGAAGAAGCAACCATATAACAACAAGGAGCAACAGGCTTATCATCAAGATGTACATAGACTTATTCAAACACAAGACAAAAACTATCTTAAGCAAGGATGTAACATATGTAGAGAACAAGGCATAAAGACAACTCAGATATATGACAAGAATGGCCCTTCTTCCCAAAAATATGTGCTTCTTAAATAGTCTTTCTTTTTGCACATCATTTTCAAACAAAAAATTAACCATTGTATTGGATTTTGTTATCATGCGTCTATCAAAATTCTAACATCCGCATGTTAGATTTCAATATCCATTTATGTTTTTTTGACAACATTCGTTTTGTTATTACCTTTTCCATAGCAACTGCCAGTACAAGAAACGGGTGTGTCATTTACAACCTCTGTTGTCGAAAGAATCAACATGAAAAGTTCTTCAATTTACTGCAAACCTGCTGGAAACACCAAAAATGTTTAAAAGAATTCTTTCTTAGCTCATAAATGCTATGAATATTAATACGTGTGGATATAAAGAGTTCTTTTACGAATCATAATTTATGATGTCAGTCTTTCTAAGTGAGAAAGAATAGTTATTTATAAAACAAGCACACAAAAGAGAAAACAAACATTTTAGTGTCAATAAATATGGACACGATAGTAGCTTTACTGGAGCAATTGGTAATTGAGAAAATGATAATTGGAAGGAAATCTGATAAAAAGCAATTGTCAGGACAAACAAACATTCATCTTTTTGTTAGTAATATCATCCATGACTAAAGCCACAATACTCTATCCTAATACATTGTGTCGTTATATGAGTTATATTATTAGCATTGCTTGCACAACATTAGCTTATATCCTGGTATGATCGAAACTATTCCGATGATGTCCTGATCGCCACAGGAAGGAATAATCTAGAAAAAAACCTTATCATATCCTTGTTTCCCTTCCTTCTTTTTTTATTTTCTTTACAAGACACTTACATGTCTATGTGTTGTACAAGACAGTAGTTATGGTATCATTTGTTTATGGACGACATGCAAGATGTTTTCCTGTTTGAGAATGTCGAACAACAGTTGCTCAAAGAAAAACAAATTGTTCAAAGTCAGAATATAGAAATCTTAAATGTTTCGCTTTCCTTCTGTCTGTTTCTGAGAAATGACAAGCGGTAACTGAAATCAGCAAACGATGATACGATGATGAAATAGATTGCAACAAAAAAAAATTTTTAGACATGTCAAATAAATGAACACTCCTGGTTTGTTTGATTTCAATTTAATATGTCAATCTAATTCAAAGAGCGAAACAATATAAAAGAATAGAGTGGTAAAGTCATTGGCAATAAAAGAGAAAAAAGGTACAAGTAATTAAAAAACAACTTTCATGGTTGAACCTGCATACGTGTAGCTATGTTCTTTTTCTATTTAGATGAAGACATAGCATCATATTACTAATTAGAAAGCGGACAAACAACGAATTTCATCCAATCAGACAGCTGTGCATCTAAATTTGACTAAAAGGAGTATAAAAAAGCCTAAAAAACGCACATTATACCAAGTTTTCCCTTTAGAAAATAAACTTTTTCTTTTCTTTTTTGCTTCTTTTTCTTTTTTCCTATGTCTACTCATAGCCTTTTATATCATGAACTTTAACTCTTCTGATTCAGGAATAGCAATAACAGTAAACGGCTACCATTTTGACTCACCTAAATTATTAGAAGGCGTTGATAATGTCGCAGTAGCTCATGGTTATAGGTATATAACAATGGCTTCACTGTTTTTTTAATTTATTTTGTATAGAAAACAAGATAAGCTTCCAGTCATAGCCAAATTGTCACACCAGCCATTACGATTAGAAAGAGAATATCATATTGTACAACGATTATATAGGCAGTCTTCTTCAGCTAGAAAACTACTATGTAAACCACTAGAGAAAATTAAACTATCCAGCAGTGATTCGATTGCATTCATATATGAAGATGTTCAGAATAGATTAGAGAATTGTCAACCGTACAACAATACACCTGAATTACACAGTAATGATAGCACAACATTAGAAAACATTAACCCCTATGTACCACTAGAAACATTTCTTGACTTTGCAATCCAATGTTGCAACTGCCTGGAAATGATCCATAAGCATCAAAGTAATATTCAGAATGAAACAAATGAATGACTGACAGTCTATAGTTGTACATGGAGAAATCAAATTGAATGCTTTTCTTTGGCCTGGTAACAAGAATAGCTCAGTCAAGATTTGGAACTTTGGTTCTAGCTCCAGTAGTCTTGAACAGAGCCTAACTTCAGAAGGCTGGAGAAAGACAGTACATCGTAACGGTGCCAACAACTTCTTACAGATGCTAATTTACATGTCGCCTGAACAAACCGGGCGGACTACTTTCCAACCTGATCATCGTACAGACCTCTACAGTCTTGGCATTACTTTATGGATTTTGTTGACCAACAGCCTGCCATTTGCACACAACAGCCCTATGGAGATTATACACAACGTACTCAACAAAAAACTTGCTCTAGTACACACTGTATGTATAGATATCCCAGTTCCAATTTCTATGATTATTGAAAAATTGACAAACAAGGTATGGTGAAAGACCAAAATAAACAAAACAAATAATAATGACTTCATATAGTCTCCAGACGAAAGATATACCAGTGCTCATGGTGTAAGGGAAGACCTGAAAGAATGCTTAAGACAACTCAATCAGCATGGCACAATTCATCAATTTCCTTTAGGAAAATACGACATTGCCAGCATTTTTACTCTACCTAATAATGCATGCTTTGGAAGAACACAAGAACTAAACTTGATCAATACAATTATTCGTCGTACAGCTTACATGTGTGGATCACATATCAGAAGACGCCGCCTAAGCTCAAGCGGTGTTACTGCAGTTGCTGCAGCAGTGATGTCACCTCTTAAACTTAGTACGAGCGAGCGTGTTGATAGAAACAGCAGTAACAAAATCCATCATAATCGAAAGCGATCTACAGAAATTATTGCGATCTACGGCAACACAGGTGTTGGTAAATCGACATTAATACGTAACGTTCAACAGTTTGCAAGAGATTATGGATATATTGCTATTGCTAAATTTGACAGAAGACAGCCTACACCATATGGATGTATTCTGAGATGCTTATCTATTTTCCTTAAGAATATTTTAGTAGAGCCCGTATCTGAGATTGAGCGTTTCAGACGCATGCTTAAAGATCAATTAGGGGCAGAGACCATTTCTCAACTTCCTACTCTTCTGGTTGATAATGTTCCTGAATTGGCTTCGTTTCTAGACCAGCCATCTTTACAAAGAATGTCAAGCAACACCAGCATCAGTTCTGCAGGTTGTGAATGTGACATGGAAAGTAGTGAAATCAAATTAAGATTCCATTCAGCTTTTATTGAAATCTTTCAAGTGATGGTCAATTTTAAATTTGTTACATTGGTAATATACGCATTTCTGTTTTCTATAAGCCTTGTTTTACTTACGTCATTATGTTAGTTTCTGGAAGATCTACATCAAGCAGGTAAACGTCAGCTTTATAATCTGGACTTGAACTTGACTGTAATGCGTACGTACTAACAACTCCATAGATGAAGCATCCATTGAATTATTAGACTCACTTGTATCGGCAAAACTCAATTTCTTGGTTATACTATCGTATCGCAACAACGATGTCTCTAGTTTAATTACCAAACTGTTGTCAAACGAAGACTCCATTGTCAGCTATGTCAAAATTGAAAATTTGCAGCAAATAGCCGTCATGGACCTTGTACGCACAACTATGCATCGACTAGAAGAAATTGATCTTGTGTTATTAGCGCCGCTTGTCGAATTTATCTATAAGCGTACGAATGGCAATCCTTTTTACATCTGCCAGCTATTAATGACGCTGGAAAAGAAGAATTTGATTTATTTTACTTGGGAAAAAAGACGTTGGGAATATAATATTCAAGAGATTGATAAAGCTTTGCTACTTGAGATCAGTAATGCTAACAAAAATGGCGATATGGACATTCGATTTCTTGTAAGCAGATTAAAAGAGCAATTACCGCAGGACGGTAGGCGATTCTTGAAGTGGGCATCCTTTTTTGGTAACAGCTTTAATTTTGAAACTGTTCGAAATTTGATGCGGGAGAATGAAGATATGGATGACGACGAAGACGACAACGACGATGAAGAAGCTGACCAAGATAGTTCAAATGAAGAATCAGTTGTATCTCCTGTTAGCCTCAAATTAACTGAGAAAACAGGCAAGAAGAATCAAGACTGCATCAATGGCCTTCAAAGTGCTCTTCAACAAGGCTTTATTCAGGCTGGCAATAACGACAATTTTCGGTTTACTCATGATCGTTATTCTCAAGCAGCCATGTTGCTTGTCTCCCCAGAGAAGAAGGACGAATATCATTTTCGAATTGCTTCGCATTTTATCGTCAAGAACCATATAGATCGATTTTGGGTAGCTGATCATGTTATGGCTGCTATTCATCTTATTCAGAACGAAACTATCAAGTCACCTTATCGAAAAGTGTTGTTGCAAGCTGGTGATAAAGCATTTGATTCGGGTGCTCATACACTTGCTTTTGATTATTATACTGCTGCTCAACACTTGTTATCTGCTAATCCTTGGAAAGACGGACCAGACGCTCGATATATCGAGACCATTCACTTGTATACTCGACTAGCAGAAATTGGTTGGGTGACAGGTCATCACAAGACTAGAACATATTTGCAAGCTATTTTCAAGCATGCTCAGTCAGCCATCGATCGTGCTACTGCTTACAGAGTGCAACATCGTTATCGCTGGTCTCGTACAAAAAGCAAAGACAGCCCTTCTATTTTGCTTGAATGCTTGAGAGAATTAGGTATGGACGATATCAAGATGGACCTTTCAGAAAAAGAGTTGGAAGAAATCTATATCTATACGCGTAAAGAGGTATTGAAAGTTGGCATGAATAATATCTTGAGGCTTCCTATTTGTGAAAACCGATTGATTCGTACACGATTCACAATCATGGAAGAACTGTGCCTATGGGCTTATTGGACAAACGACATGCGGGCAATGTTGGCCATAGGCTCACAGTTTGTGCTTAAAACTTTGGAGAATGGCACAACGCCTTCAACAGGCGTAGGTTTTGTTTTCTTTGGCATTGTGTCTATGCAGTTATTCAAAGCATATGCGTTTGGTGAGCAGATAGGTGAAATCGGTGTGGCATTATGCAATCATTATGGTGGTAACTCTGAATCAGGTCGTGCAAGATATCTCTATGCTACGTTCTTAAGTTCGTGGAAGCACCCTTTTTATCAATCGATTCCTGTTGCCCGATTAGCTATGAAGCAAAGTTTATTGGGAGGTGACCGTATCTATGCTACTTTTGCTCATCTTTATATGGTCGCTGGTAATTTGCTGACGGGTGAAAACATGGCTGATTCTCTCAAAGAAGCCAAAAATTGCTTGGAAGAAACAGATAGTTTAGGCGAAACAGTGGGAACTTCTATTATGGCAAGCACCATGATTCGCATCATCTTGGCTGTTCAAGGTAAAACAAAACTAACAGAAAGCGCTATTTTTGATGACAACGAGTTTGAAGAGGCAACATTTATCAAAGAAACCCAAAAACTACATACAGCTGATGCTGATATGCATCTGTATTATTACTATGCTATGAAATCGTGTGTCTTATCCTTTTTTCATTTTGATGCAGCCTCAGTCAAGCTCAGCTCACAACATATGGCTATGTCAGATTCACTTCCTGGACAACGTCATACACACTTGATGCTATTTTATCGCTGTATCAGTATCATTCGACTCATTAGAAACAAACAACTCGAACGCGATTATCTAAAGCAAGTAGACATTGCTCGAGGAAAACTAGAAGAATGGGCTCAGTACGCTCACCCAGATAATCTTCAGATGTTCATCACCTGCATTGAAGCTGAATTGGCATGCTTAAATAATGATCAACCCATGGCTCAAAAGTTGTTTGATTTAGCCATTCGACAAGCAAGAAAAGGAAAATGGCCCATTGAAATAGCTGTGATGCATGAGTTAGCTGCTGAATACTATCTTCGACAAGATATGCCTACAATTGCTTCAGTTCTGATTGAGAAATCAATCATCACTTGCCGACACCTTGGTATCTTTGGTAAAGTCAGACATTTGGAGAAGAAACATGGTGCGATTTTACAAGAAACAACATGGCAAGGACAGACAAAAGACACTAGTACACAGACAGATACTCCACAGCCAGCACCTAAACGTGAACCGATTGACTATTTGAATGTGGCTGATCCTTATGCTCCTCCCGCAGATACTGTGCAACAAGACAGCCCTGAAGAAACACTCTTGACATTGGATGTGGTTGATTTAGCTTCTATTCTCAAGAGTTCTCAAGTTATTTCCAGCGAGATGAACTTTGAATTACTTATGAAGCAAATGTTAGGCATCATTTTGGAAAACTCAGGAGCAGAATCAGGCGTCATTATCGTCAAGGAAAACACGTCTTTTTTGATTGTCGGTTGTGGTTCACAAACGGACGGATGCGAGATTTTCAATACACCAAAACCCTTATCAGAAGAGGCTGATTCTATCATTACACGTATTGCGCATTATGCAATTCATGCTCAGGAATCTATATTTATCGTCGATGTACAACAAGACTCCCGATTTTCAGATTGTACAACACAAGCCAAGTCATGTATATGTACACCCATCATTCATAAATCAGCTATTGTTGGTTGCATCTACATTGAAGGTGCTTTAGGTTCACTGACATCACGACATGAAACTGTGTTGCGACTACTATCACAGCAAATCGGTATCTCTGTCACAAATGCACTTTTGTTTAAGAGCATACAAAAGGTCACTTATGCCAATGTCAAAATGATTGAGAACCAAAAGGCGGCACTTGAAGAAGCACGAAAAAGCAAAGAGGCAGCATTACACGCTATGAAACTGAAGGCAGATTTCTTGGCTAACATGTCGCACGAATTACGTACTCCCTTCTCTGGGTTTTATGGCATGATTTCGTTGTTATCTGAGACAACATTGGATGCCGAACAAAAAGATATTGTACATACTGCCAAAGAGAGTTGTGAAATGCTATTAAAAATTATTGGTAAGTGTCTTGGAAACAAGTTTGATTTGTTTGCTCATAAAGTTTAGATGATTTGTTGAACTTCTCCAAGCTAGAAGCTGGTAAAGTGACATTGGACTTGGGTGTCGTCGTCGTAGAAGAAGTGATTGCCGATACAATTGAGATTCTGAGCTCATTAGCAGCACGTAAAGGTCTTGAACTAGCTTATATTGTCGATGCTGATGTACCTGATACTGTTGTGGCTGATTCCTCTCGCTTGCGCCAAATCTTGACTAATTTATTAGGCAACGCTATCAAATTCACGCATTTTGGGGGCGTTGTTATTAAGTGTCATCTTGACATGGAGTATGATGAAAATGACGATTTTGTCCATCTCAAGTTTGAAGTGATTGACACAGGTATCGGTATTCGTCCCGAGCAACAGTCTCAACTGTTTGAACCGTTCTCCCAGGTGGATGGAAGCACAACGCGCATGTATGGTGGTACAGGACTTGGTCTTTCTATTTGTTTGCAGTTGGTACGACTTATGATGGGTCAAGTAGGTGTTGAATCGCAGTACGAAAAAGGGTCCAATTTTTGGTTTACTATTGTTGCAAATAAGGAAAAAAAGACATGTAATGAAAAGACCGCTAATGCAGCTGCACTCCGGTCTTCGCTGCGTAATCAAAGTATTCTGTTGGCTTCCCATAGTGATTTGAATGCAAACATGGTTCGCTCTTTATTGAGTGATTTCCATATGAAGCGCATTGAAGACATGCATCATGCTGTCTCTCAGGCATTGCAAGAACATCATCCTGTCCTGATATTAGATCTTCCTCCTAAGCCCAGTGGTTCTATCGCACATCAATTACAGAGCGTAGCTGACGATCCTGAATGTGAATTACATATTGTTTTGTTGTATACACCATCAACAGAAGGTCATAAATTGGCCGCTGAAGCAACAAACTCAGCATCAGAGCGTCGTGGTCGAATTGTGAAGATGGCTAAACCAGTACGTCGACTTAAGCTTTTGGGTCTATTGGACCAAGTCTTGGATCCTCAACAAAACGCACCAACTCCACATTTGCAGCCACCTATGGGCAACCTAATGTCAGACTATTTCAAACAAGATGAATTGAGCTGGTATGCAAAGAAGCCTGTATTAATTGCAGAAGACAATATGGTGGCACAAAAACTTCTAAGAAAACAATTGGAAAAACTAGGCTTCTTGGTAGAGAGTGCAAATAATGGTGAGGAAGCTGTAAACCTATGGAGTCAAAAACCACCTAGTTACTTTTGTTTGGGCTTTTTTGACCATCATATGCCCAAGGTAAAATAGTGTGTTAGATGCATGCATATATACTCATTTCTTTTTCTTTTTTTAAAGTGCGATGGTGTTGAAGCTACGAAACGTATTCGTGCACAAGAATCAGGCACTGGAACTAGATTGCCTATTGTTGCCCTGACAGCAGATATCCAAGCTTCAGCTAAACAAATCTGTGTAGATGCAGGTATGGACGGCTATCTAACAAAGCCATTGATACCCAAGGATTTGGCGGCCACTTTACGTAGACTAGGCCCTGCCATTCAAAAATACTATGAGAGTTCAACGAAACAAAAACCATACGATACACCTGTTTCATCTGCACCACCATCACCCATGTCATCATAAAACATAGATTTGCATAATAATAATTATAATAAAAAGTCTTTATTTACATGATTATCTTGTCTTTTGTTTCTTTCTTTCAGACGGTAAAAGCCCATTATGGTATTGTACACTTGTATGTAGGCACTTGGCACGCCATAGTATTTGTTCTTTTGTCCATAACTCTTTACATTTTGGTTTGCCAGCTATGTCTTGTGAAGACGGTAAGTTCATTGTAATAAGAGATTCTCGAAAGTAAAATGTATTGGCTGCTTTCTCATAGTCACGATTCTTTAATAGATAATACTCTTCTAGTTTTTTCCATTGACGCTTTGTCCAACGGTTGGGATTGTCTCTATCGTAGTCACTTTCAAATGTATCTGTGCGAGAGAACCGAGGTGGTGAAAAGAGAGGAGATGGGGTATATTTTCTTTTGAGATGAGATGAGTCTAGTGATTGTTTTGCTAGTTTCTCTATTTCTTCTTTTGACTTGCTTCGAATGGTAGACCGAGTGGGTGTTGTACTACTGCTTGCATGCTCGAGACTAGGACGAGCAGGTGAAGAACTCTCTTTCATGTATGCAAAAAAAAAAAAAAAAAAAAAAAAAAAAAAAAAAAAAAGAGACAAAGAAAAAGAGAGAGAAAAAAAGGGACTGTGACTTGCCCTGAATGTTGTGATGATGCAGAATATCTAAACTGCAGTAGATGATATAAAACGCTATCTTCCATAGACTCAAAAGTGACCCTTTGTTTGCTTGTATTCTCTCGTCATCCTTTCTTGAGCCACGGTTAGACAATAGACGAAGAAAATCAATTGATTGAAGACCAGGGATAGAGTAGCTTGCCTTGGATTAAACATGGCCGAAAATGAATCTTTTAAAATGCAAAATCAGCTTAAACCAATGTACTTTCAACAGCAGGCTTCTATGTCTATGATCCTGAGGCCATATAGCTTACCTGAATTATATCAAGCCACGCAAAACCAAGGCTTATTCATTCCAGCAACCACTTTTGTGTAAACGTATTGACCTTTTTAGGAGCAATAAGAAGTTTATATGACGAATACATTTATCAACTGATCTCTTTGTTGTTAACTGAACACAGAAGACTTTGGTTGATTAAATACAGCCAAGGAATAAAATTGTAGCGTTATGTTACGAGTTAATAAACTAGATAGAGCAATTCCCTATCATTTCCATGCAGAATCCATGGTGAGAAAAAGAAAAGGTTTATTAAAGCTTTAAAGATTAAAAAGTGTACTACAAACAAAAAGAAATAAGAGAGAGAGAAAAACTAGGTACAGGCAGAGAGAAAAGAAAAAGACATAAGGAGCGTAATAAGAAAGACGAAAGAAAAGAGGAAATTAGGACGTAATAAAGAAAATAGATGGGAATACTATGTGCTCAAAAGGTATACATTTTTTCCATGGCCTGACGTTGTAATACGCCATGTTGGAACCTACACATTTTGATTGAGTCTATTGAGAAGTATATATATAAACGACTTACTTTTTTAATGTCTCATTTTCTTGCAAAAGTCTCTCAACTTCAGACAAAAGTTCGTTCTGCATACCCTTCAAATGTTGAAGTTGTTGAACAGCTATAAAGATAATTAGTAAATGCAATAAACATATATATTCATCTTACTTCTTGTCAATAAGGCTGCTTTGCTCATCTTTTTGTTATTACATCCTGGCAAATGCTTTCTCAATTCGTCGAATCCATCTTTGATTTGTGCACGTCTTTTCTGCTCTGACTGAATATGAATTTGACGACGGATCTCGGCGCTAGACATGTTACTATGATCACTATACAGTGAATAAGAAAAAAATTTTTTTTCAAAGCTAAATTTGAGAGCTTACTTTTGTTTGTTATCTTCTATATCAAATTCATCCATGTCTTCTTCAGAATCTTCCTTGATATTATATTCAAAAGTCTTTTTGCGCTTATTTTCTTGATCATCTTCATCCTTTGATTGTTTTGATTGAGGTCTCTTGCGCTTGTTACGCTTAGATTCCATCTTTTTTTCATATGTTTCCTTTGAGTATTCCAAAAATTCTGTGTGATAAAATTCCATTGGAACAGAGTTGGCGCGTGTTATCATCTCTTTGACTCGAGCAGTATTGACATTATCAATCTTGGGTGACTTTTGATTGTTATTGTTGATGGGAGACACAAGAGGCGTAATTAGCTCGGTCTCAATGGCTTGTGGGGCTAATATCGTTGAAGAGACAACTACAGAATGATTAGGAACAACCAAAGTAGTAGAGGGTGGTGATGATGTCGAGATAGAAGAAGAAACGGATTCTGGGCTATTAGGTTGTACTGAATTTTCATCATAATAACCTAAGCGAGACATGGTTGAATGATGGTAATTTGGAACAGGGGTAAATCCCATTGGCATTGATTCAAAGGCATAGGCTATCACAAAGGAGAGAGGAGAATTAGATTACACTCCTTAAACTAATTTTGTTTCGAGTAATACCTGGATATGCTGTAAATTGTGAATTGTCTTCATAAGACGTGATTGGAGGAGATGCACTTGTTGATGGTCTTGATGATTTATGAACAAGTCCGGGATTGATATTGACCATCAATGATTCATTAGAATAATCATAAGGATGTGCTGTTGAATTAGATAAAACAATTTCACTCATTTAAACGATTGGTATGGGGGCTTGTATTAAGGAAAGGAAGGTATTTTAATAATAAGGAAAGTAAAGAGAGTTATTCTTTGTAATGAACAAAGTTAAATAAATAAAATGAAGAGAGGAAGAGGAAAGGATAAAGAAAAAAATGTATTTATAACAGTAATTTGAATAACCGAAGACGATGAAAAGGAGTAAAACTCTTTTTAGTGTTTATGCTGTCAAGATGTATATACATTTTTTTTTTGACAAGATAATAAAAATTATTATTTATGTATGTGTGTGCTTGTATGCATTTGTTTTCTTTATGCTACATGTATTATCCACGTTCTTATTTTAAAAAAAGAGCTAGAAATAAGTTGTTACACATCATTTGTTACTCCTTGTGCGTCTTCTATTTTCACTAATCTTTGATTTTTCCCCCTCTCTTAAGTTTTCTCTTTCTCATTTGGCTAATTATTTGAATTACCGCGTTATTTATTTATTTATTTATTTATTTTCTACTTCTATGGATTAGAATTGAGTCGAGTTTAATCATATCTTTAAGCAAAAGAAGGATTGACAAGCACAGACAATCAATGGATAAACTTGGGATTTTGTGTTCAAATAGAAATAAAAACGTGGTAAACACCGTACTACCATTAATTAAAGAATAGTCTTTTGTCTTGTTGTATCGAATGATAGAAAAAAAAATAGGAGAAGATAATCTAAACCATTTTATGCAATTTTTTTTCAAAAAGAGCAAGAAGCGTTATTAGAGAAAAAAAAAGACTTGTCAATAAGCGCATTTGTTCAATTTAATTATTAAAAAGAGAGACGAAATTTATCTGCATGATATAACGTTTCAGAGTTTTTTTTTTTTTTTTTTTTTTTTTTTTTTTATTAGCTATCTTGACCTCTAGATGATTCAGTGATTCTCAATTTGATGTCATGTCTTGTTAGCTAGGATGTTTCTCATGTTTGATGCATCATTGACGTTTCTTTATGTCAGCATTACATAAAATTCCTGACTCTTATTCGTGGTGTCATTTCTTTCAAGATATCTAAAAAAAGGGCTTTAGTAAATATTTACTGAAGCATATATCGTATACATTAAATTTTTTTAGATCGTTCCTATGAATTGTTGGGATCAAAGCAAGAAAAAAAAAAGAATGCCTCAAATGAAGCAGCATCAAGTGGGCCTATCTTACAAGCATTGATTTGGCACGATGAGTTTCAAAATCAAGCTTAATATAGTATTTGTATTTAGATAAAAGCATAAAGATTTCACTAGGAGCATATACGGGCGGTAGATAGGAGCAGACATATTAAACAAAGTAATTGTTCTATTTAGGTAAAAAAAGGGATGGCAAGAGCGCATAAAAGAAAAAAAACTTGATGGTATTTCTTAAACAGTATGACATCACGTTTTTATTTATATACTCGTAACCATTGTTGTTATTATGTATCTGCATTTCTTTATATTCTCCCCGACAAAACCTTACTTTATTTTATCTTTATCTCTCTCTTTCTTTATATTTTATTTTCAATATGGGTTTAAAAAAACTATTTCACAAAGAAGAGCATGACAAGAAAAAATTATATGATCAAAAGCGTAATTCAAGCAAATCTTCTTCATTGTCTATCAGCAACTGGACTCATAAAGACAAAAAGCGTCATTCTTCAGTCATACCAACACCTACATTATCTGCTTCTTCGTTTGTTACAGCACCCATAAACAATAATACTAGAGAAAACAAAGTCACCCAACGTCATAGCATGTACAGTCCATCCACGTTCACCAAGACACCTTTGACACCTTCAGAATCATTAGGAGATGTAAATGATGTAGTCAATGTGCTAAGAAACTCGTCTTCCTCTGAATTTTCTTCTTCTTTCACAACTGCATCGAATGAAGACTTGAATTTATCACCAGAACAAATGAACAATCCTTTTCTTGCAGGATATTCCAATGATTCCAACAAGTACGAAATTTTAGAGGAGGATACACAAGAAGATGAAAATGCATTTCATTCCTTGCTTTATCAAAATGGTCGTGTCACTCCTGACTCCGCCACAACCAACACGAAAAAGGAAACAGAAGGTAAAAATAAAACAATAAGGTATATACTGACTCAGATATAGATTCTTTGTATTCGGAACTACTCCATGTACAACAACAATTGAATGCAGCAAACCCTAATAATGCAGTGCAAATTAAAAAACAACTTGAACATGCCAACAAACTCCTTACAAAAGCACTTGACAGTAGTATGTCTCTAGAAACAAAAGTCAAATCGATTGTTCAGTCCTCAAAAGAGACGATTATGACCATAGGCGATGAAAATAAAGCCTTAAAGCAAGAACAAGAGACATCCAAAAGCGAAATCGAACACCAAGCATCTCTATTGACACAACTTGGTCAGAAATACGATTCTCTACATGCCGATCACGCCAAATTAGCTCAGGAAAATCAGGAGTTGATAAAAAAAGATGCTCAATTAAAAGAAGTCTCCTTACTTCTTGGTAGTACCACCACAAATGACGATAACAATAGTGACTTGCATAACAAGCTGAAGTATGTTCTCGACCTATCTCAAAGAGCCAGTCAGCTTGAAGAAGAACAGCGCACAATGTCCGAAAAGATACAGGCATTGGAAATAGAGCATGCCAATCAGATCAAGGAGAAAGAGCAACACATAGCGCGTATTGAACAAGAACACACGGAGACAAAATTAAAGTTAGAGTCCTGCACTACACAAATAAGGGAATTTGTGGAAGAAAAGAATCGACTATTGGCTCAAATTGAGATAAACAACAATGTACGTAAGGATGCAGACAAACAAGATACAGACTTGATAAAGGAATTACAAGACAAGATTAAAACTGTGGAAGAAGAGAACAAGCAGTTAAAAGACGATTTAGTGACCCTTGAAACTGTCTCTAGAGAAGCTGCTAGATCCGTTATGGATGAAAATGAACGCTTAGAACATCAAATTCAGCAACTTGAACTTTTACACAGTGGAAATGACGAAGAAGTAGAACACTTGTGTGACAATACAAGCAAACGAGTGCTGGTAGCTGATAATCGACAACTAAAATCTAAGTTAAAAATCATGGAGCAAGTACAAGCCGAGAACGCAAGTTTGACAGAACTCGTTGGTTGTCTGCAAGTCAGAATCAAAGAACTCTATCAGCCTATGAGAAGTAATAGTGGCAGCAATATACTCAAGAATAAACTAGACCCTGACCAACAAGAAGAATTGATGCGTATGCACACAAGGTCTCAACTCGGTTTGATTGAATATTTGGAAGGAGAAGACGATATTATGCTGACCATGTCCAAGTTCAAAAAACAGTTAGAAGCAGACATGAGGGAATTTGACTCAACAGACAAATTGAGCAGTATTAGCCTAATTCGTTCTGTCTCTGCCTCTCAAAGCATGCGCTGATTATTTGTTTGTACTAATTAACAACAAACACGGATAGCGACATTATCAATCCAAATCACATGTTAATTACTTGATTATACCATGTCACTAACCCAACCGGTTGGTGTGTAATAAACTACTCGTATATACAAATTTAAAGTTTGAAGCATATCAAAAAATACTTGTCAAATGCTAATCTGTTTCTGATTCAGCGGATCGGATACTTGAATAAGGAAATCGGAACGTCAGTCAGATAAGGTACAACCAAAGATGACAGCAATGGAATTGATGTAAGACGATAAGCCGGATTTACCTTGTTCGGTTTTCCAACTAGGGTATTTATACTTCTTTTTTCGTTTCTTATTTCTTTAGCTTTCTTCACTTTAAAATGTATCAAGAAACTATTCAAACTATTACCAATTCGCACAGTAATGGTGTTGCTTGCAAAGTATGTGGTTCTTATAATCACATGACGAGTAAGTACCTTTTGAATTGGATGAAAACAATTCAACTTATTTTGCCAGAGCACTGTCCAGTTCACCCTTAAGACTAGACGCTCTAATAGCACACAAACTAGGATAATTTCTATATAGTACAAATATGATATATACCACATTATTTTGAATACCATTCTTTCCCTTTCTATTTATGCCCACGCACTCTTTTTCTTCTGTATACTATTATTTTTTCTTAAAAAAAAAGGAAATATTATGATTTCTATGCTTCATATTATTAAACCAATTATGAATGATTTTTCTATCTTGTTTTATAAGTTGTACAGACGAAAACAAATCACAATGAGTTTGTTTATAACAAATAGAAAAAGGAAATAATAGATGCTTATCTGTCATTTACATCTTCGGCTGTCACAAAAAAAATATGTTTTCTATTTCTTTCAAAGATTTGCACGTGTCAAGACAAAGGATATCTTGACTGCAAACTATTATCAGATCAATTAAATTTTTTATTTAAATGTAATTATCAGATTCTATTCTAAGAATGATAAGCACTAATGCCTAAACATTCAGATACAGTAACAAATGTATAATTCTTGGAATGAACATATTCAATCATCCAAGGTGTGAGTACTTTGGCAGAGTGTTCATGCACATCATGTTGAAGAGAAATATGACCATTTGTTTGCACAGCAATATCAGCTTCAACAACACTTCTTACAAGTTCTTGTTCACTAGTCATGCCTTTGAGTTCATAGTCTTTTGTATCAACATCCCACATAATAGAACTGTAACCAAGTCTCTTGACAACTTGAGAAGCAGCTTCATCCAACACACCTTCGGGAGGACGCATAAATGAAGGTCTAAAAAGAAAAAGTTAAATCATGATAAACACAAACAACTTATCTACCTTAAAGCAATGGCTTCATAGACTAAGTCAGAAAGTTGGTTCATTTGATATTCTACTTGTGCAGCAGTAAGTCCACGAAGAGGGACATGTCCATAAGTATGGCTGGCAATTTCATGACCCAATTCATGATAGTATTTAATGACGTCCATGTATGATCTTGTGCCATCGGAAGTATTTGTGGTAGCTGTTCTAAAGTCTTTGACCCAGTTATCGCCATTAATAAAGAAGGTAGCTTTGACACCAACAGAATGAAGATATTTAGCCAAATCCCAAGAGTATTGGAAAGGTCCATCATCAAAAGTCAAAGCAAACACACCAGGTCGGTTGCAATGGGTATAGGTATCAACAAGACTGTTTGTTGTGGTTGTGACAGGAGCAGCAGAGACAATTGTAGCAAAGACCAAAGTAAGAAGAGAATAGAAGCGCATATTTAAATAAGTAAGGAAGGATAATGGAGATTCAGCTCTAGCTTTCCTCTTTATATATTTACTAGTCTGTTCTATTTATTCAAGGCAAAGCCCTTTTGGCTGATTGGTAACACAATAACAATGCAAGTAGACCATGCTTTACCCATTATAAAGAAATTCTGGAAATTTATACGGTTCAAAAGTAAGAGAAAAAGAAAGAAGAAATAAAGTGCTTTAGAGTAAAATGACCATCATGTATCTATCCATCAATCAGTCTATGTGTGCGTACGTAAACAGAGATCAACGTATTTTTTGGTTGCAACTGTAATCAACTTCAGCGTCTGTTTACCGAGTTTTTGCATTGGCTTAAAATTACCTGGAAAGGAAAGAACTGGCAATCGCTTCATTTTTTTTAGAATGCGATCTAAAAATAGCTTGCATGATATTATATAGAGAAGCCCCAAGGAAGTCTACAGTGACGGCTTATAGCAATTGCAATTTAAAGATATGTGGCTACTTTGAATTCATAGTCATAGCCACTTGGTCATGAGATGTATGGCCAACCATGCACCTTATGATCACTGTTTAAACATAACAAATCTTTAAGCCAAAAAGTAGGGAGGGGGGAAAGCAATTACCTAAAGATATAGGCCAAGTATCTATACTTTGATTTTAAAACAATTAAAATAAAAGACTTTGTCAAATGCGTATATTGGTAAAAATTGAGCTTGTTGTTAACAGGTATTGTGAAGAATGAGTTTGTATATGTATTTTTTTTCAGTAAGCCAAGGTAGTGCCGGTTGCTAAGCTTACTATGTTTCTATATTAGTTCTTGTAAATTCTTTCTCTTTTCTTATAAAAAATTATTTCTTCTATAGATCTAGTGTAAAACTAAAGAGATCAAGGCGTGTAAACATATGGCTGACAATACTATAGTTTATCTGATAGTAGAACTGGACGATTTTCAGATATCTATCAAAGCCATTCCACGCTTATTTAACCTCTTTCAATGCACTACTGTTTGAGTTTGCTTAAAAAACACTGCTTAACTGTAATAATAAAAAGATGCTTTTGTTCCCTTTTTGAGCAAACTACTTAGCCAAATCGTAAAAATAAGTCAAAGACTTGCTACAACAATTTATTAAACCAAGCAGCTTGTTATCGAGAATAACCGTTTAAAGATAGAGATGAAATTATTTTTTATATACATACTTGTATTCAACTATTACTCTTGAATAAAACCGAGTCAGGTAAACTTAAAGTCCTGTCCTTATCAATTTAAGAGGAAATAAACTGACAATACTATTGACGTCTAGACTCCCCCAATCTCGATTATAAGATGAGCACAATGATTTACTTGTACTACGCAAGTCCTACAATGCGTAAATCAGAATCTATTTAGAGCATTATCAGCTTTACTTAAAAGGCATTGTTGCAACAATAAAACACATGTTATTTGTCAGGTAATAGAACAAAGAAAAATTTGTCGAGAGCGTGCTCTTTTTCATTATGTAATGGTCGGCTTACAAGTGGGCTAAAGCCTCTTTGGTAAAAAAAAAAGGATTACCTTTCATTATGCAATCAAAGGATCATATAAACAAGAATTGCATAATGCTTTTATTACGCCCGTTAAAACTTTCATTTGACTCTGGAATTAAACTAGCCATTACTCTCTTGTGTATTAACAGTGAGAAAAATCTCATTCGTCCCTTATTTGGAAGGAATATAGAAGGTTTTTTTTTTTTTTTTTTTTTTCATTTTATTAATGTTGCTTTTCACATAAGCATCTAGTATTTTTAGTGAATCGTTCTTACAATCACAAATTACCATTTAAAATTATGAAAATTCTTCAATATACAAAATAAATGAAGCTTTCAAGTCGGCTAATTGGTAATGCTAATAAAACCTTAAACTTTCTTGTTTTTCTTGATTGATTTTAGGAGTTTTTTTTTTTTACATGTTAAAAAAAATCAGGCAACTAGCTCCTCCTTTTTTTGCTTGACATGATATCGAATAGAAAAGCTCCTTTTTGAACAAAATCAGTTTAGTTCAAGATTTATGGCTGTAACAATAAAGCACATGCTACTTATCAACTAACAAAAACAAATTCACAAAGAACCAGAGAAAGAACCCCCCTCAAGGGCTTTATTATGTAATATTCAACCTTTTCAAGGGAACAGAGAACGAGATCAGAGGTCAACTCCGACTAAATTGCAACCTCGGTCCCAGATGAAAGTAAGGATACTAAGCCAATAAAGACAACAAGCTAGAATACCGGGAGACCAAAAAAAAGAGACTCGAAAAAGAAAAAGAAAACGCGATTGACATGTTTGGTAATCGTAACATTTGGATTAGAAGAGTACAAACTATAGTCTATAATTTATTAAGATGATTACAAGGTAAGGGTAATATCGATGTGAGAGCCATTGCTTCCAGGAACAACAGTAGCAGCAACAGGAGTAGCAGCGGCATCAGTAACATTGGCAGCAATACCACCGATAGCAGTGCCATTGACAGCAGAAAGGGTATCGTTTTGGTAAGCAGGGACGCCAATACAGTCAGAGACAGTGACAAATTCATAACCCTTTTCCTTGACATAGCTAATCAGCCAAGGAACAAGTTCGGTCACGGTGTGTTCGTGAATATCGTGCTCAAGAGCAATGTGACCCATGGTGACATTAGCAACGTCCTTTTCGATGACTTCTTTGACTAAAGCTTGCTCAGCAGCCAAGCCTTGCTTACGCCAGTCATTGGTATCAATATCCCAGAGAATGTTGTGGTAACCGAGATCCTTCAAGACTTTGCTGGAAACAGCATCAGTAACACCTTCAGGAGGACGCATCAATTGAACTCTGCAGATTGTGAGTATGATTATCAAATGATAGATAGTTTTACCTCTTGCCGATAGCTTGGAAAATAATATCAGATTGAGTGTTCATTTGTTCCTTAACTTGTGCAACAGTCATATTGGCGAGATCTTTGTGTTGCCAGGTGTGGCTAGCAACTTCATGACCGAAGTCGTAGTAGTGCTTAATGACTTCCAAGTAAGTCTTTTCACCTTCATCAGTGGTAGTACTGGCATGGAGAACATCACTACAATAGAATTAGTAAATAAAAAAAAAGATGACATGTATACATACACAGCATTGGCACCGTTAATGAAGAAGGTAGCCTTAATGCCTTGTTCGTGCAAGCTCTTAGCCAAAGACCAAGAGTATTGACCAGGTCCATCATCAAAAGTGAGAGCAAACACACCAGGTCTGTTACAGTGAGTGTATGTTTCAACCTTGGTGCTGTTGCCGTGGTGAGCAGTTTTAGTGGTTTCTTCAGTTGTGTGTACGGGGCGGCCCATGACAAGAGTAGCAGCATACGCTAAAGAAAGAAGCAAAGCAGTGGCACGCATAATGGTTTAAAGGAATGTAAAGTGTGGATAAGTGATTTGCAAGAGTGAATCAGGCACCGTATTTATAACATTTCGAAAGTGTAACTCGCAGGTTTTTTTTATTTTTGGCAATGAGCATAGAATTCCATGATCTATAAAAATTTTATTTTGACAGTGACCGGAGATTGTTGATGTTGTAAAATAGAAAGCAGAGATCATTATTATTCTAAATAGGCTTATGTTGCATGAAGATGAATTATTACCTTTTCTAAATTTAATGTCATGCACGAAATATGCTTGTATTACATTTCATATAGGCGTCTGTGTGTATAGACAAAGATATATACTATTACGAAAACAAAAAAGAAGGGGAGAAAAAGCGAGAAGTATTCCCTTTTTTGATGATGAGGAAAGATCAACAGTGCAATCATTTTCGAGACATCCAAGCACTGAGAAATGGTGATAATGGACTTATAGTTTCTGAAATTTGACGTTATTCAATAGTTCAAAAAATAAGTTTCATTTATAGCTTGAGTATAGACGTTGTAATCAAGCGTAATACAATCGATAGTGACATTAGCAACGTGCTTTTCAAAGAAGTTGTTCAGCTGATTTGACTGGCTATTACTAGATTGTCTTTTAGTGAAAGGAACAGGACTGTCCAAAGCAAATCAAAGTGGTTTTTTGGTAATTATATTTACATGTCCGTTTTGGCCCTTTTTTTTTTTAGTTGGGAGAAAATGCTTCATCATTATTTGCAATGCATTGCTATTGATATCAAAGGCCAAATGATGAGTACACACATACACAAAAGATAAGCGTAAGCATTCATTTAAGCTCAATGGCTTTTTTGTTTTTTTTAAAAAAAAAAAAATTTAGTTGCTTTATAGATAGAGATGTAAATGGTTTTTTGTAATGAAACATAGGCGAGGAAAGGTATTTATCGTATCAGATTGATTGCTGTATAATATTCTTAATTATAGATCAAGCTAAAACCAATACCTGTTTATTTGAACAAGCTTAAAAATAAACGACCGAAATAACCTACACTCTCTTCTTAGATCAGAAACCATTTACAAGTAGAACAATGCCTACTTGTATTCAAAAAAAAAAGAAGCTTTGATTGACAACAATTGTATATCATTACTGCGTCGGAATTGTATTCCGATGAATTTATTTTCTCGTAAAAACAAAAAAGTAGTAATGGATCAAGAGTAAAGAGCTATTCAAATGTAACAATGAATGCTAAGAAACAAAACGCTTTTGTCGTAAGATAAAACTTTAAAACTACTTTTATACATCTAGTATTTAAAGTGTGTTCTAATGTCGAATGCAACTATTTCCTTGCAAAATCATATTACTAATCGCTCGTAAATGTTGGCTGCAAAAATAAGGATATCATAACAGCAAAATAGCTACATTTTAGAACTCATACACGTTTTGGTATAGGAATTTCAAGAAAAAGAAGAAAGATCGAGCGAAAACATATTTTGGTTTGAAAACTCCCTCCCCCCATCTCCTTAACCACACTGCTTGATTCTTCCCCACTATTGTTTGGTGTTCCAATGGCTTGGATGTAAAAGTTAAAAGAGAGTTAGGTTTAGAAAGTGTATCAAAAAGAGAGGGAGGGAATTTAATGCTTAATCCACACACTACCAGAAATACAGAACCTATCATAATTCAGTTGAGCGAACCAATAAATCAAACATGACATGCATCACTCAAGGTTATCAGGGACTTGAGCCCTTTCATATGCTTATCCAAAGAATTCATTTTCATTTGAAAAAGCATATTTCTTATTTTTGAATTTTGTTTTTTTTATATACAATTGACTTTGTTAGTAAATGAAAGATTGGGCTCAATTTTCCCTCCTTCTTTTTCACTATATACTCAATGAGCTACGTTTCGGAAAAGAAGCACTGAAATTGTAATTATGTGCAAAAAAAAAGTCATTTCGATCTCAAACCTGTTGTTGGCTGTAGAATTGCAAGATAAAACAAGGAGAAACTTTAATTTTCCTGTACTTTTGCAGACAATAACTGCTTTACGATCTGAAAATTTTTATTGCCGTAGAAAACATGTCTATAAATATACAAGACTTGTTTGTACTAGGTTTTTATGTTTATTGATATCTGCACATATGCACAGAATAAGAGATGTTTAGATTATATAATTACAGATAGTATCTCTATGTAATAAAATAAGAAAAAAGAAGAGGGAGTGAAAGCAAGCACTATTTTCCTTTTTTTGGGTTAGAGGAAAATCAGCAATAGAATTACAAGTGTACAAATAAACAAATTATTGGTAGTAAGCAGGAACATCCAAACATTCAGAGATGGTGACGAACTTGTAGTTCTTGGACTTGACATATTCAACGGCCCAAGGAACAAGTTCGTTCACAGTTTGGTCATAGACTTCATGTTCAAGAGTGATGTGACCAATGGAGCTTGAAGTATCTTTGTCCATGGCCTGATAGGCAGCCTTTTCACTGTCAAAGTTGTGAGTGGCCCAGTCTTGAGTATCGATATCCCAGTCAACAACAGAGTAACCCAACTTGCGCAAAGTAGCCAAGACGTTATCATCAAAGGAACCAGCAGGAGGACGCATGATGGCAGGTCTGACACCAATGGCCTTCTTGATAATATCAGATTGAGTGTTCATTTGATATTCAACTTCCTCAGCACTAAGACCAGCAAGTTCCTTGTGTTCATAGGTATGGCTAGCAACTTCATGACCCATTTCCTTGTAATGAGCAATGACTTCCATGTAGGTCTTTTCACCATCAGAAGTGCTTACACTGTCAGTTTCGACGTTGCTAGAGAAATTATAGAGTGAGTAAGAGTGACGATGATGACATTTCATTCAATACTTACACCCAGTTGTTACCGTTAATGAAGAAAGTAGCAGTGATGTTTTGCTCGTTAAGAGACTTGGCCAAGTCCCAAGAGTATTGGTAAGGTCCGTCATCGAAAGTGAGGGCAAAGACACCAGGCTTGTTACAAGAAACATAGACACCGCCTTGAACATTAGAGCCAGTAGGAGCATCAACAGGAGCAGCAGCAGAATAGCTCTCAGTGGAAGCGGCAGCATCAGCAGTAGAAGTAGCAGAGGGTTGAACAGTCTAATTGTACAAATTTAGTAAAATGTTGGCATGACAGCCTTTCTCCTCTACTTACAGTAACAGGAGCACCCATAACAAGAGAGGTCATGGCCAAGGTCAAGGAAGCAGCAATTGAGAAACGCATTATATGTAATTGTGTAATAAAAAGTAATAAATAACCAGGAAAAAAACAGTGAAAGATCCCCTTTTTATATATGTCAATTTTTTTTTGCTGCTGACTTTATTGTTCAATGATTTTGCATGTACCTATTTTTATCCTTTTTTTCTATGGCTGAAAAAATAATAATATAAAACCTGGACGGCTGGTTGGGCTACGTTTTACAATACGGGACCTAAAGCAAAATAGACCAAAATGGTACTTTTTTCTCCTTTTAAACATAAATATCAGGATCAATTATTCAATTTTTTTTATTGCTGCTAGATCAAGTTTTTTATTGAAAGCAGTTTATACCGGGAACTTTCATTCCATTAAGGTTTTTCTTAAATGAATCCAAGCGCCATTTTTTTTTTACTATTAATAATTACGTATGGCTATCATTGAACTTCCCTTTTAGGTCCAGATGTTCTTTAAATAGGTGCGCTGTACTTGAATTCAAATCCTTTTGGAAAGGAGCCATGCTTATCCCGGGAAAATGCTAGGGAACAGTGTTGTTTGACACTATTCAATACTAAATAGGGCGTTTTTAAATATTTAAAAAGTCTTGTTATAGTCAATACCATCTAACCGCCTTTATTGTGTTACCTAAAGAGGCTGGAAATGCATAATTCATCTAAAAAGAAAAAAAAAAGGAGTTGAACCCGAGGTACATGACAATGATGTTTGGCTTTGTTTCGTAAATGTATTCCTCATTAGATATGTTCTCGCCCCTGTAAACAATGATGCCATTCTACAGAAAAAAAACAATTCATGTCAACATAGTTTCTTTATTTGGCTACCATAAGAAACGGAATACACCATGTCCTGTAGCAAGTTCCCAGGCCCTGTTATTTTTTTTTTGAAGATCGTCTTTGTCTCCTGATTTTTTGATAAATTACTGTAACTCAAGTTCATATCAAAGAAGGAGGAACGATGATGAAGAACACTTTCTTATGCATAGTGATTTTGTCTAATAGATAAAAGAACGTTGTATGCATAAGCTCCTATAGACTCAAAAGGAACAAGTAAACCGTCATACATGTATTTTTGTATAATGAAAAGAAAAAGCTATCTAGTTCGGAGATTCTATATCACAACTTGATTCTTTTTTTTTCCTGGTTTTTTTTTTTTTTTTTTTTAAATTGATGTGTATATAAAAGAAAAGCATATGAAAACCAAACATCAGAAAGAAAAATACACTAAGAGAAAAAAAGCTGAAAGGAAAAAGGAACCAATGGCTTTATCGAGATTGTGCATTGACTTTTTTTAGCAGCGTGACAGTTGTTTAAGACCCTTTTGCTTAATGACGACAGGTGAAAAACATACTCTTTTTTTTTCTTCTTTTCTTTTTAGCTCTTGTATACGTATGCATTCTTCTCAAAATAACAAATCAAGTAAGTGTTTTTTTTCTTTCTTTCTTTTTATTGCATATATATATATATATATATATGTGTGTGTGTGTGTGTATGTGTGTATGTATGTGCATTTTTTTAGTGGCATTTTATTTGAATACCAGTCCAAGAAAAAAAATTCTGATCATGATAGATGACAACGAACCGAACCTTACTAGGGACCAACTAGAGAGATCTATCTCTGAGTTCAGGTAAAAGGCATACAAACTATGTTCCAAAACAGTACTTAACTTGCTTATCGACAGAAAAAGCAATGACTCTTCACCCAAGTCGGGTCTATCAGACAGTGACGAAAACAATACAAATGAAGTAGCCCTTCAGAGTTTTGAGCGATTTAGAGAAAATAGCGTGACTTCAATTGAGGAAGATAACACGCTATCAGTCATGAATTACCCACCACCCAATGATTCAATTGCAGAATACTGTGCAGAATCCCTTTATAGCTACAGCTTTACGCCTCTGTCTCGGGTTCACAAGGCGGCAAAGATCAAGAGACAGATCTTGAGTCGGGGCATGGATTATATGCAACGCATTCGATGGAAAACGGGTGAAAGGGATACCGGTAGGCGCTTTTCTCAGCCTGATATTGGTGTATTAGATCAAAATAATGATTGGGTAAGTGAGACGGGTTCACGGCAGCTACAGCCATGTCCATCACTGAATGATATCGCCTCAAAAAACACAGAGTTCTTGTCCAACTTGACATCATCACCCATTGTGCCCCTCTTTCCACCTCACAACAAATATATCCAAACAAGACCACCCGAACCCACTCTATCTTCACCTATTCCTACATCCGCTTTAAGGCATAGTGTAGCCATTGACAATTCCGAAACGAAGCCAGACGAAAGTTTTGGAAATAGACGACAGACGCTTGAAATGCTCCATAATCTACCACCCATTTATGAAATGCCTCAAAACACATCAGAATTACCTTATTCAACACAATACACTCGAGCACTGCATGCACCTTCTCGTTTCTTGCCTCAGAACCAAGCTATTTTAACAACAGATGCAGATGCCACCATTCTGTTGTTTAACGACATGGCCAGCCTTTGTTTTGGGTTTGATAAGTCGTTTATTGGACAATCGATTCTAAAAGCGCTTGAGGACCCATTTCGAACGCAAATCAAGCATATTTTAAAGAGAAGACGCAATTTGGTCAAAGAGAACCAGTTGGAAAAAGGGCTAGTTTTAGTCTGTGGTATTGTGGTACCGATTCGCAAGATGAATGGTGAGACGTCTTCTGCTGCCTCACTTTGGCTCAAGGAAAAAGTGACAGAGGAAGGGAAAAGTATCTATATTTGGATATTTGAGGAAATCTATGAGACTTCTTTATCGGCCCAATTGGATGAAAAGGTAAAACAGGAGTGAGAGAAAATAGGCAGATGGGGATGTTTATGGCTCTCTCTAGGGAAATGTACTGGAAATAACGGGAACAACAAAGGATTTGTTTGGTTATGAGCCTGACCAAGTCATTGGCAAACCCATTACACAACTTATCCCTGCATTGACCAATGAAAACAAGACAAATCCAGGTGTGAATCTGAACAAGATTGAGAAACTCAAATACTATGGTGGAAAGTCTAAGAATGGTATTTGTTTCCCAACCATGGTCAATATCTCTGTTCATCGACTCAAAATTGTGTCTTTGCCTTCCATTGCTGGCCTAATTACTGTTCATAGTAATGGCAGAATCCAGAGTATCAATCCTGTGCCTGCAAAATACCTGTTTGGCTATTCAACAGAGACATTAGTAGAGAAGTTCAGTATAGACCAAATTATTCCTCAATTTTCCAAAATTGTGGCTGGATTGCGTCGTTGTAAACTACTGCAATTCTCAAGCACAGTCAACAATCATGCGTGTCGATGGGCTATTTCCGAGATATTCAACACAGAAAAGTATAAATCAATGGAAGTAGAGCAATCATTAAAGCATTTGGAGCGACAGCCATCTATCAATGCAAGTGGTCAAGCATTGCCCATTATTTATGCTGTTCATCGAGATGGCAGTCAATTTGAAATTCAATTACAACTGAGGTTGATCAAGAGTGAACAAGAGGATTTAGTGAGTGTTTGGGTAACTTATGATCGTATCTATGCCCTCAAAAGACCAAAGAAGGCTGCTATTGCTGTTGCTGCTGCCACTGCTGCTGTCATTGGGAAAATGCAACCAGAGGAAAGACTCAAAATTCCTCCTATGGATCAAGCTAAACATCCATTGAGTCCTAAATCACGTCCAGCCATCATCAAGTCTGAAACAGAACAAGTACCTTTTAAGAGGCCACCTATTCGAACCTATGGTGTATCTTCGTTTGGCTCTGTCGACAAGAAAAAGGCACTGTTTCCAAATGGTATGGAGGAAGAACCAGAAGAAAGGAAAAGTACCATACCCGCCATACAGATCGAAAAGAAGCAAGAAAGACCGAGTCATCCCATGGATGCTTATGTGATTGTGGGTACTTTAGGCGAAGGGGCTTATGGTACAGCCAAATTAGCTTATAGAAAAGATGACCCCAAACAGGTAAGTTCCATGCTATCATAACCTAGTTGCTTATTTGACAAATAGACAAAAGTGGTGATCAAGTTCATTGCAAAGTCTAGGATTATTCTGGATTCATGGATAAGAGATCGACAGCTTGGTCTGATACCTCTTGAAATTCACATATTGAAGAAATTAAAAGAACATCCACAAGTCAATTGTTGTTCGCTTGGTAAACCCTACAGGCCAACCTCAACTTCTTTAACCAATATTATTAGAAACCTATATGGAAGACGAAGACAATTATTTTGTAGTCATGAAACTCTATGGTACAAGCAGCATGGACTTGTTTGACTATATAGAACTGAATGAAAAGATCTCTGAAGCAGAAGTCAAAGACATCTTCCGACAAGTAGCCATGGCAGTTGAACATATTCAAAGCCTTCGCATTGTACACCGTGACATCAAAGATGAAAATATCTTGTTAGATGAAACAGGGTGTGTTCATTTGATTGATTTTGGAAGTGCTGCTTATTTTAGAAAGGGCCGTACGTTTGATACATTTGGTGGTACTCTGGACTATTGTGCTCCTGAAATTCTAAAGGGCATGCCATATGAAGGGCCTGCACAGGATATATGGAGTTTAGGTACCTTGTTGTATACGTTGATTTACAGAGAGAATCCGTTTTATAATGTAGATGAAATTCTAGAGCAGGACTTGCGAATTCCTTTTGTTATGTCTGAAGGTAAGCATTACGCTTATATACTATCATTACTTAGTCAAACCATAGGCTCTTTGGATCTCATTAAAAAGATGTTAAATCGTGATGTAGAAAAGCGTTATAATATACATGAGGTGCTGGAACACCCTTGGTTGAAATCCTGAACCTTATCACTCACTCTTGCCAAGCTATAGTAATCTCATGGCCACCACTACAAGAGCCATGCTTAATAACCAGTCATTCATTTATTCATACATGGCAGCAGAAATAAAATGCCTATAGCTTAGACCAGATTTCAAATAAGCAATGAGCTCATTCAGTAATCGTGTAGCAATAGACACATCATCGTCTAGCCACTCAGATAATTGCTGAATTGTATCAGTATCATACATCGTCGTCTTTTTTTCATGAAAAGGCTTGGATAATATCTTGATCAGATGGTCTACAAGGAACTCATCTAAACTATCAATGCCAGTCATATTCTTGAACTCATTTTGTAGGAACACGCGTGTCTATAGAGAATAGAAAATGAGTATCTGTAGTCATTAATTTCTTTTTTCTTTCCTTACCCTGGGTATATAATCAGGTGTAAGGACAGTGAAATCAGCATGTTGAGGTAATGGTTCAGGATAACTTGCTGCTTTTAGAAGGCCTCGATAAACCTTTTGACGTTCGATCTGTAGTCTTTTCTCTGGTGAGTTGTATTTTATGCGATTCAGAGGTGGGTCATGTTGCTTCTTGTTTCCTTTATCTTTAAGGTGATATTCGTCAAATGTGTTTTCTTCGTCATTGACATTGTACACAAGGGAGTCGATAACTTGTCTACAGACTGGGCACTGCGAAGAAGCAATGTTGATCCAATGGCGAATACATTGAAAGCAGAAAGAGTGATAGCATGGTCGAATAAATGTTCTATTTTCAAATCTCTCTAAGCATATAGTGCATGTTGGCTTTAGTTCAATCTCTGTTGGTTGCTTTTCTATGTCTACTCTTTTCCGTTTTCCATACTTTGACATGATGAGCAAAAAGAAAACAGAAAAAAAAGAAAAGCTGATATTTAAATTCTATTTTATTTCAAGTGGCGATTGTATATTTCGTTTGAAAGAAAACCTGGTAGCAACATCTTTCACAGTATTTCTACTTTGAATTCAAACGATGTTAGTTTTTTTCTGGACGAATCAAAATTAATTTTCAGATGCTCTTCTTACCTATTTTGGACGAAATAAAAATGGAAATTAAACAGAAAGAGAAGAATTATTAGAGAAGGTACAATAGTATGTTAGATGACTTTACCTATAACAACCTTAATTCCCAAAGGAAATACTGTGTTCATTACGGCGATTATTGCTTTTCTTTTTATTTTCTCTTGAATCATTCTGGAAGGCCTTCACCCTTCCAAATTGACTTAGCAATGTTCATCATATTCAAACTAGTGTTGATGTCACGCTGCCATAATGTTCTGCATGTCTTGCAAACGAGAACACTATTATCGCGGGCACCACTAATACCACCTAAAGTCCTACTTTCACATTTGGAACATATTTGGGACATCAAATATTCATCAATGTCCACAACGAGTAAGTCATCAGTCCAGAACGTTTTTATCCTCACATGTTCCTTCCCAAATATGCCACTACCAAATACTATCAGTGATACCTTCTGTTTGTACTGAAAGAAATTGCTTTCTCTAAGTACCATAAACTTATGAGTATGCCCAAGTAACTTTTTAACTTGTTTTTGTTGTTTTCGGTGCCATTTTTCTCTTTCCTTTATCCTTCTTTCCGGACTTATTCCCCTTCTTTTTCCGCTTCCCTTTGTTTTTTGCTCTTTTTCTTTTGTTTCCTCTTGACTTCTTGTTGTATTTCTTGGTACCATCTAGCAACATTTTCACCATTTGCTCCGGTGCTCGTTGGCGATTCTGGTATAAGAAAAAGGTTTCTTTTGCAGTTTCTTGACTGTAAAAACTGAAAATACGACCAATGTTTTCGAGCATATAAATGACATACTCCATATACAGCGATTCATTGGTAGTCTTATTAGTGGGTATATTTGTTTCAATCGTCTTAATACCGCATGCTTTCTTTTTCTTCTCTTGCTCTGCTGAGAATTTTGTAGAGCCTGTCAAGTGGTAATATTCCTTGATGGAACGTTGCCTGAAGTCGTTAATATTACCATTTGAACCAGCAGATGCAGTGAAAGCCCTTTTTCTTCCTAGATCTACGGCTATTGGTAAATAGTGGCTGTCAGCTTCATGCTTCTCAAAATCATCCAGTATCAGGTCAACTTGATTGATCTGCTCGGTTAAACGTTTTTCTGTGATTGTTCGTTTGTTAAAAACAAAATCAACAGAAAAACCGTCTGATCTGATCTGATTACCAAAGAGCCTCTTATTTGTTCCAGTGGGTAATAAAGATTCAATCCTAATAGTAAACATATTTTAAATGACTATTATATAAAAACATTTTCTACTACTATGTACTTACGATTTGATTCTAAGCGGTTTAAAATCAAATACCTTGTAAAATAAATGCAGCTGATCATTATACCCTCTGGGCAGTGGTTCACCAGAAAGAAATGCTGCTAATGCATTGACCGAAATTGTCACTGATTGCCAATGGCATGATGGTGAAGGGAATACATTGAACAGCCTTGGTAAAGGAAGTCTTCTAACGTCAAACGCTTTATGGGACTGATGTTCCCTTTCAAAGACAGTCAGTATATGAAACAGCAGAGGAACAAAAGAGCCTGGGTTATCAGCTAATGATTTTATACTAGCTCTAGCATCGAGTTTGTTTTTAAGTGGCAGGCATAGTTCATCGATTCTTCGTTTGGTCATAGGGTCTTCAAGTGATTTCTGTTCAGGCCACACCGCTTCACCTTGGCATACATACTGATATCCATATTTTATAACAATATCATCGATGTCCTTCGGAGCCATGGACTATATACATAATATTTAAGCATTTAGAGTAAATGAATGTGATTATTAGCTCTTACAACAAACATAATTTGAATTTGATATTGCAAAAATCTTCTCAATATATTTTCAAGTCTTTCTACAACTGCATTCTCGTAGGTGGTTGCCAGCTCCTTGCAGGCCTCAGTAATGCACTGGCTAGCCCCTCCAATAGCAGATGGAAAACTTAATTTTTCTTTAATAAGATGAATCTCGTTAAAAAAAACATTATAACAGACAAGTCGATCTAACTATTGTTGATGGTCTGGTGTAAATAACTTTAAACAAAAAAAGAGTATATTATCACAAATGAGTCTTTTCTCATAACAAGAACATTTGTCATATATTATTATTATTATGTCAGCTAGTCATAGTTTGATAGCATTAGAACTGAGTTCATTCTAAACAATGATATAGCTGAATCAACATTTACACTCCTACGGAATAGAGTCATATAATCCAGGAACCAGTAAACAGACCTCATCTTGAATGATAAATAACTGTAAAGATGGTTCACAAAGTATATTTTATTGAAAAAGCCAATACTCTTATTCCATCTAATATAACCTTCAGCTCATCAAGTCCTATCTCAGGTTACATCTAAGGACATAATCCAAGTCATATATAAACCTAGAATATAAAAAATCTCTCTTGAACTTTTATCTTTATAAACATTTATAAACGGTCTCAAAGTACTTCCTACACGTCTCTTTATTTTTTATAATTTCTATATTCAATCTTTTTATTTGAAAAGTCCCAAAACACCACGATAACCAGTCATTTTGATATTGCTTCTCTAACAATTGATTTCCCTTTACAGATAAATGTCTAAATGTAAACTCTCATTCATACAAAAAGCTAATTCTTTTTCTGTCTAATTTTCATCTTTATTTCGTCCAAAATAGGCAAGAAGAGCATCTGGAAATTAATTTTGATTCGCCTAGAAAAAAACTAGCATCGTCTGAATTGAAGTGTAAAAACAGTATTTGAATAACCCTAAAAGTATTTCTTCTCGTTGCTTTTTATAGTAACATTCAACAATAACTGTTTCTTTAGTCCTTTGTAAGCTGAGAATATGAAACGTTGCTATACAAAAAGTGAACTCCAAAAGGTTTTGCTTCTAGGCCTTTCTTTTTTTCATTTAACTAGCAATGTCAAGCTCTCTCTCTCTCTCTCTCTCTTTCTTTTTTTTTTCGCTTGATATGTAAGTAGCTACCGAGTACTATTGAATTAAATTACATGCTTGAACCAAAGACTTTATTTTCTGATTTGTTTGGTATTACACAAGTCACAAGGTAAACAAATTGAAAAAAAAAGTATCCCTTTTTTTTCCCTTATTTTTTTTTTATTTTCTTTTATATGGGCGTCAAACAAAAACCAGTACATTCAGCACCAACCAACGTTATGAGTCAAAACTCTGATAGAGATCGCGACAAGAAGAGACGTACAGTAGAGACTAATGTTGGAAAGGAATTCCAGACAGTAAGTTAATGTGTCACATGGAGGTCCATTAACTTTTTTTCTTTTTTTTAGATTGACTTTAACTCTATGGATATCTCTGTTCTTCGCAAATATGCCCGAATTCACAAAATCAAAACTAAATCTAAATTGAACAAAGAAGAGTTAGCAGCAGCTGTTTCTCGTCACTTTGCAAATCAAACAGTAAAGGAATTAGATACAATTACTTGCTTTTTATATACCGCACATTACAAAGGTAAGCAATATAATTTTATGATACACTTTTCTCACATATATATATATATATACATACATACTATGCCATTTAGATTCTGTATTAAGACTTCCACTAAATATCTAAGAATAAAATAGATGTGTTTTCTTATCTCTTCTTTTTTGGGGGGATGCTTATGTATAAAGATAGCTATCAAAAGGAGCAATACGTAAAGTTACATATTGCTTGTCAACATCCGATTTAGAACTCCGCGACATGAAGCGGGTTTTGAAGTGAAATGCAGCATAAAATTCCTCTATTCTTCGCGAATGTTCTTAACCTCTCTTTATTTCTTTTTTTTATTCTCATTATGGACTATTACAGCGAACTCGAACTTACACCTGAAGCAACAGACAATGATATCAAAAAGGCTTATAGAAAGCTTGCATTGAAATATCATCCTGATAAAAACCATGAACCTGGGGCAGCAGAAAAGGTAGAAAATGAGATATACAACGACCATACTGATTTATTCTTTAGTTTAAGAGAATAAGGTAAGATTAGAATAAGAAAAACTTCAGTTGCCTTATACTTTTTCTCTTTAAAAAAAAAGTGAAGCATATCAAATCTTATCAGATCGTAAGTAAATTAAAATGTATATGAAACAAGCATTCACCATGTATTTATTTTAGCTGAGAAAAGACGAGCATATGATAGTAGTGAACCAGAGGAGTCCTCTAGTCATGATCACTCTTTCTATGGAGCACAACCGAGACCGAATTTCTACCAAGATCCTATCTTTGCTACATTCCAGGTAAGTTTGGATGATAGATCAAAAAAATAATAGTAATAACTCAACACTGTAAGTTTCAAACCCCAAGAGACATCTTTCGAGAATTCTTTGGATCCGACGATCCCTTCAGTATATTTTCTGGTAAGTATAGACAAATAGACAAACAATGTAATAACGGGTGATAGATGATCCATTCTTCCGTGGTACGAGTAGCATGATGATGAGAGATCCTTTTGAGTCATTGAGTATGTTTGAACCTGCTATGTCGGGTACTTCACAGAGTGTACAAACAACAACTCGTATTATCAATGGTCAAAGGCATACTGTGACTAAGATTCAAGATGTTAATGGTGTACGTGTCATTGAAGACTTTGGTGATGGACGTCAGCGAATTACTGTAAATGGTATAGAAGAAAAATCACCCGATAAACCAACAATCCAAGATCAACCACAACCACAACAACAACAAAGGCGTATACAATATCAAAAGCAAGAACCACAACTATATCATCAACAACAAGATAATCAGCCATTACCTCGTATGAACTCTTCAAATCATGATACCAATGGTAATAATCTTACTCTTTGTTTGTTTGTTTTATCAGACTAACATGCAATATTTACATAGTGAATTCAAGTAGAAGTCAGAATAATTTAAGGGAAGAAGAGAATACTAAGAGCTCTTGTTTAAGCCATTGTTGTTGTATTCAGTAAATATATACTATTCATTTTCGAGCCTTTTTTCTGGAAGGACCACGGGAAGTAGAAATCATCTTTTTTGTTGTTTGGGGGATATCACATGTCTATTGAACAGAATATAAGTCTTTGTTTTTTAATCTTATCTGATCCACACTATACCCTCTTCATATCAAGATCAATAAACCCACCTCGGTTACGTTCATCATGACTAGGATGAAGATAGTATACCAAATCATAATCTTTAAGAGACTCTGTATTGACTTCAAGTGGTTGACATGACCTGCATCTTTCTACGCATGAAAGACAAGTATAGTAATTGACACCTTCTTGTCGAGCTTTTCTGGATGCATGTTTACACCAGCTACGCTTAAAGATACTAAGTAAACTAATACCCTGCTCGCCTAATTCCGATACAGTTGTAGCAGCAGAGCAATGATTGCATTCTAAGATATTGAAATTATGAGATCTTTTTCGACGATATCTTTCTATACGACGACAGGTGGTAGCCAAATTAGCAGGATGATCATGCGGTGAACTAACAAACGGTTAGGCCATGCCAATAGTATGTTATACTCTACTTTCTTAACACATCAAGCGATCTATTTGGAATAAGATCTCCATTAAATGTCGCATTTACATTTTTCACATAATTGAGATAGGTTTTGACTGCATTCATGATACTTTCAGGACTTTTGTACATTTGCATTTCTGTAACATGTTGACAGCTACGGCCAATTGAATAGCAATCTAAGCATAAATCGTATTGGTTGCAAATATCGCAATGGTAATAGTGACAAAAGATATCGCCATGACAGAAATCACATTTGACAGTACATACTTCACCGGCAGCATCGGCAACAATACCTTCTTTGTCATCATCAAAGAGTAGTTCGGGCAAAATGACTTTTTCAAGGAAAATATCAAGCAATTGCCTCGAGTTCTCTATAAAGTTGTCACTACCATAGCACAAGATAGGAATAGAATATGTACGTTTAGATTGGTCGCGCACAAGGTCATTTATCTGGCGGTTCCATTCTTGCAAAGTAAAAGAGACAATGGCCTTGCATTTGTAGACTTCAGGGCGACTAATGATACGATAGAGTGGTAATTGATCTTGAAATGCAAAGGTTAATGTTTGTGGCGTAATTCGGTTCCATGCGACTTTGATAGAGATACCACTATTGCGAACTTGGTGATAGGCACGACTGGGAATAATAACAAGATCACCTTTACGCTGAACGATAACCTGTACCTTGAAATTGGCCTTTAAGATCTTGTCATAATTGAGCCAGGCACGATCACTTTCCATAAAGGAACTCTTGGTGACATGACTGTTAACTGCGGTACTGGGTCGTCCAGATCGTCTTTTATTGCGGCCTATATGTCTAAAGTGACGCTGGTGATCATCGTCTTCAGGATCGATCAAGCAAGCAAGATCATCTCGGTGTTGGCACTCAACAATGAGCCACTCTGCAAAGGCATCTTCACTTGCCATGGTCATGACATTATGACCCATTGTGCCGCATAAATCACGATGAATAGGAGTACCCGTCATGTCTTGACCTACATAGCACATGAGATTTTCAGCTTTGAATCGATCAGGTAGAAAAGTGAAGAGATCCTCGCTTCCGTGAGGCAACAGGTATTCTGGTAAGAAATTCCTCAGCGCGGTTTGATATTCGTTTGGACATACAATATCTTTTGCGTATACTTTTTCAATCGAAAAAGGAAGCTTCTCATGATGATTTAGAACAGGCTGATCGAACTTGTATTTATGTTGAATACTTTCTATGTAACTTCCTAATGGCGCTTTCGTTTTCTTTACTTCAGCTTGCTTTTGTAGGTCAAGATCCACCTCTTTAAAGGGAAAAAAATGCATAAGTTTATTTGTCCATAAGTTTATGTGCTTACCTAAATTTCCACAGTATGTCTTAAGTCTTTCTAGGCTAAAAGCTGCATCAGACCAGCCATTTGATTTGTGCATATTTGACACGACCAAAGGCTTTCCTAGGACTGTGCAATGATGCTTTATAAATGATTGAAGGTTCTCTTTTGTATAATCTAAGAAATCAATTCGCTTGGCAGCTTCATATTGGAATGGCAGATTCTTTTCTGAGCTAAATAGATTATGTTTGGTCATTTGCTATTGTAGAAACTTATGAAAAAGAAGCAGAACAAAAAGAAAAAAGAAAAGAAAAAGAAAAGAAGTGCATTGGATGATTATTTTATATAGAAATGCTACTTGTTTTGAAAGGCCGAAGAAGTAAGCTTTTTGATCTATGCCATCAAGTATATATCTGTGTATGATTAATTGGCATTCAAACGCGTTTTTTTTTTCTGTTTCTTTTTGTTGTGTTTTCAATGTTTGATTGGGTCTCAGCCATTTACTTTTTTATCGTTTGTTCTTGTCTTATTTTTTTTTTTTGCTCAAGTTAGGTGGTAGTATTTATTATGCACATCTGTCACAATATCATTGTTGGTTTTTGTAATTGCTAATAAGATGAAGAAAATTATCTGGTTAAAGATATACTTGGATCGAACACTCTAAAGTACAATTTAGAGTAACATAATACACTAAAACAGCAGCATAAACAAACAAAAAATTCACTGCTCTTCTAGATATGTTCAATTAGTCTAAAAGACCTATTTTACTCGAGAAGAAGAAAGTATTCTAACACGATGTACTTAATCTTCCTTTTTGTACCCAAGTCTACATGTGTAAAAAAAAAATGCTATTACATGCAATTGTTTTTTTTTTTGTCGAGTTTCATATTGTTTAAGCATAAGCTTTTTCAAAGGAACAAAAGCAAATAAGAGACTTCAGTCATTTCAACCACTAAATACTACAGTTGACTGAACAATCCAAACTTAGGAACAACACTTGATCCAGAATAATCAATCTTATTTTCCCTAAAACGTCTCACGATATTTCAAAGAATATCAAAAAATAAGTATTGAGGCTACCAGGGGTCGAACCTGGAATCTCCTGATTCGTAGTCAGACGCCTTATCCATTGGGCCATAGCCCCTCAACTTGTTTATGCATCAGCAATAAAATATCTGATCTAATTATTTTAAGTAGATTTACCGTCTTAAAAGTTTCGGCTCGAAGCTTGTTAGGGCTTTAGTATGTTCCGACTGCGTACTACTGGAGTCCTTTGACCTCTATTTTTGGCTATGCTTAATATTCATGCAGGAATTATACTTTTCGCGCATCAAAGTTCATTCTAGTCGACGTGTCCTTTAAGCAATTATATCAACGAGAAACCTTTTTTAGGAATGCTATGAAGATTTTAACATGAACAAATTTAGATTAAACTAGAAATCGATACGGTAACCATGATAAGGTTGATATAAACATATATATATATATATATATACGTTTGGGCATTGCTCAAAAGTAGTTGGAAATGAAGTTATTGGCTATTGTAATACATTAACAAGATGTTCCAAATAAAGCAATGTTTTCTTGGACTGCATAAAAAAATAACCTTCGTTAACTCTTCTTGTTTCCTTTTTTTTTTTTTTTTTTTTTTTTTTTTTTTTTTTTTTTTTTTTTTTTTTTTTTTATCTCAAGATGTTTTTTCAACGTCCAGTGTCCGAGTCTAGATATCTGGATCCAAATCCTCTTAGACGAAAGTTTTGTGGATGCATGTCTTTAAGAGCAGGCTGTGCTGTGGCGTGTGCGATATGGATTGTAAATCACTAAAAAAAAAGCTTTTTACTTATTTATAACAGGGCATCAATATTTTTATTGCTGCTGAATCATTTCAAGGATACACACGTAAGTGTCATTTACTTTTTTTTTTTATGAATAACTCACAAAACACCTAAGCTATTTTTTCGTTTTTAAACAAGCCAGCATTAATAACATATGGTTCTTTGTCTATTGCCTTTGCTCTAGTAGCTCTCCTAGTATTGTATGGTTTGTTTGTTGTAAGTTGTCGATATATATATATATATATAAAACTGAAACAGGCTAATTGTGTTGATAGGATACGCCACTAGCACTCCAAGCAGGCGTTGTTTTTTTAGTGTTTATCATACCTATTTACTTGCTTGATATGCTTGCGAATGTATTTATATTCGGTATACAAAAACCATCTTATCTAGACTGGTGTTCAACATCCTCTATAAGCCAAATGTTAGATGAAAGAATATCAGGTGCTTCTACAAATGGCACTGTCTCTACCCTTGACTCTATCATACCACCGATTCCTATCTATCACTGTCAAAAGCTATGGGAAGATGAGATCAAGTTTTCGCTTGCTGTCTGGATCATTATGTGTATTTGCTATGTAAGTGAATTCGAGATAAACATAAAACCTATTGATGCGCTGATATAGATTTACTGGGGAATGTGTGTATTTTATTACTATGAAAAGCTTCGAGAATTATTTCCTATACAGTCCAGTTATCCAAGTGGTGGTTTCATGAATTACTTGTATGCTCCAGGTCGATTTTTAACGCCGTATTCATTTAGAAATACAGCACCGTCTTCCAAAGTGTAAGATAATGTACAAATGGTTCAATAATAAAAAAAAGATATTGTTTCTATAATGTAGTGTTGGTAGTGGGTGCCATAGACTTCATTTTTTCACCCAGCATAAACTGAATCGACATATATTTTGCTACACAGCGGTCAATACATTTCTGCTCTCCCTTGTTTAAATCTGGTTCGTGATAGTTGGAGGGAATACATTTTTCTTGACAAGCAGACATAACTCTATTTTGAGTGAGACATAATTTTTTTTCTTTTTCTGCTACCTGTTGAACATGCCCATAAAAATATCTACTTGTTGTTCTGCTTCTTGAAGGTGTTGAGGGTCAACAAAATTTTGTGCATAACTACCACTCCAACTCATTTTCTTTAAGAAAGAAAAGAAAAAAAAAAGAGACAAGGGCAAATCTAATGCTAGAGCAAAATTATTGTTTGCAGTCACAACCATTCTCCCCTTATTTTTTGAACATATAAAGTAAAAACCTCAAACATAAAATATCTTTGATTACATTGCAAAATAAATTCAATTCAATCGATTTGGTCCGAGTGTCTGGGAATAGCATGTTTGTCGATTATAAACTAATCAATATATTTTGATATTTCCATAAACAATTAATTGGATCAAATAGATAATCCATCTCTCTCTTTTTTTGTGTTCAAGCGCAATACAGGCGGAGAGAATTTCGCTTCCTTAAATCAGAAACCATACGCAGGAAGCCGGTAATGATTATTTTTATTCAGGTCACTACTGTAGTTTTTTTTTACATACATATTATGTACATTTACAACATAAAAAAAGTAACTTATAGTTCTCTACATTTTTCTTTATATATAAAAAAAGGACGCCAGCGTATAATTTTGAGAGATTGGATCATCCATATAGCTGATCCAGTGAATTTTGATTCGACAAAACTGACCTCACGAGGTTATGGACGAAAAAGAGGGAAGGTTGTACCAGATGGAATTCAAAAATTTCTATGCGATATAGGGTATGGTTTCATCGTCTAATAGTGTATCAAAATGGTTTTTGGTGGTTTCTTCTTCTATTTCAAGCAACTCAGTATTAAGTGAGTTTTTTCGATCCTTCCTTTTTGCAGGACTGACTTCTGTTGTACTGCTCCTTCGCCGCTTCTTGTTGATCTCTTGTTCTTCAGATACAATGCGTTCATAACAAGGGTGTTGCTCGACCAAATTGGCATAGTATTGTTGTAAAATAGGTCCTGTAGAAGTCAAATGCCAATCAATGAGGGATAAAAATTCTAATTCTAAAGCGTTGATTTCCTGTGTTGAAATGCCACCGACTTTGGCATAATGTGAATTGGTGCAATATGAGTCACATAGTGCTTTGGATGATATTGTCACTGCTGTAATCAGAAATCGATGCACAGTCAAGGAAGAAATGGTAAAATGTGGATGAAGTTCACATACACGATCAATGTATATGAGCAAAATTAATAAACAAGACTTTTCTACTGAAGTGTATTTCACTATACGTCGTAAATAATCGCTGAGAGAGATATTCGGCGGTATGCGTGAATGGAAACGCGTCAAATTACTAGGTGTGAGTGGTATCAAATCATTGTGTTTAATAAGCCTGCCCAACATATCGGCTAAAAAAAAGAGAAAGTAAGTATATTTTGTTCATCTTGTCTATCGGTTACCGATCATATGTGTCAAGTAGTTTATGTCTACCGCATAATAGTACTCGGGAACTTGAACAATATGAGAGGGTTCAGGCAATGCAGCAGATTCATTCATGACATGAAAACAGAAAAGAGTTTTTTTTAAAAAAAAGTCCCATCTTTGTTTTTGTTTTGTTTTTTTATCCCAGCATTTCCATTTTATTCAATCTATAGGAGGTTTTTTTTTGTATCTATTATTCTTGGGCCATTCAATAAAATACGTTAATACTTGAGCAATGGCATAAGATAAGTAGGTGTCTTGCAATCATTAACTCGACACAATTCTTCTACTATGATCATTCGTTGTTGATCGTCTTTGGCCTGCTTTAATTCTTCCCAATGAACTCCGCCCATCACCATGACAACGTCTAAACCCGCTTCGGTTGCTCCTTTGACATCAGTTGCTACATTGTCCCCAACACAAATTATTCGACGGGATGATGAATCATCAGAAGATGCTGCTATTTTCTGGACTAAGTAGTCATAAATACTCTTGAATGGTTTACCGAAATAAAGTACTTGTCCACCCATTTCCTCATACATTTGGCCCACATATCCTGGGCAAATAAGGAATTTAGTAGATCCATCTTCATGTTTGCCATTAGGTGCAAATATATCCGGATTAGCACAGATAATAGGCACATTTCTTTCGAGACATGCCTCCAAGAATGGCTGGTAATCCTGTCGAACTTGTGTTTCATTAAAAGGATCGACTGGTTTATTTACTGGATCAACACCATGAATAGATCCCAACAAGACAAATTCAATCTCTTCCCAATCATATACTCGAGTAAGCGTGGGTGCTAATGATAAATACAGAGGTTCTTGCCACTCTGTGTCACCCGCCAAAAAGAATTTGCCTGTCTTCAAGTAGGTGCGTGCAAATACATCAGGTTCCATGCGTGTGCTTTGACCTTGTTTTCGAGCAGTAGCATGACAACCAGGTTGTTTCACTTGACCTATTTCCAGACACTCGGCCATGTCTCGTAAAAAGATTTTTGTGAGTGTACCGCTAGATAAGATCTTATCAAATGAAGTACTGCTGATATCAAAGTTTGATTGCATGTTGGACACAAGTCTGTCTTGTAAGCGTGTTGAGTTGGATAGTAATACAACATGTTCGCCATTGTGTTTAAGTGATGTCAAGGCTGACTTGGAGTGAGGATAGGCTTTAATGCCATCATGAATAACACCATAAATATCACATGCTATGGTGTCGTATCGTGTTTCTTTGAGGATGTCACTAAAGCTTTCAACCAACTTCATAGTAACCAAAGAAGAAAATGAATCAATAGTTCAAAGCAACTTTTTTTTAGCCTAATTATTACAACTCAGCATCAATGTTGATGTCACTTGAAGTTATCAATCACAATAAAGTGTATTGTTCTTCTTTTTTTGGTTTTTGAGAAAAAAAGAGAGTAAATACTGTAGCCAAAAGACGTAGATACTACCTCCAGATCCCTTTTTAAAGTCTATCATGTATAAATGCATTGATTTGCTTTAGGTTTCATGCATTTCAGGTACAAACAAAACAATCTAAAGTCCGATATACATTCAATTGGACAGCTTTAACTGTGTTGAAATATTAACATCTAGCTATGAAATAGAACATTTTGACGCAAAGTGCACAAAGCGTGGGCTTCTACTATGCAGAAGCGCAGATAAGGCTACACGTAGCTATGATGTATTCACCTGAATTGATCAAAGCAAAGAGAAATTGAACAAGTTAACTTTCATTTATTCTCGATGGGAGCTTATTTAAGTATGTGCCAGTAGAACAACTGCACTAAAAGTATTCAGACCTGTTGTTTGTCGCATTGTAGATCTATTGACTAAAACTATTATCATAATTTTCCCTCTTCTTTGTGTTTTTAGGCGTAGCTTCTAATGAAAACTATTCTTTATGATTTATTTGAAAATTGATGAAGGATTCTATAAAACACAGTACATGTGTTCAACGAAGTTTTATGCATGTATACTTAAGTCATTATAGATTATTTATACTTCATTGCGTTTAAATTTTGGACTTGCTTAGGTTTAGGAAACTCTTATCTTGTTCTATAGCAGTACACTCTGATTGAAGTAGTGAAAACTAGAAAGTTTAGTCACTATCATCTTTTGTTATTATGCAGTGGTAAGCAGAACTGAGACAAAGCTACAAGGCGCATAATGATGGCAACTTTGGCATTAAAATAAAAGTACATCTCAGACCTGTGTCTGCTGTTTCTAGAAACTTCAACGTCCTGAGCAATTAGTCAGAAGGCAATGTACAACAAGATATAGAAGCATGAAAGGCGCCTTTAGTCTTTTATAATCCTGGATGTCCCTTAGTCAAGAATGGTCGTAGTATAAGTGGAAAATATAAGGTATCTAGCTTTAGCCATTGCTATCTCAGGCATCACCACTTTGCTTTTTCATGAAACTCTTCCTGCTTTCTTCTCAAGCGTCAGTCACTCCAATACTGAACCAAATTCAAAAACGGTAGCCTTCTGTACAAGAAGTGGTGTATTGTTTAAGATTTTAGCGTCTCTTTAAATAAGTAATGTTAATCATTTTTACCTTATGGCTACTAAGATCTTAAAGTTTCCGCATTCAAAATATAAGGTAGCTTTATGGTTGATTCTATTTGCTACAAATAAAATAATATACTAGTTTCATCATTACAATACGATATTCTCTCTGTCATCATGTCTATCTCTTCTTATTTCTGTGAATTTAAGTTGTAAGTATCCCCAAACCTTGTATCTTTTGATTTCTAATGTTCAACTCTCTTTTCGCTCTTTGGAATATCTACAATTCAAATTGAAAGAAGCTTTAAATCCATAGCTAACGTCTGTCTTCCTTATCACTACACAAGAAACTTGAATTTTGTAAGCAACTGAGATACCAAATTATTAAGCTAGTGTCTGTAATACCAACAATGACAAGAGTGAAAGCATTGCTCTGAAAGAATAAACAAAATGATGCGGGCCTTGATTTTAGGCATATTGAACTGTTCTGTGACGTGTTCGGGACCTGAGAGATAGAGTATGTGTTCATGCCAAGAGGGAGTTGACACTTTTATTCAACACGAGTTTCTTTTTTTTTTTTTCTTTTTGGACTATTTTATTGGCATACCTTGGTTTAATAACTCGGTATAGAATATGAGCGGTCTCACAGCTTTCTTGCAAACAGAGCTTTTGACTCTATCGAGTGAGGCCAGAAGAAAGCATCCTGAAATAAAAGAGGTATAGACTTCATCAGTCGTGGCCAACTTGGCTTATCCTATCTTATATAGGCAGCAGAACGCCTTAGTGTCATTTTGAGAAGTTTTAAAGAAAGACCTGGATATAGTATTGCCAATGGTAAGGGATACACTGTTCGTATACAACAATACTCATCTTGTATGTTAGAACTCGCAAAGACAGAAGACGCTTTACGCCCCTTTGTACTCGCCTGTGAAACAAAGCAGCTAAAGCTGGTCACGATAGCCATTGGTTGTATACAAAAATTGATTTCGTTTCACGCGATACCAGAAGTATGTTATTGTACTCAAACTGATTGTGTTGACATTGATTAGACATCTGTTCGGGCCATTTTGCGAACATTGACTGATATCAGTGTTCATGGCATGGACATTCAACTCAAGATTCTGCAGACAGTATTGCCTTTACTCAGTAATTATCGAAGTGTACATGACGACATTTTAGCAGAGGTAAGAGTCATAATCAAACAAATAAATCATTCATCAACATTTTCAGGCACTCTTGATCTGTTTTCGGCTACAGGATTCTAAAATTGCTGTTGTGAACAACACAGCAGCAGCCACATTACGACAACTTGTGATTTTTGTGTTTGATAAGGTGGCAAAAGAAGACACACTTAACCTGCCTGAATCAGACACAATTCATGAAATTGAAATCAGCACAGGGGAAAAGATCAAATTACATCCATGCGCAAAGGACGCTTATTATCTATTCCAAGATCTTTGCGTGCTGACAAATGGTGACCATCCCGAATATCTTCGCTTAAATCATCTCTCAAAGACATTTGGACTAGAATTGATTGAGAGTATCTTGACAAATCACTATAGATTATTCAGAGAGGTATGTCAGTCTATACAAAACAAAATCCCTAATTCTCTTTGTGTTAAATAGCATAAAGAGCTCAGTGCTATTCTTAAAGAGCGCGTATGTCCTATGTTTATCAAGAACTTTTCAGAAAAGAGTGAATTTCCTCAAACAATGCGTTTGACTCGTGTTGTTTATATTCTTATCAAGCAGTTTAGCGAGTTACTTGTAATGGAGTGTGAAATCTTTTTATCTATGTTTGTCAAGATATTAGAGCCTGAAAATCCAATTTGGCACCGTGTGTTGGCTATGGAAATTTTCAAAGGTGTTTGTAGTGATGCTGCTTTAACAAGTTCAATTTATAAATGGTATGATGGACAGAGCAGTTCAACCAATGTATTTCGTGATATGATTACAGCATTTGGAAGACTAGCAACAGAAAAACCTCAATCGATTGGTGCAAATCAAGCCGGAAGAGATAGTTTAGATTATGGATCCACAGGCACAGGCAGTCATTCTTCTCATGTCAATCAAAGCGCCTCTTTAGGTTCAGATGGTTTAAATACAGCTACTTGTACAATGCGAATTCAATGGTATACACATACACTTAAAAGGGATGCTGGTAATAACGCATATTTTTAGCATTGATCAATTAGACAAATCAGACCCTCCAGCTATCCCTGATACTTATATATACTATCTTTCTTTGATCTGTCTTAACTCAATCGCAGACGGTTTGGCTAGTTATGCCCTACCTCAGTTCTCGCCAGATTCTACTGCATCACCCAAAGACAACAAGAACGACCTTACACTGGTGACTGAAATGGCCAATGTAGCCTGGCCTGGTCTTTTAGCAGCCATGTCATTTTACTTGACCGCAAATCTTGACGAAGAACTCTTCCAGAGTACAATGCGGTCTTATCAAAACTTCACTAATGTGTGTGGTGTTCTTGATCTTGTTACTCCCCGAGATGCATTTTTGACAAACTTGTGCAAGAATTCGATTCCTAATATTCCTCTCTTTTCTTCAGGGTTTTCAACGGCCGGCAAAAACAGTTCAACGAGCATTGTCACGCTATCCTCTTCTGCCAGTGCTTTTTCATTCACAGATCTCCCCATACAACAACAACAAACCTTGGCTAGTATCACACTTAACGAAAAGAATCTCTACAGTTTACGAGTCTTGTTGAACATCACCATGTTTTTAAGCAGTATGTTGGGCACATCATGGTACCTTGTGTTGGAGACATTGCAATTGGCTGATTTCTTGTTGTTCAATCGACCTGTGCCTAAGGGATTGTCGAATTCAGGTGTGGCTAGTTCAACAAACAGTCTGAGACGCACCATGACTGGTTCATCTGCCAATTCCAGCAACATGAGCCCAGCCATGACATCCCGTAAGTTAACAGTTTTTTTTTGATATTATATTAACAATATCAATAGCACAACCCAGTAGTCAAGTCATGGATGCAGACCATTTACCTATTATCAGCGCATCCTTTCAACGGTTATTTGAAAATAGCAAATATCTTGACGATGCTTCATTCATGGCCTTTGCTTCTGCACTGTGTCGAATGAGTTCTGAAGTGAGTGGCACACCATTTTCTGATGATCAGTCTTTATCAGCAAGTAAATCCTCTAGAATAGTAAGTACAAGATATGTGGCGTGTATGGCTTACTTATATGCCAAAAGAAAATTTTTAATGCCAGATCCTTCGCACTAGACAAATTAGAGTACATTGCGATATTAGATATGGATAGACTCATCAACACCGAAAAGGATTCTTCTTCCAAAATATGGGACTTGATCATGTCGCACTTGATTGCTACTGCGAATTATCCTTTGACTCCTTCCTCTATTCGCACACAGTGCTGTGAGACTATTGCCAACATCATCACCACTGCCATGAATCATGTCCTGTCTAAATACAACCAAGTCAACAAAGGCACACAAAACCGCCTTTTATTAGCATTGAGTCAATGTATTAACTACACTGCGCCTGCAACTGAAGAGGCACTTGTACAAGAAGCATTGAACAACAATCCCAAAGTCTTTTCAGAAGTACAAAAGATGGGACTAGAGACACTTCATGGTTTATTACAAACAGCAGGACATTCCTTTACGTGTGGATGGGAGTTTATTTTTGACATGTTGCGACATGTAGCTATGTGTGCTATTGGTCCACCACCTGATGCTAACTTTGTCAGTCATAGTGACGATGAAGTGGACACACCTGATGTTAGAAACGAACGCTCAAGTATGGATACCATAGCATCTTCGATTATGGGCAGCAGTGTCATGGCAGCAGCAGGCCCCAAATCAGCGACAGGTCTTATCAAAATTGCATTTGCCAGTCTTCAATTGATCTGTACTGATTTCCTGTCCTTGCTTTCGCCCAACTGTCTTCGTTTATGTATTGCTACGTTGGGATCATTTGGCATGCAGAGTGACGACTTGAACATCAGTCTGACAGCTGTTGGACTGCTGTGGAATTTGTCTGATTTCATTCAGACAAGACGTGTCGACTTGATCAAGAAACAGGAAGGTGCCTATGTCGATGAAAAGATTGATAAAGAATGTATGAATATTGATCTTTTGCTTGAAGAGCCAGACGAAGATGGAAATCCCAGGACATACAGTATTCTTTGGATGCTTTTGTTGCTTCAATTGTCGCATACGTGCATTGATTGGCGTCCAGAAGTACGTAATGGTGCCAACCAGACGCTGTTTAGAACAATCACCATGAATGGCCATGTGCTTGGACCTCAGTTATGGAATGCGTGTATTTGGGAAGTACTGTTTCCTTTGTTGGACTCTATTAAAATGTCGTCGATTCGTGCATCAAAGATCTCGCTCAGCAAGGCATCATCTCCTAATACAAGCAGCGATCGCGATTCATCAGGATTTATGCTTCATCACTCAAGGGACACTGCGGACAAGCAATGGGACGAAACCAAAGTTTTGATCTTGACAGGCATTTCGAGTATCTTCCAAGACTTTTTGGGAGACTTGCATGACTTGGAACACTTTCAACGTGCATTTACACTTCTTTTAGCACATTTGGAAGATTCTTGCTTGAGATCGAGTCAAGAAGTATCATTTGCGAGCATCAAGAGCTTTAAGACTATTGTAACTATCTCTCCTGAATTCACAGAACCATCCAAAATGATGAACTTGTGGCAAAGAGCATGGAATACTTGGGAAGTGATAGGATATGGCATCAGTCAGTCGATGAACAATAGAGGTTCTTGCGATATGTCCGAAAAGAAGCACAAGAACTATGATGACGAAGCTGAGCTTCAGTCATTGACACTCTCTCTTTCGTCTTCCAGTGTGGCGCCCATCTCTAAAGACTTTACACAAGACACCTTGACATCTTATGTGTCTATGTTTGTAGATCTACACGGGCTTATTGCTTCTGTTTTCACTTTAGAAGACGTGGGTTCATTGTTGAGTATTCTTCGCAATCTGCTTGTTTACTCTACAAGTCCACAATATCGTCCTGATGTGGATCATCTCTCTCCTTTACAAGAAGCCGTGCTAGAAGTCGTACAGACATTGGATATGAATACGGACGGTGTACCTCCTCTTGTGCTTGCTGATTTGGCAGAGTACATGACACTTGCCTTCCTGAGCCCTCCTGAAGACGGACAAAACAAAAATCGGGGGTATATTCCACCTAGTCAGCGCAAGTTCTCTACAGTGACCTACATTGCTTTAAACAAAAAGTGCAGCACGTTAGTGGCTGATCTGTTCAAGGCACACGTCAAAGTCGTATCACTATATACAGAAGGCGTTTTCGAACGTATCATTGGCGCATATGGACTTCCTATGAAACTAAAGTATGATTGTCCTCCTTCTTATAAACATGGTGATGATAAAACGCCTCTTTGGAAGCTTGCTACCATCGGGTTACTCGAGATCTTGAAATTAGGACTGGAGACATTAGAGGATTTTGGTGAAGGTAAATATAGACTTTTTGAAAGGATTGTTTACTCATATGATATGATAGAAGTCTCAACCGAACGATTCTGTGGCGTTTGGCGTACATTAGTCGATATTTTAGAAGGAAGTTTACTCTCGCCCAGCTCACCTCCTGAAAACATGAAGATTGAGGAACTCGATGTGGATGAACATTTTGATATTTCTGTCCTAAGCGTGATTCAGAATGATATTGTGGTCCATATGGGCTCTCGCGTACCAACAGATGTGATTCAGAAATTGGTTCATGTTATCCGAGAAAGCTCTCGACTTTATTATGTAGAAGAAGGACTGAAGGAACATGTAAATGAAGACGGAGTACCCATCTTTTTAAACGATCGATCAAGCGATATTGTTGGCACAACTGGTACCATTGTACCTGTCATGAAAGAATCGTTTGCCTACGCTTCTCTTATGACACTGTTCAATTTATGTTCTGCTGAAAAGACTGGTAAGTCAACGCAGTTGTAAATCGCACCTATTCATTCTGTACTAGACATACCTGAAGTACGTAAAAGAATTGCTCGAGTTGCCATCTCAGTATTGCTTGAACGATGTGAGACAATTCTTCGGAATTATACTGCAGACGAGCCCTTATTGGGGAGATGCCCGTTTCCAAGGTACTTGATGGGGTGAGAGCGATTTTCTCTTTATATTTTCTTTTATTGCTTTGTGGGATATAGATAGAAAAAAGGAATGATCGATCATATTCTCATACTCTTTTTTTTTTGTTCATAGAGTGAGGAAGGAGGAAATACTTTTCCTCTTGAAGCAGTCTATTCAGTTGAAATTACAAGATGATATCCTTACACAAGACGATACAAGTAAGTGATGGATGAATTTCAAGCAAGAAAAGAAAAAAAAAAACTCATATCTATGATAGACAAATTAAAGCAGATGCTTTTGTCTGGACCAAGAGCACATCTTTTCTATTTGTATCCATCTTTGTGTAGCATGATTACCTGCAAAGATGATGTAGTTGTTGGTCTGATTAAAGAATGCTTGCAGATAATAGGGACAGAAATGGGACTTTATTCATAGCATAATAAAGACGATCATTTTTATTTTGCTTTAGCATATATAATATATATATATATATATATATATAAAAGAGATAATACTATGTTAAAGGAATGATAGTATACATTGTAATTAAGAATGCTGCTATTCCATTGAGGAAAAAATAATTAAATTATTAAAAATGCCTTTTAGTCTGAGCTTATGCTTTCTATTTCATCATCTTCGTCTTGATCATCCAAGATATTGGACACAACTGCATTTAAACCATCATCATGCTCGTTGTTGTCGTTACTATTACTCTTCGTAGAGTAATTGGTATAGGGAAGATGGTTTATACTACTGTCATCCTGATGAACATCCGTATTACGACTGCTGTACCTTTGTTGCTGGAAGCTTAAATTCTTTTTGTTATCGTTTATCTCGGCAGCCTGTCGACCAATCCATTTCTTAAGCATTTTCTTTGCAACCATCTTGCCTCTAAGTTTATCTGTCGTTGCTTTCAGTCTATCATTCTCTAATCGAAGTTCTTGTAGTTGGCGTTCAAGAACAGCGTTTTGTTCAGACAATCTTCCAATCATGAGTCTCATTTCATTTTGCTGTTGATTTTTCTTTTGGCGGTATTTAGCAGACGCTGCCTTGTTTCTTAGGCGACGCTCTTGGAGGGTCAGTGGTGGCTGAGACATATCATCTAGATCGTCGTCATCGTCGTCCATGGATTGCTTTTGTTGTGATGGATAAGGCTGTGCGCGAAATGACGACCTTTGTGGAGATAGAGACGAGACAGAGGACGACGGAGAAGATGGAATCGATGATTCAAATAGCTTTTCTTCCGGGGAAGTAGGAGGGGAGCGAAAAAAGGAAGCATTGGGATACCTTTGAGGGTGATGGTAGGGATGGCTGGGCGCAGAAGCTCTCCGTTCCATTGTTTCTTTATAGTAAACTTTGTGTGTTACTAACGAAGATGATGTAGTCATTTGAGGGATACTAATGATTGAGGAAATTGACATTGGTTTTCCCGAGGAGTAACTATCGTTTCTTAATGCAGGCAAAATTGGATTGTTATTCAACATAATTCAAGAAAGAAAAGAAAATAATAAAAAGAAAATCACTTGTGACATTGAAACTAACAACCAAAGTATTTATATGTTTACAGACAAACAGCCCCTGAATGTTATAAGCACGGCCCAGTAGTGAGTTATTTTTATACACACAAAAACAAAAGTCATCAACCCGAAGCACACATAAACATAGATCTATAGCAACGCTTTGTTTATAAGTCTCTCTTATTTTTTTTTTGTAACTCGCTCTGTATGGCTAAATTAAAAGAAGACTGCGATAATTATGCTTATTTCAGCAATTCTTGAACGCATGGTATAATTTCTGGCACTGACCAAGAAGAAAATATAACGAATGGTTACTTTTGAAAACAAATGGTCTCAAATGTTTCCATTAAATGCGTATATTGAACTTGTCTCTATCCCATGACTAAGTGCTATTTTTTTTTGGTCTTCGATTGACCTTTTGGTTATTTCTGTTTCATCTTGTCCTGTCATAATTCTTCTCGGAATAAACAAAAACTATCTTTTTTTTCTTGTGCTACATGAGCAAAGTTAGAGATAATTCAATTCGCAATATGAACATCAACTTTCTTGTTTTACTTTATGTTCTACTGCTGTCAATCAATCTAATCTATTTGTTTGCGACATTTTCTTATCAATAGCTCTCGTCATAATTTCGATGCTTTTGCAAAATTTCGATTTGAACAGGCAGTTGTTCCTCCTTACACTTGAACGCACATGAATATATCCTATCTCATGACGAAAGAATCACCTGAGTTTGCTCTCTATAGTTTCATGAACATCGCGCAGTAAGAAAACAATAACAAACGGTATTTCTCTACTCTTTTTTTTCTATGTGCATTTGATCATATGTTTTTTTTTAATCTTGTCAATGCTTGTTTGACAAGAAGTTTTTGTTTCGCATGGTACTAACAAGTGTGTCTTTCATTGGATTGTATAGACTTGTTTATCAAAAGAGAAATTGTTCAACATGTAAGGGTGCATGTATATTTTCCCTGCCTAACATGTCAGCTTCTGAAAAGCAAGCTGATCATTTTGATGGTGGCTGAATTGATCGACCTCCTTTTTTTGTATTTTTTTTTCTAGTTTGACACTTTTATGTTGTATTTATACTATTTCTTTTGTAAGTATGTGTTGTTTTCTTTTGTGCTTTAAAGAAAGATAATCAAAGAAAAAAAAAGAGATAGAGAGATAGATAAAAAAAAGAACTGTACTTGTTTTATTAAAAGGGAATAAGTCAATATTGAAATTCTAAAAAACAAAAGAAGGGGGGGGGTGAGGATAAGCAAGCACCTTCAAAGTCACTGGAGGGGAATAGTTCCGTTTGTTTGTACAAACAATCTAGTTTATATTGACTTGGAAAGTTACATGAAACATAAATCGACTAAAAGAGGGTCAATTTCTTGGCTTTCTTTTTGTATGATTTGTTTATTATTCTCTGTGCACGACTCATTTGTTTGTATTCCAAATCATGTGTATTTTGTAGCAACTTGTTATGGGGTCAAGAAGATTTCGTGCCATGACGTATCAAAAGAATGGTTCGAGTTGATGAATGTTGCACTATTTGTTGTCACTGTTTCGTTTAAAAATGCTTTGTGTTTCATGCAGATATATCAGAATGTGTGAACAAATGATGTCAGTAATACACTTTTTCCTTGGTCTTTATGTTCCAGTGATCTAGCAAACTATAAAATAGTAAGTGTTTTCTTTAGCAAATAAAAAAAAAAAGAAGTTAAATAAAGCACACGGGTTCTTAGCGCTTGTTTACAAAGGAATTTTTGCATAAATCGATAGAAGCCTGCCATTTTCTGCCTATGTATAATGAAGTATTTGCACATAAATAACAATGATTTAGTAGTATATAATGTACTTTTGTTGTTAGTTGAGAAATATTCATACTGAAAAATGGTCAAAAAGTAAAAACAATCTATTTAGGATTTTTATTCAATCGCCGACACACATAACTTTTGAGCTTTTTGAAGCAAAAAATAATGCTATGGCAGTTTGTAAGTACTCAATAGAAGCGCAAGATACCAAGTTGATTTATGGTATATTTTAATCTATATTGCTTTAGAATTCAGTCATTTCTGTAAGAAAAACCTCAAAACTAAAAGTATGACTATTCTCATCATTTTTATATCAAAACAGTCGCTTTCTTTACGACATTAGAGCTTTAATGTTAAGAAGTATTACTTTCACTAATACGATAAAAGGAGATAAGCACGTTAAAGAGAAGCTTGATTTTGGAGCTCTGGTGAAAAAAATGATACTTTCATTACTCAAACTTCGAATACAACACTTTTTTAATGGTAGCTGAAAGAGCAAAACATAAAGCGATCAAAGACCATTTTAGTTTTGGTCTTCATCAATGCCCATGTATTAGTCAAGCCGGTCATAAATAAGGAGAGAAACGCAAACTCAAAATCCTTTATTTTCAGAATGAGTCGAAACATGAATGCATCATAAAATTTTCCCCTTACATTAGCTCTCTTTTTTTTTTTTTCTTTTTGCTACAAAAAAAAAAGGCCTTTGAGAAGTATATTATGATCATCTTAATAAACCAAATAATTCGCCAAAACAATGACTTTTTCATTCTGAATAAGAAAATACATGACATAAAATAGAGACATGTCTTTTCATGATGCTTAGTTTTCTACTTGCAGTGATTTCCCGCCAAATGCAACGACCTACACCTTAGTAGCAGTTCTTTTTTAAGAAAACATGTCATATCTCAATCCGTGAAGGTTCTCTTTTTCTCGAAACAAACACTTGAGCGAAACAGTTCGTTCGTCTCGAAACAACGAGTTGTACTGTTTTTACGTAAAAAATTCTTTATCTTTAGCGACTATTTCATGATTGGCTGATTTTCTAAAAGATAATCTCTAATTCCATCAAACCATCAATACAACATAAAGAAAAAAGATAAAGATAGGTTCCGTCCAATCTGTATCTACTAATCAACAATGCATTTGACAACAATCATAGAACAGTCCTACAAACCAATCTATGTGGTGTAGATTCAGATCAAAGGGAGTTCTTACCAAAACTAGCTTATCTCTATTTCTGGGAAACAATTCAATGTATTTCAGACTCACGTTCGAGTGCAAATAACCTAATCTAATTATCGTCGTCATGACAGTCATAAACAGACACATCGTCTACCTCAAACATGCTTCTAAGAAACGTAAGAGAGAAAGACTATCTGAGGCTTAAACATGAAAGGGGATCAATTCATTATGAGCAGGAACAGAGTACCATACCATGATAAACGCTATGGTATCATGAATCTGTATTCTAGAATATCACTATGCATGTCAAAAAAAATTATTAAAGGGGACTCTATTTTGTGACTCAATATGAATATGTAGTTGTTATGACTCATGGTTTCTCTCTGAATCTGGGGTAAAAGAAAGACTCCATGACAAAAAAGGAAACTAGAGATAACAGCAGATCGGAATAATGGGTTAATAGTCCGCTTTCAATTTATATATATATGTATATATATAATGCAAGCACAATGCTTTGACCAACTTATTCACTTTTCTTTTTCTTTCTTAACCATGACTGGCATTTCAATCCAAACTCAAAAGCCTCATCATTTTATCACTACTGCTGACTATACTTCTGAACAATTACTTGATTTAGTCCATCGTGCTATTCAATTCAAGGTTGAGTCCAAGTATAGTTATCCCCAAGTCAGAACTGAATTCCCTTTGACTGGCAAGACAGTGGCTCTTATGTTTTCTAAGCGTTCTACTCGTACCCGTGTGGCTACTGAAACAGCGGTTTCATATTTAGGTAAGCAGTCAGCGATAAGCTATTGAAATGTATATTTATATGATATGTAGGTGGTAATGCCATGTTCTTGGGTTCTCAAGATATTCAACTTGGTGTGAATGAATCCTTACTTGATACTTCTCGTGTAGTCAGTTCTATGGTCAATGGTATTATGGCCCGTGTGGGTGGTCATCATGAAATTGAGGCAAGTAACCCAGTCAAAAAAAAAAAAAAAAACTCTTTAACTAACATGTTTAAAACAGACACTTGCCAAAGAATCCAAAGTGCCTGTGATTAATGCCTTGTCTGATAAATACCATCCTACTCAAATCTTGGCTGATTTAATGACCATTCACGAATACTATCACCACAAGAACAACAATGTCAGTGAGGGCGTCTATTCTGCACACACACAACATCCTCGCGAAACCCTTAAGGGACTCAAGGTAGCATGGGTAGGTGATGCCAATAACATCCTTCAAGAAATCCTTGTTGCTTTTCCCAAGTGCGGTATCAGTGTAGCTGCTGCTTGTCCCTCTGGCTATACATGTGACCAAGATGTGATTGATATCGCTCAAGCTGATGCCCAAAAGACCGGTGCCACTATCACTTTCACAACACAACCTGAAGAAGCCATTAAAGACTGCAATATTATTGTGACTGATACCTGGGTTTCTATGGGACAAGAAGAAGAAAAGAAGAAGCGTCTTCAAGACTTTAAAGGCTATCAAGTCACTCATGATTTAGTAGCCCGTGGTGGTGCTAAACCTGATTGGGTATTTATGCACTGTCTTCCTCGTAAGCCTGAAGAAGTTGATGATGAAGTGTTTTATTCAGAACGTTCTTTGGTCTTCCCTGAAGCTGAAAATAGAAAATGGACCATTCTTGCTGTTGTGGATGCCTTATTAGTTAGAGGTGGCATTTAAACTCAATCTACATTTGTACAAATTCTTCATGTCTTGTTTATAATCCATTTTACATATTAAAAAATGCTCTCTTTCTGTATTATTCCGGCATATCGATCCGGTGCGTATGCATAATTGACCGGATCCTTAGTAAAAGAACGTGATTGGGTGACTTGATTTTTTTTCTATATTTTATAATTTCTTCGTTCTTTTCTCCTTTCTGTGATATCCCCCTCCCTCTTTTTTTATACAAACCCACCATTCAATCAACAATACAAAAGAGAAAAAGAAGAATGAGCTCTGAAAGTGAATTTGAAGACGAATACATGGCAAGTAAAGACATGGCGTCTTATAGGTTACTAATGCCAGTCTTTGTTTAGTATGAAGATGAGTCTGATTTTGGTAGTATCATGAGTGGTAAATAGAAAAAAGTAAGCACTCTTTATCTTAGTGATCATGTGTGTCTAATACAGTCTATAGAGAGCATACCTACATAGAATAACACCCTCTCTTATTAGAGAGTGAAGAAGGCTACAATAGTAATGACGATGTCAATGACGATGTATTTGTTGAAAAACAACAGAAAAAGACATATGAAGTTGACTTTAATGTATTAAGTGCCATCCTATTAAAAACAAAGCAAGATAAAGAAATCAATCAAGTGTCTTCTATTCTAGGTAAGCTACGTAGCTAATTTTTTTCCGCAGTACGACTAAACATCATCATCTATGTAGGTTTATCTACTGAAGATTCAGCAACATTATTACGTTATTTTCGTTGGAATAAGGAAAAGCTGTTTGAACAATACATGGACTCTAGTGACAAAGTACTTGCTCAGGCAGGTGTCTCTTCTGTATCTGATCTAAAGCATGCTATCCTTAAGGCACAAGACATTCATGCAGACTTTATGTGTGATATTTGCTGTGACGATTCCCCTGACATGGAAACCATCAGTGTCTCTTGTGGACATCGATTCTGTAGGCCATGTTACACACAATATCTTGTCCAGAAAATCAGAGAAGAAGGTGAAAGCCGTCGTATTCAATGTCCCGAAAGCAACTGTGATGTCATTGTGGATGAAAAGACAGTCGAGTTACTGGTTGACCATGACACTTGGCTTAAATACCGCGAACTACTCAACCGTACCTTTGTCGATGACAATGATTTCTTGCGTTGGTGTCCTGCACCTGATTGCGAGTATGCTATTGAGTGCAGTGTGCCCAGTACGTCACTCACTTCCATTGTACCTACTGTAGAATGTAAGTGTGGATGTCGTTTCTGCTTTGGCTGTGGATTAGACGATCATCAGCCTTGTATTTGTATATTAGTAAAGAAGTGGCTGCAGAAATGTGAAGATGATTCAGAGACTGCTAATTGGATATCTGCTCATACAAAAGAGTGTCCTAAATGTCATTCGACCATTGAGAAGAATGGCGGCTGTAACCATATGACATGCAGAAAGTGTAGATATGAGTTCTGTTGGGTCTGTATGGGTCCCTGGTCTGAACATGGCACTTCTTGGTATACATGTAACCGATATGATGAAAAGAGTAGTGAAGAAGCAAGAGACAGTCAAACACAATCCAGAGCCAGTTTAGAACGCTATCTTCATGTAAGTCTTTATTCTGTTGATACCATAGCTTACATATCTTATTGTTAGTATTACAATCGCTATGCTAATCATGAACAATCTGCTAAACTCGACCAAGATTTGTATCAAAAGACTGAGAAGAAAATGGAAGAAATGCAAAAGACAAGCGATCTTTCTTGGATTGAAGTACAGTTCCTCAAAAAGGCAGTTGATGTTACAGTGCAGAGCAGAACTACCTTAAAATGGACATATGCCTTTGCTTTTTACCTTGACCGAACCAACGAAACTGAACTATTTGAGGTAACTTACTGATTTTAACGGGTGTTTTTTTTAAAAAAAAATATGTATGTGTAGGATAACCAAAGAGACCTTGAAATGGCTACAGAACAATTATCAGAATTATTGGAAAAACCCTTAGAGCCAGAAAAGATTGCAGAGTTAAGACAGGCAGTTTTAGACAAATCCGTCTATGTTAAGTTGCGCAGAGAAATCTTATTAGAAGACACGGCAAAGGGATTACAAGAGAACAGATGGACCTATTTTGTGGATTTGAAATAAATTGTGACTTTTACCCTTTTTTTTTCTCTCTCTCTCTCTTTCTCTCTCTCTTTCTCTTTATGACTTGTTTTCAACGAGCTACCTTGTTAAATAAAAGACTCTTTTTTAAAGCAAATCAATTGATAGCCACCATGTCTACGTATGTGCATTGTATCATTTCAGTTAATTTATTTCTAGTGAATATCCTGTACAAACCAGACGTATTTTACCTTCTATACCATCCAATGCAGAAAGAGAGGAAAAGGCAAGACAGCGTATGGAACTCAATAACCAATTCAAAGCTTATTTAGAAGGACTTCCTTCACTTACCTATCCTGATTATTATCAAGTCAATGTTGTGTCTGATGTGAACGAGACCAATGAACGCATTCATGCCCTTTTAGAAGCCAATAAACAAGACACAAGTTTCGGTGTTGATCTAGAATGGCCACCTCAGTTTGTGAAGGGTAAACCAGAGAACAAGATCACACTTGTTCAGATCTGTTCTGCTAATGAAATATTGCTGATCCAACTTGCTCGTATGCATAGTAAGTAGCGATGTCTAACCCTGCTTATTGATCAGTACACATAGCATTTCCTATTGAATTGCGTCGCTTTTTTGAAGAAAAGACTGTCTTAAAAAGTGGTGTCAATATCAATGCAGATGGACTTAAACTCATGCGTGATTTTGGGTTTTTTACCAATGGCCTTGTTGAACTCAAAGAAATGTCTGAAGGCTATGTGAATTGGTCACACAATCTTCGCTCACTTCGTGCGCTGACAGGTATCTTTCTAGGCCAAAATATGTCCAAGGGCAAAGTGCGCATGAGTAATTGGGCCAAAGCCAAATTGACAGACAAACAAATCCAATATGCTGCTTTAGATGCTTATGCTTCTTATCAGATCTTTGCTAAACTAAGACATTTACGTGGTTCAAAGCCATTTGCAGTGAAGCATATGGTGGCAGAAAAGAAATTTGCAAATGAGCTCAAGAGCCATATATCCATAGAAGAAACATTTCAACAAAAGGTATTTTGCATTCTTTGTGTGTATAGATCTAACTGCTTTGTACAGAAAAAAGGCCATGGTCTTCCTTTCTCAACAACTACCTTAATACGTCCTAAATCACCAATAAAGTAATACAAAATAAACCAATCTCTTGTTCAATGACAAGCACGTACTTGACATTTGGCATTACTTTGTCCAATCGATACTTTACTTCCATGACATGCTGGTTATGTGTTACAGTGAAGATCTACTGAATGGTCATCTTGAATCAATTGATTGGCTAAAGACTCAAGTGTATGACAACTAACATATATATATATATATAAACTAAAATTCTTTCTTTCTTGTTTATCCTTATGAAATTCTTGGTTGTTCTCTTGATTGGCTTGACATTGTCTGTCATTAAAGCCAGTGTCTTGTCTTCCTTACATGGGTTAAAGAAAAGAGAAGAAGAGGCCAATGGTGCTCCTGGATATGCCTGTTTAGCGGATGCTTATAACACCTTAGATACCAACTGGAACAAGACGTACTCTGCTTATGAGCCTCAACAGATCCTAATGTCTTTGACAGACGATGCTCATACTGTTCGCGTTCAATTTGCTACTCTGGCACAAGTGCATCATTCTTTGCTCAAGTATTGGCCTGTATCCAAAAACACCAAGGCTGTGACTGTGCAAGGAAAAGTAAAGTATACAAGGATAAATTCAACATTGACAGTTATATGTTAGGACTGGACCTTTGTCGATGGTGGATTGGCTCACCGTGAGCTCTATCTCCACAAGATCATGACCCACAAGCTAAAGCCTGCGACAGTCTATCGCTATCAAGTAGGATCTGTGGTTGACCACCAAGAGCATTGGTCTGAAGTATTCGAATTTCATACAGCTTCAAAAAAGGACGAATTTAGCTTTTTGGCTACAGGAGATGTGGTAAGTCCATGTAGTATATACGTAAAACTCAATTCGATAGGGTGCTTGTAATGCAGTTGCTGTTCAACATCTTAAAGATTTTGCCAAGACACATCAATACGATTTTGTTACTTTGGCAGGAGACCAAGCATACGACATGGCTGACTTTAATGGTACTAAGGGAGACGAATACTTGAACTTTATGCAAAATTTGTTTGCCCGTATACCTTACCTTGGCTCTGTGGGTAATCATGAAGGCGCTTATAACTTTAGTCATTACAAGCATCGTTTTGACAGTGTGCCCTATACAGAAAGCAAGTTTGATAACTCACTCATGTATTCCATCAATTACAAGTCACTTCATTTGGTCTCCTTTTCGACTGAAATCTATTTTACGGGTACTCCAGATGAAATCAAGACAGCCATTCACTGGCTGGATGCTGATCTGACAAAAGCCAATCAACATCGTCACCAACGTCCTTGGATTATCTTCTTGACACATCATCCTATCTACTGCTCTGTCAACAGTACAGATTGTACTACCAAAGCCAACAAAATCAGAAATGGCGTTGTGGATCCTGTCAGTAACCAGACATGGGGAGGCTTAGAAGATTTGTTGTTAAAGCATCAAGTGGATCTTTATTACAGGTAAGCGAATTTAGGAAATAGATGCTAAGTCTGACTTGTTTTAGTGGTCATGTTCATAACTATGAAAGAACATGGCCTGTAGCTAAAGGAAAACGTACAGCTACTTCGTACCATGATGCTCCTTCTTTTTTCCAGATTGTGATTGGTAATGCAGGTCAGCCTGAAGGTCCTGTTGCCTTTGGTTCTGGTCCTTTCCCTGAATGGTCTGCTCAACGCTATGGTAGTTTTGGGTTCTCTACTTTCCGTGTCACACCAAACACGCTTCAGATTGTACATCATCAAGCCAATGTAGACGGATCTTTAGGCGGCGCCATCGATCAAGTCACAGTGACTAAGTCAAAGCATCAACGTCGTTGTACTTTTTAAATAAATAAATAAATAAAAAAAAAAAAATAGTTATGTCTCGTCATGAACATATAAAACAACAAAGAGAGAGTTTACCTACGTTTGAATATAAACATGAACTTGTGGATGCTATTCGAGAATATAGCATCTTGGTTGTCATTGGTGAAACTGGTAAAACATAAACAGAAAGAGATGGTTCTCATGATGTAGGTTCTGGTAAAACAACACAGATCCCTCAATACATTTTAGAAGAACTACCCGAGATCAAGATGATTGGTGTCACTCAACCAAGGTAAAATAAAGAAAAACAGCTGTTTCATCGACTCATGCTATCATTAGACGTATTGCTGCCATGACAGGTAACGTGTCATGCTTGATCTCAAACTCAACTTTTGTATAGTGGCCAAAAGAGTAAGCGAAGAACAAGATGTACGTATAGGAAATACAGTGGGCTATACTATTCGTTTCGATGACCATACTTCACCTACCACTCGACTTAAATATATGACCGATGGCATTTTACTACGTGAGGCGACACTCGATCCTTATCTCAAGCACTATGACTGCATTGTGATTGATGAAGCGCATGAACGTACATTGGAAACAGATGTCTTGTTTGGTCTATTAAAACAAACGCATCGTTTACGACCTGAACTCAAGATCTTGATCATGTCTGCCACATTAGATGTCGCCAAATTCTCTGACTTTTTTGACGAATGCCCTATTTTCGAGATTCCTGGTCGAACGTATCCTGTGCAAGTGATCTATCCACCTGAAGAGATCAAGTTGGCTACATTGAAATCAGCCTTGGTCGATCGTGCTGTGGAAACAGCATGGCAAATCCATACACAAGAGCCCAAAGGCGATATCCTTGTGTTCTTAACAGGTCAACAAGACATTGAGCGTGCATGTAAAGCATTTGCTGAAAGATCGAGACCATGTGATTATCAGCGCCATGTACG